>NC_084594.1:16796700-17109478 GCF_033807715.1 Cololabis saira
ATATTATTTATACCTGCATAGAGGTATGAAACCACATCTGCCCGAGTGAACAAGTACATGTGACAGCTGCTGGAAAATATATTAAAACGGCATCCCGTTGTCCAACTCGAGACCATATTTTTCCGCACGTCTTTTCTCCAACCATATTTAGGTAATTTGAATTTTATACCTAAAACTAAATTAGTCAAAATAAAGCTCAAAAGAGATGTGTCAGGCAGGTGATAAACTATCATTTCTAGGCTGCTTTAAGGTTCATCCAACCACAGGTCAGATATTTTTACTGGGCTTTGGGTTGTTTGAAGGAGCCGTCATCCGTGTGTCTTCCATGCATAACCCAATATCTCAGGACATAAACCTCAAGAAACCCCAACAATATAAAATATACATATGAGTCTTTTATGTCAGGGTGTATGCTGATATTACTCTAACCTGTTGCCCCCCCTCCCTATTTAGATCAGAGCCAGGTCCTATTAACCCAAAGTGACCTCCTGGAGATATGCCTGAGATGGCTGCAGAGCCAGGAGAGACTCGGCTCTTTAAGGGCTTGAAAACAGACCCGCATCTTGACACAAGTATGTTATTGTGTATTTGATTTCCTCAGATCGAGCCTAAAAACCACAGATTTCCATTCCATGAGACCTCTCAAAGGCAGAACAAAAAAAAAAAACATCAACAGAACCTATTAAATTGCAATAAGGTCATTTGCTATTCAAAACGATCACAGCATTCAAGACGGAAAGAAGGCGTTGATAAATGAGTGTGAAAAGAGGGTGTACAAACTGCAGCAAAGTCCTCAATTTGAATCAATGATCACTCTTCATGCATAGTTATTAGAAAAGTCAGCACCTTATCTGATCTTATCAACCTTTCAGCAAACAATTTCAAACTTTGTAAAGTTTGACTGAAAGGTTTGACTTAATGTAGCCTGCAGCTGCTATAAAGGGGGAAAGGACCTCAGAAAAAAGTAAATATGAAGTTTCCTGTTACCCCATATCCCATAATTCAGAGTCATCGCATATCTGTATCCATATGTTGAGTGGTCTGAGACATGTCCAAGACATCAAAGGCTGAAACACAAGCCCTCAAGTAATACATGGGGTCCACCGTTTGAAGCATCAGAGGTAGAGGAGCAGGTATGCAGGAGGTGCAGGATGTTCAATAGCGAGGATTACTATCAATGCCAATGAGAAGCTAGCTAGACCTTTTTAGGCTGAAGATGCAGCAAAACCCAACTCCGAACTCGCTTCCAGATTCTGGAAGATATCTTCTTTAAAACAGTGGTGAAGGAAATCGTTGTGGGAGGTTACTTCTGCTTTATCGACAAGCACAGGATTTGGCAGAGTCCTGCCATAACTCCTGGACTGTTTAAGATGTCTACAAAAATGGAAAAACCAGCGGAAGTGAAAGAAGACATGGAGTTAGTTGATGTGAGAGAAGAGGATGCAGATGATAGGGTTGGATGGAGGTAGATGATTTGTTGTGGTGACCCCTGAAGAGAGCAAGCCCGCAGAGCAGGGGAATAGAGCTTTGTGTGTCTTTACGGCGCCCACAGGACTTCACTATGATACACTAGACACGACAGTAAATGTACACTGAGAGAGTAACAGCAGCCAGTAGTAGTGTAGTAGTGAGAATCAAGAGCGCTTTGGAAAGCAATTTCTGAAATATTGGGTCTCAGAAAAAACACACCCAGCATTCTTTCGGTCAGGTCTTAACAATTTCCTCTGCTCATCGATTTTAGTCAACTTTTGATTTTTGGTGTTTTGGTTTCTGAATACCCTGCTTAAGCGGCGCTTTTTGTTCTTTGTGTGATTAAGTCATCAATGCAATATCTTTGGTTCACAAAAAGTTTTCTAATTGTTGCAATTATGCACTCTTATTTATAATATAAAATGAATCTGCAGGAAGTTGCCTCACTATTGTCACTGAGTTTGCAGGGAGCAATAGATATTATTTAGTGCGGCTATACAGTATTTAACTGGTTGACATTTAAAATCTGGATGTGCACATGACCACATTATGCACGTCTCCTCTGTATGGACAAAAAAAAATACAAAACAAGCCTCCACAAAAAGGAAGGAGAGACATGGATAGTTAAAAAGAGCTGATCTCAACATGTTTCATGTTAAAGTTCTAGTTTGTCTTTAGGAAAGAAATCAATTAAAGTGATGTCCTCTGAAGAATGTCCTCTGCCTTAGAGGAGAGAGGACAAGCGTGAAGCTGGAACTGACACACAAGCTTGAGGCAACAGCATCTATAAGTTTCGCGGCTGGTAAAAACCATCCATCCATCCATCCATTATCTATACCCGCTTTATCCTTTGCAGGGTCACGGGTCTGCTGGAGCCTATCCCAGCTATTTTCACCCTGGACAGGTCGCCAGTCCATCGCAGGGCCACATATAAACAGACAACCAGACACACTCACACTCACAGGCAATTTAGAATGATCAATTAACCTACTGTAGCATGCATGTTTTTGGACTGTGGGAGGAAACCGGAGTACCCGGAGGAAACCCAAGCAAGCACGGGGAGAACATGCAAACTCCACACAGAAAGACTCTGCTGGGCCAGGGAGTCGAACCGAATCGAATCTTGCTGTGAGGCAACAGTGCTAACCACTAAGCCACCGTGCTGGAGGCTTAATTTGAGATCATGGTAAAAACAATGATCTCAAATAGGACTATAAGGTCCGCTCATTATACCATACTGGATTATGCATGTTTACCTTTAATCCTCCCCAATAAGGACAAGAAAAGTAATTGTAGCTTGCCCTACATGTCTTGGCCAATTAAAACTCTGATAGATATTCAGCACTAAAAAACACTTTTTAAACATGTCTTTTAAAAAGTATTTCCTGTGACTCTTTGGAACAGGTAGTCTGTCCACAAGGTGCTCAAAAGCCAAGTACAAGGTTTTATTCTTTTCTTTTTTGTTGCAAAGATTCCAAACGTGTACAATTTTAATGTTTTTTTTTTTCATTTTAGGTTGCCTATTTTGTAAAAGGAAATATTTATGTGATGCCAACAAGTCCATGTCCATTCTAATCTCTAAATCCAGCTGTGCTCTCTTTTTAACGGCCAACAACCAAAGTGATGGTTAACCTCCACAACACTCAGTTTGACCCTTGAAAGCAAAATTAATAATATGTTGCTTCCCCGTATCAAATTTTGAACATAATAATGGAGGTCTAATGTGAACGAACAAAGGTGGAAGCATTTAAAAAACAACAACATAACTGATTTGTGCATTTTTGTGCATTTAATACAAGAAAGGCTGTTTCCGTTGGAGCTCCGGTCCTGTTTTCATGCTGCCCACTGAACACTGTCGTATACATTCATGGTGGTGCTCCGTGGAAAGAAGTCTTCCCAGCACTTAGTTGTAATGCTAATGCAGGAGCAGATCAGGGATTTATGTGGACGTGGCCTAAGAGAAACACTCGTTATCTTAATCCTTTTGGAAAACAGGCTGTCTGAAACAGGTTTTTCGACAATCTTTTTGATAGTTTTGGACCAAACACATAAAAGACCAGCAACAACACCACAGCTATGCCAATGGCAAATGAAGGGTTGAGAGTACTTCATAAAGTTAACATTTAGTTGCCTTGGCTGTAGTATGCTTTCATACTTACACGCTTTAGTTTGCTGTGATGGAAAACTTGATGTTGCATGCACAACAACAAAAAGATAAAAAACTCAAGTGGGGAATTGTGGTGAAAAACTTTCAGTCTTCGAATTATGGGTTTAGCTGTTACACAGCTGCAAGGATGTTGTTTTGAGAACTGCATGTTATTTTGTCTAAAGAGCCGCCAGCTCTGTTCTGGTGAAACTGTACGAGTGACTCTGTCATTCTTCATCTCACCTTCATAAATATACGTTTGAACCTTTTGCATTTAAAAGATAATAACAACAAAAAATTAAAACTGCAAGCAGCGATGAACGGGCCCTCGCACCCTTGTGCACGTTCAGGCGTGCTGCAGTGGAAGTGCTTGTATGACTTGCATGTAGATGTCTTCAGGCCTGGACATTTAGCGGATGACACCAGCCACGACTCTCTATACCAAACCATTCAATAGTTATGGCAGAAAATAGGGACTATCAAATATGGACCAATCAGATGAAGGGGGGCGCGATTTTTGGCGTCTATCGTCGCCACGGTAGCGCTTTTGACTGAGAAAAGTAATGCGCTTTGTTGCAGGATCGAGACGCACATTTTGATGTATAACACACCTGGATGCACGTTATGATTCGGGCGAAGAAGCGGCCGAAGAAATGGCATAAATTGCGGCAACATTACACGATTAATTCAAAATGGCCGACTTCCTGTTCGGTTTCGGCCATGGCGCCAAGAGACTTTTCTTTAAGTTGCGACATGATACAGGTGTGTACCGATTTTCGTGCATGTACGTCAAACCGTATTGTGGGGCTTGAGGCACGAAGTTTTCTAGGGGGCGCTGTTGAGCCATTAGGCCACGCCCATTAATGCAAACCATTAAATATCAAATTTTTCGCCAGGCCTGGCTTGCGTGCAAAATTTGGTGACTTTTGGGGCACGTTTAGGGGAGGAAAAAGGCCCTCATTTCGTCGGAAGAAAATCGAAGATAAAAACAAAAATCGAGAAAAATTCCTACAGATACAATAGCGTGCTATAAACAAACCTGAGTTCATTTTCCTGCTTGCTGTCGCGGGTTTTGCGCAGTTTGAAGACAATGGCCGTATATGGGGTGTGGACCAAAACAATTCAGGCAAATCAACCTGGTGTACTCTGATACTGTACTTCTGGTGAGAAAGCATACTGAGCCCTAACAGAACCAAAAGGATGGCATCACACGATTTTAGACATTGAATGCATAAACTTTAATTTCTGCAGAATCAACACCCAGATTTCTCTCAGCTCTCTTCAAACGGCAGTTTTCAAGTCCTTTCTAAAGAAAAGCAGCTTGGATCCTTCAAAATGAAATAATATAGGGCAATGTCTAATCTTCCCTTTATTGGAAAAGATATGAAGAAAACTGTTATGACTGAGCTAAATCTGACTGACTGCAAAAAGACTCCAGACAATATCATAGCAGTGAGACAGCACTGATGGCAGGCTTAAACGATATTTATCTCAACACTGATTCAGGTAAGACGTTGATTCTGATGCTACCTGACCTTACTTAAAATAATAGATGAATGCTCTTCAACCTTGGTCCACAGGGCCCACGATCCTGCGTGTTTGAGATGTTTTCCTGCTTCAGCACACCCTGACACAAAGGACTGTGTCTTTAACAGGCTTGCGCAGAGCTTGACGACAACCTGATGATGACTATTAAGTGGCATCAGGTGTCTTGAAGCAGGGGAACATCTAAAATATGCAGGATAGCGGGCCGTGAGAGGCAAGGTTGAAGACCACTGCTGGAGTCCTTAAATTCCTAATGGCTGGTCTGGAAAACTGGGAGGAGTTATCATTTACAGTACTCAGTTGGTTCAAACCATATCTTGATTCATGAATTTAATTAAACTTTCCTGTTTTCTTTTTCTTTCATCTTGATGCCTTTGTAAACCATTTTGAGTTGCATTTGTGCATAAAATGTGCTATGCAAATAAACTGTACAGTTTTATTATTGTATCTTCAGAGACTCCAGTGCATCAAAACGTTCCTCTCCAACTGCAACATGGCTTCATTTTAAAAGTGAATTATTTGGTGAGAGAATTATAACACCCTGTGTTTTCCCACCAAATCTTATGCAGAACAAAGAGCTGTGCTGCAGTGGAATTTTAAACTTATTATGAATTACCATCCAAAGAAATAAAAGAAAAACATAAAATAAGCTAATGTATATGGTAAAACAAAAACCCATCAAAAACATGTATAAATACATGGGCAATAATAATACTAGCATTAATAAAGTTGTTATTAATTTGTAGTTGAACATGTTGA
Source organism: Cololabis saira (assembly GCF_033807715.1). NCBI lineage: Eukaryota > Metazoa > Chordata > Actinopteri > Beloniformes > Belonidae > Cololabis > Cololabis saira. Next base: position 16,802,621 of record NC_084594.1, read on the forward strand.
CATTTTACAGTCATAACGGCCCATGTCAGCAATGTTACTTCATAGAAACATAAACTTGCTTTCTCTCTCGCTCTCTCTGGTTAATATTTAACATTTTTGAGACATTGTGGAAAAGGAGTTTGGTTTAAGCTGTGGTAAAGTAACGGTTAATTGCCTTTTACTTTGTACTGGATCATTTCTCGATGTTCCCTCTAAACTTGTGCCCCAATTTCTTTCAAGGATCATTAAAAATTCATTTCGCCGCTCAATCTAAACTCATAATGTCAACCCTTATTCCCAATGTTCCTCATTTTTATGCCATCCACAATACAACTGTGTGTGACAGTACGTGCAGAGTTTTACAGTCTATGAGCTCTCCAGGTGGGATGGATGTTCATGAAGGTTTAGTGCCGGACTTTTTCATTAAATTAGTATTAGATTAGTATTAGATAGTATCTCAATTCATGTCACATTATGCAGGGATTATATGAAACTTTAGATAGATAAATGAAATAACAATATAAGAGAAAAAAGCTACAATGAAAAGTGTCAACTGATTAGACAGAAGTTCCTCCTGTGTCCACCAAAGTGTCCTTGGGCAAGACACTGAATGTGGTTGCTCCCGGTTGTCAGGCCAGCTCCGTTGTATGGTAACTCCGCCGACAACCGGTGTGTAAATGTATGTGAGTGTGTGTGAACATCTACAGTGTAAAGTGCTTTGGGGCTGTAGGAGTACAGCTGGAAAGCGCTATATACATGTAAGTGTAAGCCATTTACCATTTAAATAAGAAAGGAAATAAAAAATGTGTGATTTTTATAGGTACAATTTGCCTTTTGAGTATTATTTGAATCGATAATAAACAGTAAGGGTGACAAGATAAATAAAGACAACATTTGGCACTAGTTGTGCTCGGTCATGGCAAAATTAAGTCTTAACACCTGTTATTTAAGGCAGCTTTCACGAGAGTAATCAGTCATGAACTGAAATTGTGATCTTGACTTACTTTAAAGAAATACAAAACATTTTTAAATTAAGAAATGTGCCATATGCACAGAGCAACTAAAATCCAGGCTGTGCATAAACATGTTACATAAGCTTTAGTACATCAAGCAGCTCTTTTCTAGGCCACGGTGCATCCTACATCGATTAATTCCTTGTACACTTACCTCAGGTTCTGAATCTATTAACTGCTTTTCCCTCCTCCTTATCAGAACGGTGAGACCAAAAATATTCCACTGCTGTCCCGTCAGCATTCGGACGCTTGAAAGGGGATCCTGCCAGATGTTGGGATCATGGCTGTGACTAAATCCTGCTTGTATCAAACTCAGTATTCTGGATTAACCATCTCAGCCAATGGCCACATCTGCCACCGAAATAGGTGCTCTGTCAGTGTGTGCGCACTGATAGCCTATTTCTTTTTGTGCAATATCTGCTCTTTTAGTTTGTATTTTATATATATATATATATATATATATATATATATATATATATATATATATATATATATATATATACACACACACACACACACACAGTGGCTAGAAAAGGCTGGACTGAAGCACTAGCACAGCTCAGAGGCATCAATCATGGCAGCATAAGAACAGGCCTTGAGCACAAGCGTGATATAGGCCAGGGTCTACCACCATACCTGTCAGGTTTTGGATTTAAAAAAATAAAAAATAAGGGACATTTTCCGACTGTCAGCTGTCCCACCAGCCCAACCGAGGACCAGTATCTTACATTTTAAGACAGGTTTACAAGAAATCTAAAATAACTACCCGTCAACCACTTAAAAACTACAATTATGTGCTCAGAATCTTATAGGCCGACCTTTGTTGACAATGAAATACTGTGGACATTCTTATTCCTATAATAGAGCCTAAATGAAAACACAAAAGGGAATTGAAGCACAATTATTTATTTTGAATATTTTCAATTAATATACAAATTGATTGTCTTCAAGTGAAACAATTACATTTTCTTTTAATTTATCATTTTAACTCATGTGGCTCTCTGTAAGTAAATTTGGTATCCCATTTTTAGAGATATTTAAACAAAGTCTTCGCTCTGTTGGCAGGAGCCTTCTCTCTGATCCAACCATCCATCGCTGAGTTGTTGTGCCGAGTTGGTTCCCATTGTCGCCACTAACCTCGCGAGAACCAGACTACAGCAGGTGGCAATTCTTGCGAGGTTAGTGGCTGACAATTCAGTTTGGAGAGGCACAGGAATGCTTTTTAAAAAATAAAATGGGAAATTTACGGGAAAATACTAATACGGGGGGATAGCGGGAAAGAAGAGTAAAATACGGTAGTTTCCCGGCCAAAACGGGAGACTTGACAAGTATGGTCTACCACACCAGACAAGACCCGGCTGCAGACTGTGCAAAGATGCCCCAGAAACAATCCAGCAGCAGGCTGCACGATGGTGGGAGTAAAGGCACACATGGAACAACACAACCAGGTAACGATCAGAGTGTACAGAAACATCTGCACCGAGTATGGTTGGAAGTCCCAAAGTCACATATCGGTGGAGAACGAAGGAGAGAGTAGCGACGACATCAAGAGGGAACTGTGTGAGTACCAGGGGTTGAAGTGATGACAGCAGTGGTGCCAGTAGTCGTGGACCACTTGGAGCGGTGTCTCCAGCAGATACCAGGAACACCGTCAGAGATCTCGGTCCAGAAGCTGCAAAAACACAACACCGAACCCTCATGGTCCCAGGACCCGAGCTTGAAGAGAGCAATCTCCCTCAGATGAAAGGACGAGGGTGGAGTTTTATAAATATATTTTTATTTCCCATGCTTCTTCACAAGCATGTAAACTAGTTGCACGCCTAAATGCTCTACTCTAACAAGCTGCTAAAACATGTTATTATTAACATGCCAACACTGCTCATGATCGATTCATTTTATGAAAGTGTATGTAATTCCCTGCGCCTGCTGCGTTCTTCCTTCTGCATTCCCATGAAGTCAGTGAGGGTACTTAGTTTTTCTGCATTTACAATCTTTGAAATCTATTCAAACTCTTTGAATAGTGACATGGTGGACTATATTGTGGTGTTATTTGAGTCCAATCTTTATTATTTCCTTATTATCTAAATAGTTCCTGAGATGTCAGAATTCAAGGATAATTCATTTTCTTTTGTACAGTATGTGTGTGTAACATGTACTGTAAGTGGCAGCTGATATTATAATTGAGTTAACTATTCTGGTCAGTCACTTATTCCTGTCCCAGCAGTGGAAGCTGGGGTCGCCAGTGGACATGGACAAATGGACAATTTGGAGTCTCCAATCAAACTAACACTCATGCACATGTTCTTGGTCAGTGGGGAGAAGCCAGAGTGAAACTCAAGCGAGCACAGGAACAACATGGAAAATTCACAGAGCCTAGAAAAGGTTTTAAATGACCAAAAATAAAAGTTAAAGGGTCGTCGAAATGTCACCATTTAAAGCTACACTGCTTCTTTATACCGGTATGTAAAGGTGAATAAGTAAAACAATTGTCATCATTTAAAAAAAAAAAAGGATAGAAGTTAATATTGCTAATCTTGCTGAAAAGTTTAAAGGCTTACTGGAAAGTTATGTAAAAAAATAAATAAATAAATTTCAAAAAATCATATAGTACTTTCAGGGGCAAAAAGAATGTTAATGTATTCAGCCTCAGTCGTTTTAAGAAGTGCTGACTTGTTGAGACAGCTCCTCGTTTGGTTGGGTCACAAACTTTCCTTACCTTTGATATTAGACTTAAAATGTCCTTTAAAAAAAAAAAAAAAACTCATACAGTCAGGTACAGAAGTTGACGGAGTTTTAATGATTGAGCCTTTATTCATCATCACAGTGGATTTTAAATTACATTTTTTTTTATCAAGATGGAATCAAAGTGTAGATTTTCAGCTTTGATTTAAATGAGTTCCACAAAAATATAAAAATAATTTATCATTTAGGAATTACAGCTTTTTTATCCAGCGGTACTTTGCTCTACAGACCTTTCAGGTAGAATCTGGCCTGAGCAAATCTCTGCTTCTGTTTTGTCGAGGTTTTTTTTCTCCCTCCCTGAATCCCAGATGAAAGGTTTCTTTGTTCTTTAGTTAACACGGTCTGTATATCATTCTGATCTTTTGAACACCTGAGACATTATATACCTCCCCTTCTTGTCATGTCACTTCATGCAAATTTTAACAACCCGAGATTAAAAAAAAAGAAAAACAACCCAAGATCGTTGATATGAAACTGAAAGTTGCTGCTGTCACGAGTGGAGATTGAACACATACTAGGAAGGTTTTATTAAATATTATCTTGCCAATGTTAATGTCTCACAATGAATCATTTTCATCATGAAAAAAAAGGAAAGCAAAAGCCCCAAAGATAGTGACCAATAGCCAAACAATAAATAATCTGAATCCAAATGCTAAATAATTGTCTTTATGCGCTCACTAATTCTTTAAACTAATTCTTTAAACTAAATAGCCCAATATCAATTGATTGATTATATTGTGCTTTTTCTGTTCATTTGATCCACGTTATGTTGTTTACAATTAAATAGAAATGATTTTAAAATTAATCAAATCCTGTATAGACACAGCATTGAGATTTCACTTGGTTTAGTATGATGACAATATAACTCAACTAGCCTTTTTCAAATGTATTCAGGTTGTATAAAACATGCAAACACCATTGCATGTTTATAGGTGTAAACACCATTGTTACACTTATAGTTTTTGTTTGCTTGTTTAATAATATTTTGAGTATTTTTTTTTAAATTGAAAATCCAAAATGTCAAGTTAAAGTCTTCAGCGTTTCACTTAGATTATATAACGGGATTGTAGAGGATTGATTGACACGCTTTTCTGTCCGATGGGGGAAGGCTTTACTGACCTCTTGTGGACAAATTTCACAATACACCTTTTACTGATGAAGATTTTAATAATACCGGCAATCCAAATCCTTATCCTGTTTATTGGTCCATTTTCAGTAATGTTTAATATTTAACCTCATGTTAAATGGGAATCTGGATGACATTAGGGTCTTACATCCGTGCATTTACTTTAATTGCCTGACCTAAAGGCGTTTCCTAAGAAGACCAAAGTGAGACGGCTTCGCTGACTCTGGCACCTGTTGCAGCTTTGATGAGCATAAAAGCAAATGTCAAAGCTTCTGAAGAATTATCTGTCCGTAATTCATCATGCTTAGCACTAAAAGATTAATCAAAGCTCTCTTTGTGTCTCGATGTTAAAACCTCATCTGTGTGAAGTCCAGGGGCACATCCGTAAGTAAATGCACCATTTTACTCTCACCTTCGATTGATTAAGTAAAATATACATGTTCTGAGGAACAAAATCTATGCAATGTCTTGCAACATATTGTGATTTCATTTTTTGACTGAAAACAGTTATAAGCATAATAATTATATGATCTGCTGCTGCTATTTGCTGTTTTTTAATTCAGGTTTAAGTTGAGAGATCTGCTAAACATAAAGTTGGAAAATGTGTAGAAGCATCACTCATACGTGGACGTGGAAATGTTGCATTGGAAATGACTTCCCAGGAATGCAAGAGAGCTCAGTCTGAATCAGGAAAGAAGCAGAAACTTTCATGATAATGGTATCAGAAGGAAATGAAATGATCAGCCCTCGTTTCCTCAAAAGTTGAAAAAGTGTACCATGCTGGAGGAACAAGCTGTTTCACAAGAAAAGTACGTCTCTATAATCAACAAATTATTTACTTGATTTATTATGAAACTTGGAAAAGGGCAATTTATTTGAAAACACTAGATGGAAACTTTCATTGAGGTTGTTCCTGGCGTGTCAATGGGAAAACAAATGTCATGATTTACAGGTAGTATTAGAAGTACTTTCACAACGACATTTTTTTTGTATTTTTGTCTTTTAAACGTCACTACAGTGGATTTAAAATAATCCAATTAAGATGTAATCGATGACTTTCAGCTTTAATTTAAGATGTATCACAACAATAGAGCATTTACCATGTAGGATTTACAAGTCAATTACACCTGAGCTGCTTCATTGGCATTGGTCCATAGCATAATACCCCCTCCACCGTGTCTGATACACGATGTGGTCTGTTCTGCATCGTAAGCCGTTCCTTTCCTTCTCCGTCCTTTTCTCTTCATTCTAAAACAAGTTTATCCTAGTTTTATGTGTCCAAAGAAGCTGACTCCAGAACATCGGAGGTGTTTTAGGTGTCATCTTCCAACGTCTAATCCAGCTGTCTTGTTCTTGACTGTTACCAGCACTCTGTTTGTACTTTGCCTTAAACCTTATTTGCTGGCATTCGTGAAGGCGTCTGCTAATTGTGTACTTTGACAGTCACACGCCGACCCGCTGCATAGTATTCCTGCCTTCTGCTGAAGGCTTGAAGGGGATGTTTCCTCACCAAGGAACTCATTGTGCAATCATCATCTTAAACTGCTTTCTTTTCCAGGTCTTTGAATGTTGGTAATCTCACCAATCGCTCTTTTAAAGGTATTGTGACATCATTTTTAACATGCTTTTAACACTATTAAAAGTCTTGGCCAACATCCCTCAAATGTGTCTAAAAGGGTGTAACAAGAAAAACTTCACTCTAGTACTCCATTCCTGGCTTTTTATGACAGTGTTTTTTTGCGCCGTGAAAAACGCTTCCTTTCCCCCTTTCCTGTCAATCATTGCTCCGCTCCTCCTCCAAACCTCCTCCTCCAGCCATACGCTCACAGCGGCGTCGGAGAGTTAAGCCGGGAGCGACAGGCGAAGCATGCACGGAAAAGCAGCAGGGCGAACCACAGCAAACAATCATAAAAATAAAGGCATGCAAGCAGCAGTGTCCCCTTATCTTAAGTCCAGTCAGTGGCCGCGGGTCTTCTTAGCAGTTTTCCTCCGGTGATGAGAACAAAAGAGGCTCTAAATAGCTCCGTGTTAAGCCTGATTTATGGTTCCGCGTTAAATCGACGCAGAGCCTACGCCGTAGGGTTCAGCGGATTTTTCATCAGGCACAAAGTGGTTCACATAAAAATAGGCATAATAAAATGCAAAATAAACAATAATATGCATAAAATGTAAAAGGCTTAAGACAATAAACAACCAGTGTAAGAACTACTCATAGCAGCCCTTTGTCTAGCTAAAAGGGACTGAAAATAAAAATGAGATGTTTTTGAAAGCATCGCTGTGTCCGGTAAGCGAACGTTTATCCAGAGTCCAGGTGTGACTGAAAGGATCTGTGTCTTCGAGTCCCGAATCTAATGCAAGGGATGGTTAACAGGTTTTTATTCGATGATCTCTGGCTGCAGGAAGATGTTGTAAGGAGGGGTCTGCCCATGGATGGGTCCTGAAACTCCTCAGAGTCGATTCCATAGTTGAAGGGAAGCCAGGGAAGAGGCTCTGGGCTCTTCCCTGGCTTCCCTGGGCCTCTGGGTCAGAAGGTCACAAGTCTTTCAGCAGACTTCTGAACCTGCTGTAGATGAGCCAACTTTTGGTTTAAACATGTGTCAACAGACTGTCAGGGTAATCTTAAATCATGGTTTATCATGTCTGACTCTTCCTTACAATGAGATCTCCTTCGTACCGGTAGCTTCAGTCAAACAGCTCACACATGTCAAGACAGATTTTGATATCAACTCCAGATATTTTGTCAGCTTCATTTCTCTCGAAGAAAAACGAGAATAAACCCCATGGAGTCAGTTCACATCTTTGTTATTTTAAGATAAAGGCACTTCACATAAAATGACTATTATTCTATGAATGCCTTCATTTGTGTTTGTGAAATCTCTTATTTTTTTACGATTAAACTTTTTTATTGATTTTCCATCACTCAATCAAGCAATCAAGTTTGTGAAACCTCTTAAATTAAAGCTGAAGGTCAAAACTTTCATCACATTTTGTTTATTTTATCATTTTAAATCCATATCCATTGTAGGGGTTTACAGTATAAATATAAAAAGAAGAAAAAAATCATAAAAACTCTGTCCAAAAACCTCAGAACCTGACTGTATCACTGAAATTGTTGAAAAATACATATGAAATCAATTATGCTTTTAGTTTGACAGTTCCAGAGCAAATGTAATGCCATTGCTTTAATGATCTTGCTCTTGGTGAGTGTTTAGGGTCATCATCGGGTCATTATGTAGGCTACAGTAAAATGAGCCCAAGATGTGAGATGACAGACATGCTTTGACGTATTAAAATGTGGGTTTATTCACACGAAAGGACCCACCACTGGTTCATAAGGAGAAATTATCATTTAATGTGGTCGACGAACCATCACCCTCTGTGACCTCAATGAACTGAATAAAGGAGAAACTCTTTTCAACAAGTTCAGCAAAAACTCTCTTCTGGCGGTTTCACTTTTAATGGCAGATCAGTTGGACTGGATGTGGGGGTGGTCTGAATTAAATACATGCAGAGGAAAAACAGAGATGGTTCTGTAGTTTCACTCATATAATAAGTCTTATTTTTGATACATATTATAAATGTGTAGTCCTTTAGTTGATTCGCCAATGCCTAATGAAAATGATCACATTTGTAACTAACTGATCCACAGAGGTGGACAGAGTACTCGACCCCAGTACTTGAGTAAGAGTACAAATACTACTGGTCAAAATTTACTCCGTTACAAGTAAAAGTAGCTCAGTCAAAATATTACTCGAGTAAGAGTAGAAAAGTACTTGCTTTTAAAGGTACTTAAGTATCCAAAAGTAAATGCTTTTAAATTTACTTTAAGTAAAAGTAAGAGTAAGCGTAAGAGTAAATTTCCACATCAGTAAATTACTATATTTTTTCTAAATTAATTTAAGGATCTTTTAACTCTTGTTTCTGAGAATTAACTCTTTGAAACCAGCTGCACTGATGTGCTGCTTTTAGAACCACAATGTTATATAAAACCTGCAGAAACACCAAAAACAAATCAAATGAATGGGATCATAAGAGGACAGCAGATGATGCAGAGTTTATTAACAATCATGAACTGAAACCAAATGAACCTGCACCATCCAACTAAGTCTGGATCCCCCTCAAAGCAAAAAAAACAACAAAAAACAACATCTCTGCTTTCAATAACTCAAATGTCTTGAGTTGTTGAATGTCTGTCTGGACAAACGCAGGCTACTTTGGCGGTATCGTTTTGAGGAGGCTTGACGTATTTCCGCTTTACGTACATCCCAGTGGAGAGCGTGCACTGTGATAGGTCTCCTCCTTTGACAAAAACAGTTTGTGTCCAATAGGATTTTAGGGAAGAAGAAAAAAGAGCAGACCTGAAAGTAACGAGTACTTTTCAGCCTTCCTAGAAATTTACTCGAGTAAAAGTAAAAATATTTGTCTTGGAAATGTATTCAAGTAAGAGTAATAAGTACCAACTAAATCTAATACTCAAGTAAAGTACAAATCCTCTGGATATGTACTTAAGTACAGTACTCAAGTAAATTTACTCCGTTACTGTCCACCACTGCTGATCCATGAGGTACATGAGGTATTTTTCCCCCAAAAGTTGACTTAAATAGTTTAAAGTTATGTTTACTTCCACTGAGACGCGGACTAAGCACCATTTAGCCCATAAAACATTTTTTGCTTTGCTCTCGGAGCACAACATCCATTACATCCTTATTGGTAGTGACAAGCCTTCGCCACTAGATGGCAGAAGTGCTCCACTCGCCACTCCGGCCTGAGCGTCGGCGGCCTCTGGGCCACCAGCTCAGGAGGACTACGCCTCTGAGAAGAATATTGGACACAGTGGACTGGCTTTTATGACCATTCTCTAAAATTAAAATAATATAATAAACATCATAAACTATGAGCTAGAATTGAATTAGCATTATAGATAGGCTCCCAAACTCCCTGTATCAACAATTAAGTGATTTATTTTCCAGCTGCAAGGAAAACAGGACCGTAGTAAAAAAGAACAGAAAAAAAAAACACTCTTGGCATGTGTTGCATCCTTTTTCTCAACATTTGTGTGCCAAGCCTCTTCAGTTTTGCCAACAGTTGTCACAAATACCACAACATTTTTCACCCTTAATACAAAATTGCCATTAGTTAACTGGCAAAAAAAGTCTGCATGCAGTGCATTAGTGAGCAATGTTATGTGAATAATTAAAAAAAGAAAAATATTTGCCAAGTCAGAAACATCCAGAAAGTAGGAAAAGTGGATAATTAAGCCAATAAGTGTTCACAAGACTGTGACACATGGGAGCAATAGTTGCAGAGGACAGTTTTTTCGGCCAGGAATGCACTCCAGCAAATGCACTGACATGTGACAGTCAATTACAGCATCACACAAATCTAATGTGTTTTCCTCATTGCTTTTCCTTGGGACGCCACATACCATGCACACACTGAAGGTCACATATGGTAATGAAATATAGTTGTTAGGTTTCTCTGTGCTGCTACGATCATGAATTGTGCTCCTGAATCTATTGAAAAAAAAAAACGGGGAAAAAAAGCCTCAGTTTAAAAGGAGCAAAGAGTATTTATGAAGAAGATTTTCAAAACAAGAGACCAGCAATCAGACGGAGAGGAATTTACCACAACGGAGTCATCGCTGACCAGTTTTCCTAACGGCATCATCAGAACAAAATAAAAAGCACTCTTTATGGATCCTCCACTCGTGCCTTTGGTTTTTTTTTGGGTGAAGAATATAATCACTTTTGGCATTAGATATTCAGGGACTGCTTTTTAAACATTTTCTCTGATGACTTTGCACCACGTACGCTCTTAAGGTTTGAACAGCTATTAAACCTTTGATAAATCTTTTCACTTGAAACAACTTTACTTGATCATTTCACATTGATTTTATTTTGGTCTGTATGTATCACACATTCACTTAAACTGGTTTTGCAGCTAGAAAACAATAAAGATCTCTTTTTTCCCCCCCATTCTGCTCATAAAGAAAAAGCGGTGATACGTGTTAACGGACTTTATCGCTGCCATCTTTTTATCCTGGCAAAAGTCTTTTTTTTTCTATTATCTGTAGTTAAAAGGTGATGAAATGTTTCTAGGTTGACATCGATGACACCAGCATCCATCATCTTGACATCTAAAAGTTATGTGGATTTAAAGTATAAATACTGACATCCATAAGTGCCATAATTTTGTTCAAATTTTTTTTTTTTTGGTATGTCACAAAACCTTGCTAGGCCTATAAATAAACTTGCTTTTCCACTGATGCACCACCATGTTTGTTATACTGTCTGTCTGCACTCAGCCGCTAACTGTGTGATGAGTTGTGAATCTTTACCCTACACACAAGCCAGACACTTATTTCTCATCATCATTTGGACCGTCATTGACAAGCACGCTGTCACTCAGGAGTAATATTCTGCTCTCATGTAGACTGATTGGATTCTGCGACGTGCATCTTCTGGATGCTGCCTCGTCGGCCCACCAGAACCGCTGGCACTATATAGAGCGTACATTTTGCAATCAAGCATTAAAATAAATGGCATACAGTACTGTGACGGCAGAGCGCAACTTTAAAAATAGCATCCGGCAAGTTGTCGTGGAAATGAACTGAGTCACGCTGCGATGATACACCTCACCACGGCATAATCTGTAACCCTCAGGATACCTTCAAGACCAATCAGTATCACACCTTTAACACATCCTTCCACCCTCTTTTACAGTGTAAAGAAAAGAGCACTGTACTATTACCCATCACTGTCAATGCCTGCAGCAAGTGTGGCAAAAACAAGCAGGTAAGTGTTTATTTATTCCTCTCCTTTGTACCCGTTACTGATTCTGCTTTTTGCTTTTTTTTTTTTTTTTTTACCTTTGACTTGCTGTAACATCACTCCAGAGCGCAGACTGGGCCACGGGGATGCAACGTTTCTAGTCCACTCAAACTCTGCCCAAATATAGGTCAACGAATGGCCCTCAGTGTCACTTGCACAGCATAAACAGATCAAGAATGAAGTCTGTGTGTGTGTTTATTTGCATGTGTGTGTGTGTTGTAAGGATGCACACCTAATTGCAGGGTTGACGTGCGTTTTAAGAGACGATCGTGCAGTGGGGGAAGATTCCATCTGTTGCCAACGCTTCTCCATGCTTCATGCTCATTGACCCATTCATTTGGTTTTATTTATTTTTGACATGAACTACTTGACATTCGTGCAAATTTAAGCTTTATTTTGCTGGATTCCACTCGTAGCCCGTCTGTTTAGACTCTTGAAGTGCCCATAACATCCGACATGAAAGGTTGGATCCTTTACTTATCTTAACAAAAAAGAATAATGAGTTGGGTTAAATATATTGTTAACCTCTCGGGGTTAAGAAAAAGGAGGAGTCCTCAGGAAGTCCCTGATGGTTTAAGGTACAAAGTTTCACATTTCAAACAGGAGCAACATTTCATGTGAGTCCAATTTAATTCAATTTTGCCATGAGTTCTGCCACAGCTGTGCTCTTCCCTTGCCATTTGAATCAAGCTGTGTGCAGCAATCTCGTGTGACCTTTCGTGGGAGATGGAACTGCTCTGACAGTGTTTTCTGAAGGTTTTGCCTTATGGCCCCTAAACTGAAGTGATATCTAATTGCCATCGTTTTTTTCTTTTTTTTAAAAATCGTTTGAATTTTGGCTGTATCGAATGCCAAAACAAAAACGAACCATGGCCCAAATTCGTTCCTGCAATGTCATGGCACATTGTCAGCTGCGTGTCTGGTTGCAGGCAGCTTTGGATTTCTTGTGCTCCACATGAGCATTAAATAGGAACGGATCATTGAAATACGGTTATTCCATGAGGAGAATCTGGGCCACAGCACTTTTACTGCCTGCTAGTCATTGTATGTGGCAACTGACTCGGCCAAACATCAGTTTTCCAATAATCCACGAGCGACCAGAGCTAAGAATAAAAAACAAACCCCATTTCTGTGATTCTTGCCTTTATTTTGTGACCCATTTTTTCCTCCAGCCCCTATCACAACAACAATGTTCATTCCAGATCGTCATTGTTAGAACCGTATAACCCTTTCTGAGTAAATCTAAACCCTTACAAAACGTTTAGTTTGGGAAAGTCAACATAGAACTGGAATTGCATTTTTATAAAGCAAAAAAACAAACAAACAAAACAAGAGTGAGGCGATTGGGAATGAGGGGATTCAGGACTTACAGGAGTTGCTCTGTGTCCAAGGCACCATAAGCTTCTTTTATGTGAGCGTAATAATATGTGTAAAGACATGTGACTAACCAAAGCCTAAAGGTCAGATCAAACATCGAAAAGAGGTCATTCAATGTTTACATTTGTGTCTATTCCATCCTAGTTCAGCCATGCCGTCTCACACTCACAGCAGTCGATTCTCACCACCATTACCAAGCTTAATCACTGTGGGTGGCCCTTTGATCGGCCTCAGCCAACAACTGATGTCCCTCATCATTTTTGCAGAGTGGAGGCGATCCGTCGGGTTCATGGGGCCTGATGCTGATTTAGTGGGCCCCAGTGCCCGAGGGGTGCGAGCATCGACGCGTTCATGCTTCAGCTGACATCAGAGAGTTCAGAGGGGCAAACTCTTCGTGACCCCTGGGTGATGCTCCGGATCCAAGCAGCCACAGCGTATGGTGAGGCTCCAAGCTGCAGAGGCGCGAGCTCTTGTCTTATCCTGTATTGGCTGTCAGCAACCCAAAACCACAAAGCACATAGGGTGAACAAAGCACGAACTGGGTCTCGGCTTACATTTGATTATTCAGTGTAGAATGAATCAAAGCTTAACTGAAGTCCACACAGACATATTAATAAGCAAATGTCGCATGATGATCAAACCTTTAAGACCTTATGTTTCTTCAGTGCATGGGAGCATTCATATGTTGCTTCTGTTTTTAATGGCCCAATACATACCCAATACAGAGGTTCTTTTCAATTCAGGAGACTCGTTACAATCTTAGAGGTGTCTGTAATTTCACAGTACAAATGGCTAAAAAAGGTATGAAAAGGAGATGTGTCTCCATCGTTGGAGTTAAATTCTGGAATGATGCCAACATAAATTTAAAAACATGTCATTCTTTTGTTGTATTTAAGAAAATAGTTTGTAAAGCTATTTTTGAAGCTTATAAGTGCAATTGACCATCTGTTAATGTTTCTTTGCTTTTCTATTGTTTCTTTGCCTTTTGTTGTTTCTTTGCTTTTCTATTCTCTTTTTGGTTTTCTGGAGGTTGGTAGCCAAAAATAGAAAGTTGGTACTATAGGATAGGCTTTTATAAGCATTTTGCTTCAGCCTATGCCTTTTCAGTTATTGTGCAACACATTTTTTTGGTTTTGTATGAAAAGTTAATGCTGTGTACAATGTTTTTTTGGTGTTGTTTTGTGTTGCAATGACTGAATAAACTTCATTCATTCATTCATTCATGGGCTGATATATAAATAATATATTATAAATAATGGACCTACATATTTCCATATTTATATTAGTACATTATTAAAGAAAGAGAGATTTGTTTTAATATAAATATCATCCATGTCCCCCTCTTTTAAAGTGAAACATTCAAAACTAAATATTATCAATCGCAGAGAAATAAGGGAGAGCCCAAACCTAAACCATCCTACCATCCCAGTTTTGGTTCTGAAACTCCTTATTGCTCAAATAAACAGGTCATAAGACCCCGTCATAAACAAAACAAGAGTTTCTAGACCACGCCTATCCCAACTCCACTCTCAGGCAATATGGGCCACAACCTCCCTTCCCAATTCCCAGCCAGGAAAAAAAAGCATCAAGTTTTGCCCAATTTGCTCGAGCTGATGAAGTCTTCATAGATGTTCAAACTGTACTTTAGTGTCTTAATGAATCCTCTTACAAATACATTTACATCATCTGTATATGGGTAGGGGCAATAGCCTAAGCAGGGAAGCCCAGACTTCCTTCTCCCTGGCCACTTTGTCCAGCTCATCTGCAGGGATCCACAAGCGTTCCCTGGCAAGCTGAGAGACATAGTCCCTGAACTGTGTCCTAGGTCTTCCCCAATGCCCCCCCACAGTGGGACCTGGTAAACCTCACTAAGTAGTTATCCAGGAGGCATTCTAACCCGATGCCCAAGCCACCTCATCCGTCTCCTCCCGATGTGGAGCAGCAATGGCTCTACTCTGAGCCCCTCCCTACGTCTAAGGGAAGGCCCAGACAGCCTGCGAGGGAACTCATTTTGTCTGTTGCATCTAGGAATGGGCGATATTTTACCGTACACGATATACCGTCAAAAAAATTCCCCACGGTAAGAATTTGTCATCTCGCTGTATAAATGATAAATTCCCGTTGATGACGTTTTTGTGTGAAGCCTGAATTATGGCTCCGTTTCCTGTTTCTTTATTTATCAGGTTGTATTTTTTTCTACTTTGTGATTTTATAAGCTAAGAAAACTTGAAGGACAATGGTACTTTTGCTGTTTGCACTGTTATCCCACTGTTTAAGCCATGCAGTTTGAATAAATGTTGAATCTGTTCTTACATTTCAAACTTGTTTCATTTGAGTAATTACAGTTTTGCAGTACAGGTGTACTAATTTAATTGTTTTTTATCAATTCAATTTAATTGGTGTAGTTTAGTAGCATTTAGTATTCTTTTAGAGCAGTGTTTTGGGGGCTCCAAAGACTGAATGTGGTGATAGATTTATAGTTAAAAAGGTGGAGTTGAATTGGTATTTTTTCTATCGTAATTTTTATCGTTATCGGGATAAATGCCAGAAATTATCGTGATCAATTTTTTAGTCCATACCGCCCATCCCTAGTTGCATCCACAATTTTTTTTTTTATCCGTCACTACCAAGACCTCATGACGGTAGGTGAGGGTAGGAACGTAGACCAACTGGCCATTAAATGAAACCATTCCCAAAGGCAAAGGTACTAAGTGCAGAGAACAAATAATTATGACCAGTCCTATCAAATGCTTCCGCTCTATATGTATATATATATATGTACAGTACATGCATATATATGCATTTGTGGATGACACTGTGAATTGTTCATAGACTGTTCATAGACCAGAGGTGTCCCTGAGCCCATGCACGGATTTCTATTACAAAACAATGCCTGAGGGTCTTGAGGATCCTGAGCATCCAGAATACATTTTTCCACTTCAACCCATGTGCAGAGATTTCCCCAGGTTCAGAAGAACTATTATGTACTGCAGCTGATGAGACTTTCAAGATCTTCACTATTTAAGGCTGGGTAAGGATAGTCTGAAACTATCTGGAGCTTTTTTACAGATTGGTAAACCTCCACCCTTCTTTTTCCTTTCTAAGAGACTTTCCCTCGCTAAGGCGCTCTTTTCAAACCCACTCATGTCACTGACCTCCTGCCAAGATTTTCCTTCAGAGGTTTTTTTTTAAAGTATCAATTATTTTTGAACCATCAATTTCTTGAAATAGTAAAAAGCCTCACATTTCAAAGACCCAGAGTTTATTGGAAAATTATTGCTTGATGTTTTAAATTGCATTTTACTTGTGCCAAGGCTTTTGGCTTTGTTTTTTTTGGTTGTGTTATTTGCACTTTACAGTAAAACCCAAATGTATAAATTCAGTTTCATCTGTGCTCACATCTATCTTGATGAACCGTTGATCTAGCTCACATTTTATTGCAAAACTAAACATGAAAAATCAAAAATATCATTTCAGATTTTAACCACATGCTTGAATATACATACACAACATTTTGCCTGATATTTCCTCAGCAGCATGTGGTGTAGTTTTCAATATTTTCTCTATACAGTCTATAGATCGAGCATGTCTATAACATCACATCCCAAAGACACCTGACACAAAGAGGTGACAGCCTCATCTAAATGTAAGTAGATCTGCAAATCCTCTTCTCTTGTCCTCGCCACCCATCTTCCTCGGAGACATGCGTCTGCAAGTTTTCCTGCCAGTCACAGTCGCCCCTTGCGGTCTTGGAAATGGCACTGTGTTGACAGCGATCGATTTCAACGTCAGCAGTTTCACACCATCATGAGCCACTTGAGAGAAGAGAGCGCAGCTCTTATCTTAGAAATCACACAGTGAGAGGGTGCTTGCGGTGTCTGCGGGCCGCTTTCCCAGTGGACATCTTCATTTGTTCTAGCAGAAGCTCAGGCCATACTAATGAATAAATGATCTCTTTCCAGGAAGAATCCCGGTATGCCTTGAGCCACACTGTACGTCATCAGGACCTTGGTCGAGCACGTCTAAATAGAAAGGAATGCTGTTCATGCTATTAATCATATCAGTGCTTTTCCAGGAAATATACGGTTTAGTTGAAGCTTTGAAAAGCTTCTATTAGACTTTATGAATAACATCAGGTATGATGTCACTTCTGTGATATTTGATCAACATTGTTTTGATATTAAATAGTATTAATATTATGAAATTATTATGACTGTTTTAAATCACATTTTGCTGTTTTACTGTTTGGAAAAAAAATCTTTCTTTTTTTAAACAATCTTGTAACCCAAACCAGGGCACATTTTTATATTTACTGGCAACTTTAAATTAATCATATTAGTTTCTGATTTTTTTTTCTTCTTTTTTTAGGGTTCTCTACACGGTTGTGTGTGTTCAACAATTAAATTATAATAAGCTGACATTAAGATTTTAGGGTTTCTCTAAATAATAGTGATGAGAAACTACCAGGGTACAAAACACCATCAAATAATAAAGAGAGACTGGAGAAAGCCCATAATGGACCTCTGAATGGATGTCATCTGCAGATCTTCAGGGTCTCGGGCAGCATTGCATTAAAACAGATTCTGAGTAGAGGTCTCCGCGGTGGCTCAGGAGCATGTCAGAAAACCCGTGCAAGTCAAGCCGATCCGCCCCTCATTCAAGATGGGCTCGGATGAAGAAAGAAACTGTCTTGTGGTTTCACATATCAAATTTTCAGATTCTTTTGGGGAATTGTGGCTGCTTTGTCTTCTGGGCTAAAAAAGGAACAAGACCATCTGGCTCGCTACGTCTGCACGGATCAAAAGCCCGCATCAGTGATAGTCTGGAGGTGAATAATTGCACATGGCGTGGGTAACTTTCACATCTGCAAGGGCAGCTCTAACACTGAACAATGTGTATAAGATAAGGCTTTGGAGCTGCAGATGCTGTCATGAAAGACCATATCCTTTTCAAGTAAGATGTTGTTCATGTAAAGAAAATGATGATGTAATAGCTATGCCTAAATCCTGCTTAAGTATGGAACTGAAGTGAACATAGAAAAGTGTATTTTGTAAGCACAGACATAATATTTATAATAGATTATCTTCTCAGATCAAAGAATATTCACCCTACTCTCTCGTAAATCCCAGCCTGCTCACACTAAACTCGGCCTGCACCTCATCACGGTAAAGCGTTACTCCTGAGTCACAAAACCAGTTGCCACTAGAGTCATCCATTGCCTTCCAGTCGCACTGATACACTAATGACAGTGGTACATCCAACTTAGTCCTGTGCCCCAATTTAACTCCTCACCTAAAAAACTAAACAAACCAACAGCAGAAAAAACCCAAACTTGCTGGAGCCTGACTTCAACGTGGTATTTTTATTGTCCCTGTTCTCCTCTGGACCAGTCTTCCAGCTAGGCCAGCGGTCGGCAACCCAAAATGTTGAAAGAGCCATATTGGACCAAAAACACAAAAATCAAATATGTCTGGAGCCGCAAAAAATGAAAAGTCTTGTATAAGCCTTAGAATGAAGGCAAATGGCGAAAGTCGGAATGTCGAGAAAAAAGGCAAAATCT
Organism: Cololabis saira; assembly: GCF_033807715.1. Taxonomy (NCBI): domain Eukaryota; kingdom Metazoa; phylum Chordata; class Actinopteri; order Beloniformes; family Belonidae; genus Cololabis; species Cololabis saira. Next base: position 16,821,248 of record NC_084594.1, read on the forward strand.
TGAGAAAAAAGTCGAAATGTCGAGAAAAAAGTCAAAATGTCAAGATTAAAAAGGAAAGGAAAAAGGAAGGAAAAAGAGAAAAAAGGAAAAAGAAGAAAAAAAGGAAAAAAAGAAGAAAAAAAGGGAAAAAAGAAGAAAAAAAAGAAGAAAAAAAAGGTCAAACATTTTTGAAAAAGCTCCAGGAGCCAGGAAAGGAAAAGTCTTGTATAAGCCTTAGAATGAAGGCAAATGGCGAAAGTCGGAATGTCGAGAAAAAAGGCAAAATCTTGAGAAAAAAGTTGAAATGTCGAGAAAAAAGTCAAAATGTCGAGATTAAAAAGGAAAGGAAAAAGGAAGGAAAAAGAGAAAAAAGGAAAAAGAAGAAAAAAAGAAGAAAAAAAGGTAAAAAAGAAGAAAAAATAGAAGAAAAAAAGGTCAAACATTTTTGAAAAAGCTCCAGGAGCCACTACGGCGGCGCTAAAGAGCCGCATGCGGCTCTAGAACCGCGGGTTGCCGACCCCTGAGCTAGGCGGTCCCAGCTCTAACTGCTCCACTCACCACTGGCACCACTCGTGCCTTCATCGTCCACATCTTTTTTTTATTTCTTCCTTCAACCCTTGGTATTTTCTAGCTTCTCATAATCCTTCATCTTGATGTTGCTTTCACTCAGGATTTGTACTTCTTTCACTACTGCTCTCTTCTGGAGTTTGGTATCATGCTATCATGGGGACATCTTTGCTCTTCTCAAGGCCTCTTCTTGTCCACAGAGTTCGTCCTCTTTCTTTTTCACCTCCATTAGTTCCTCACGAGGCAGAACAAAAATACCCTGTTCCACCTCAAGGACTTTTACGTAAATCAAAATAAAGTGGAATATCTGTGCAAAAGTCCCACTTTGGTAATGATTATACTGAATACTGTAATACTGTAAAGGGTTTGGGTGGATTATAACCAGTCTAGTTGACTCATGCCATTGGTCCATATCGTGGGACATTTCGAAAGAAGAGAAGTATCTTTTACTTTATATCACTGTAAAATCCATTTTCCTTCTGTCGTTGCTATCTATCATCGAGCCCATTACTCAGGTTAAGTCATGCAGCTATCTGGGTGTGCACAATAATGACTCTCTCTGCTGGAGGCCACATGTGGAAAATCTCTCCTCCAAACTCCAACAGTGTTTATACCTTCTGGACAGACCCAGAGTCCTCGGAGCGGACCGGACGATTTGGGTCGTCTTTGACCAGGCCGTGTCGAAGAGTATCATAAGATACGGCACGACGGACTGGTATGGTCATTTCGCGATGCAGTTGAGGTCCCAGCTCGCTCATTTAGAGCAGCAGGCTGCTGGGAAGGTTTCTCTATGAGTTCTCCGAGCAATCATCCGACAGACAAAGAAAACTGTGTCGGACCCCAGTCACATCCTGTACCGCCAGTTTCAGTGTTTACCGTCCGGGAGGAGAGTCGGGAAGGTTCACAGGTGTGGGCGAGAAAGATATAAATGTGCTTTTGTTTCTAACCATTATCCATCAGAATTTAAAAAATCTCCAGAGAGTTATATTTTGAGACTCCTGTTCTTGTTAAATTATACAAATGTAACTTCAGTAAGAGTTCAGGAAAAATGACCACCAACAAAGGTGTTAGTGTGGCTCCGTCTAATTCCTGATAAAGCACACTAAGCTATGGTTCCGAGCATGTAGTTGACGCGTACTTCAAATAAAAGTCACAGTCCGTGTTCTTCTTTCAAAAGTTTAGTGAAAAACTTTTCTTTCAGCAACAAAAACAAAACAACTGTGCAATTATATGAAAAACAATATTCTCTGTAAGCATGTTAGAGAGACCTGTTACTAAGATATGTCTCTTGGAGGAGGCATTATGAAGATCATAAGAGACTGAATAAGTTTGATACCTGATTGTTTTCCATCATACAAATGTGTAGAAAAGTGGAAAAAGGATTTATAGTTTATCGTAGAGAAGACAACGGCTCTATGTGTTTGTGTTTGGTAATTGATATGTAGTTAACCTAGTCAATTAGGGGCAGGTTATGTTAGAGCCATTTGTCATGTATAGAATGTGATTCATAATTTAGATTTTAGAATGTTTGATTAAGCATAATATTAATAACTGCAGCTTTCTCATTGGTTGCATATATGCCACGTGATGTACGTGTATTATTGCTTTTTTGTGAAGCTATGTAACCGAGAGAGCACACTAGTTTTTGACTTTATGTTAGTGTGGCTCCGTCTAATTCCTGATAAAGCACACTAAGCTATGGTTCCGAGCATGTAGTTGACGCGTACTTCAAATAAAAGTCACAGTGTGTGTTCTTCTTTCAAAAGTTTAGTGAAAAACTTTTCTTTCAGCAACAAAAACAAAACAACTGTGCAATTATATGAAAAACAATATTCTCTGTAAGCACGGTCAAAAACTAGTGTGCTCTCTCGGTTACATAGCTTCACAAAAAAGCAATAATACACGTACATCACGTGGCATATATGCAACCAATGAGAAAGCTGCAGTTATTAATATTATGCTTAATCAAACATTCTAAAATCTAAATTATGAATCACATTCTATACATGACAAATGGCTCTAACAAAAGGGAAAAAAAATATCATTTTGTAAGATTCAGCATTAAATATTTTTGGGGTGTTTACATTTTGTTTTTGTTTATAATCTAATAAGTCAGGCGATGTTTATTATGGTCACACAAAAATGTAAATTATTTAGCTGCTGATGTTGCTCACATTCATCGTCAAACATAATCCTTCACCCAAAGACAAGTGCTGACAGCCGTATCCGACTCAGTAATATTTCAGGTTACATTGCTTAAAATGTTATGGATTTCCATGAATTATTCTCTGAATATTAAATTATTATCGCTCATAGAAGTTGCAATAATCGAAATGTTATTTGACTGTAAATACAAACAATGTCATTATATGCTACATCATCACAACACTTTAAATCTAACTGAGCAAAACCAAACAAACATTTACTCAAATATATTCTGCCGGCTTGTCATCACACCGAGGCCTCTGCGTCCGAACTTCTACGACTAATATTACGTGATTTATGTTGCACTGTCTCTGCACAACACTAAAGGGAGGTTGAATTTCAGATGCTCTGAGAGTTGCCTTTGACAGCAGGACTGCATCAAAAATGTAATATATGTATGCAATACTGTTTATATGTGGACAAAAATAACAACAGCATATGTGGAAAAACAAACAAGCAAATAAATGAATAGGCAAAGAGCTAAACATTTGTCACTCACAACAGCATTCCTCGCAGCTGAACAACCCGTCTGCTGCCTCACCATATGGAAGAATCTCACAGATATCCAATAATGCTAATTTGTGTGTACAAGTGTGTGGTTTTTCTAATATTTTTTTTCACCACTTAACTGTAAATGGTGTCATACGTTGTCTACTTAGAAAACACAATCACAAAAGAGAATGTTTGGCTAATGTTATAAAAAAAGTAAAAAATAAAAATGTAAATCTGTAATCAGCCAATACAAGCTCAGTATCCATTTTACTGCAGCTTTCTTTTTTTTTTAAACCACAACACTGAAAACCTTTACTTTAAAACCTTGAAATCCACAAAATTAGCAGAGAAGCTCTTTGCAAATGTTATCTAAATTTTGCAAATGTTAAGTACGAGCATGCAAATGCATTACTAATGGAAATCTTTAAGCACTACCTACAGTTATATATATAACTTTTCCCTCTTTATGCAGGGTATCATGTGAGAAGTGGAGCCCCGCTCTGGTATGTAAAAAAATAATGGAATATGTTTGCGTTGTCTTACTCTTTACATTTACTTAGACAGTAAGAGGGAAACAGATGTTATTTTTATGTTATATCTCATCTCCTGCTACATTATCTAGACACAAAGAACTAGGGTAATCAGTCCTTTTACTTAATTAAATTTTCATTTTTAGTTTTATCTCTTTAAATTAATCTACTCCTGCCTGATGCACTTATGCAAAGTTTCTCAAAGGTTTGTCCTCCATGCAACATATTTTCAGTGTTTTATTTTCGTTTTTTTATGCTACTAAATTCATTGTCACCTGCATGATTTAAATCTGAGAGCGGCTGATATTAAAAGCCAGCTGTTCTGCTTGTTTTAAAATGTACTTGCATAGTGAGTATGTGCCTACGTACGTGTTTTCAATCCTGTCATTAATATGATAAGAGAAGTAGGATAAAATGCATATAAGGTGATCAATTTGAAGCCTTCTACTTGACACTGGTCTTCTTAAAAAGAAGTTGCTTTACTTGTTAAACATAATGAGGAATGGCCCAGTTCGGTAAAGTAGATTATTAGAAGTGTGTCCTGGAGATGAAAGGTTTTTAGGTTAATGGCAGCTCCTCATCTCTTGAGCAGCCTTGGAAGAGAGTTGATACAGTACAGTGTTAACTACGCATTGGTCTGCCCTTTTGACTCTTTTCACCCCTCCCCGCTTCCTTCCAGATCACTGTCTATATCCGGGCCCGCGTCCCGAGTGAAGAGCGCACTGTTCCAGATATTAAATTACTCATGAAATATTTGCCCGGCCTTCATGCTCAGCTGCAGCTTGCTCCCAAACCTCCACTTAGCCTGCGAAACATCCTGAAGTGTCACCTCTACCAGGAAGGTCAATTTTTCCAATTTAGAAACAGGGCATTACAGACGATTTCAAACTGCATTAGTGTCAGACTTCCGCTCTTGTCACCTTTTGCTCCTCTCTGCAGTCGTACCTCTCCTCTTCGCGCTCGGAATAGGCCGTTTTACTGAAACAAGCTGTCTGAGACGTAGAACATTGCATGTTTCAGAAACAAGAAAAGGCTCGATCACTCACGCTGGGTGCACTTGACTGTACCAGAAAGTTCCATCAAGCTCACTGAACCTTGAGGACATTTTAAAGATACAGCTGCACAGTTCAGAAGGACACTGTGAGAATTAGAAGCTGTCTGGGCTGACGTGACGCGATTGAACTTGATGGCCACTGGTCATAAGGTTAGCACTGCCACATTAGCCTCTCTGTGAATCTGTTCAGCTTTAATTAAAGAAAGGATTAGATTTGACTATTTATTTACAGTCTGGTCACAGGAAATCAATATATTAGGAATAGAAAAAATCCACTTTTTCCCCAGAATACGACTGCATTTTGTATTACATTATAATATAATCATGCCCTTATCTAATCTCATCTCTACTGAATGTAATATGATTAAATTATATATATATATATATATATATATATATATATATATATATATATATATATATATATATATATATATATATATATATACACACACATATATACAATATTGGATTACTTTACCTTTTTTTCTGTTTCTAATTTATAATAAGTGAGGGCTATAACTCAAGAAACCAATGAATAAATTACTTTTTTCCAGCCCATTAAATAGACTAACCAAGTTAAAAATAACATGTAAACTTCTTACTGACTTAAAACAAAAAAATTGTGTAAATAAAAATAATATGATCAAACCAAGTCAACTGATCAATTAACCACATCCTGCTCAGAGAAGCTACATCTTTTCATGAAAGAGCAGACATCACTAGAAGTTTAACACATAACCACTGAGCTGTAAAAGTAAACGGTAATTTGATATTCATAGAAAATAAATGTTCCATAATTTATTTTTAAATGTTCTCTTTTAAAATAACTAAAAGCCTTTAGAGCCTTGCCACAAAAACTTAAATTAAATGAAATTAAACTTAAATCTTCATTGATATCTTGAATCTTTTCTGAAAATAACTGTTTTTTAAATGTTTTGTACTTTAACTTAATTTTGTCAATCACTTTTGGGCGCTGTGAGAGTTTTTCCTCTCTCTTTTTATTTAATTAGAGTGATGTTTGTCTTTGTTCAGGTATAAATCAGCCAAATTAAATGACTGAAGCTTTAACGAATTTAGGATGATTTTGAGCGAAAATAATCAGGACAGTTCAGTTTTTTTGTTTGACTCTGATTGTGTTACAGTTTTAGACAAACATCTACACAAGTAACCGGAGCTTCCACTGTAAACTTAACCTAATAAGGAGATCAAAATTTATTATGAATTACATTTGGGTGATATGATACCTGTATATCAAATACACTTTTATTCATAGCTTATTCTTCTCTTGAACATTTCAAGATGTGTAAAATTACCGTGCATTTACATCTGTGGTCTCGCAAAGATTCTTATTATTTTCCAGTATCTTTCTATGAGTTCCGAAAACACAACAAAACATGAAAACTAGATGAGGAGTAACTTTGTACGGCTCAAAACTCACCTTTTACATTTGGACGGGAATTACTGTAATCCTGCCTCATGTAACGTGCCATTTCATCATCTTGAAAACGTAAAAAGAAGCAGATAAAGGAATGAAAAGCAGATGCAAAGACTTCCTTGACTTCAGACCTCAAGCAGTCCCATATGTGCCCTCACTTATAGATCTCAGCAAAAAAGGTGAAAATCCAGTCAGCCATGATTATTACCAGCTCACTCATGAAATCACGAACCACGGGGCGGTGATAGAGCAGGAGAGACGGCTGGCGATCAGGAGTCATTTTCTAGCCGACACAGGTCGACCTCCATTCACAGAGAGCTGGCTATCCAAACTAACATCTGCTAAATTTATGTTATTTTCTTTACAAAAAACAGGAAAATGCAATACTCACACAGACGTTTCATCCTCAAGTCATTTCTTATTCTTTCATTATTAATAATAAATGCTATTTTAAATTCACACCTTCTAGATTTTTTGAATTATACTGGGAAATATAACAAGAATTTTATTGCCCGAGAGAGAAACTTTGTATTACTGTACATCACAATCTGTCTGTGCAGCCACACAACATACACAGCGAGATGACTTATAAGAGTTGGAGAGACTTATATGACAAATAATATTTCCTCTGCACCATTACTGCATAAAATAATTCTCCATAAACATATCACAGTTTTACTAAGACATAAAGTTGTTTTAAGAATGGAGAAATGATGCAGCTGACATTACACATGATTTGTCAGTGTAAAGTGGGGGGGTGTCTTTCGTGAGTATATGTGTGTGCATCTTGAAACTTTTCTTTAAAAGAGACACATAAAACTGTCAGGGCTATTTGACGTTAGCAAGCAGCAGTATTCCAGTATTCCAGCCCCGCTAAATCATTCATGCCCGTGTGTCTGCTGCACGGCTGCTGCACGGCTGCAACCGTCTACTCTCACACCTTCACGAGGTGCTTTAAGGGACTTAGCATCTATTTGAAAGTATTAATAACATGTGCCTTCAAATATGTCAAAACCATTTCAAAAAGACATTGGTTTTATTTGTAAAAGAAAGAAAATAGAAGTTTGATGTTTTATTAATTCTCCACTTAATGACATGGCATTCTAAAACCCCGGTCCTTAATGTCTTCAAGAGGCTAAAATAAAAACGTAAAGGGTACTTTATGTTTTTATTTAGGGGAATATATAGAGCTATAGATGTTTAAAGGATGGACTTTTATCAATCAATCCAAACAACTTGATTTAAAAAAAAAAAAGTAATGCTTTGAATATGTAAAATTGCAAAAGTATACAACAAGTCTATCAGGAAGAGTACAGCGATATCAAATCTGTAGGGTTTAAGTGAATCACATGATCATCAGAGGGATGTATGAGAACAACAACCATGATGGCATGTGAACATTTTTTTTTGCATGCGGCTAACTGTGTGTTACATTCTGGGCATATGTGCATAGAAACATGTATATAGGGCATTCATCTTGACCAATTAATCTTCATAATGGTGGTTTTAGGCTTGGCAGTTGAAACTCCTGAGCTGTTTGTCTTCCCCGGTGAAGGACAAAACATATATTTGTTGATATACACATTTAATGGGTCAGTTCATCATGTTTCCATTAACATAGATGTTATCATACGGTTGAGCCTGCTGATGAGCTAAGCCAGAGTGTAAACCAGCTTTCCAGTATAATTTATAACCCACAAGTCAAGCCAGATTAGGCTTGATTGGATCGCTGGTGCCATATGTGACCTACAATCTGTGCCCCGCTTGCACTACATGGCAGGACGGTCAGTGATCTCCCTGGGCAAAGGTTGCTATGGGAACGACCTCTGGATACTCCCCTCTGCTCTTTGCAGCCCTTGCACATCTTAAGGCAGAATTATTCAAGATTTCTTTATGTCAGGCACGTATTCTTCTGCTCTATTTCCCTGCTCTGTTCTACAGTTTTTGCTCCCTCTGTTTCTTCTCTTCACACAGAAAATTATGCACAACGACATTTGCATGTATGCCGATGCGTACATGGAAACCAACACGCAAAGCGACCTCACACAAGCATGTGTCACTCATTATACTCAGTTACTCCAACAGCTCCTTCTCTTGTATGCTGCCTTTATCTCTGCACACCATTTGAAATGCTTTCCTACACGTAAATCGTTATCCTTTGCTTGGCAGCTTGAGCCACGTCTGGGAGTCTGTGCGTCCGGAAACCATCAGACAAACCCTGGTTCACGGTGACAAATGTGTGCTATTCTGCAAAGCAAAAATTCCTGCCTTGAGCTATTTGGTTTGGAAAGTTACCATGTAACCAACTGCATAGGCTTCATGTGAGGCTGAAGTCAGGAGGATGACCGGCGGGGGGAAATGTTTGCCTCAGCACTTAAAACTGCACCACACAAACCCCAAAAGCTGGCGATCAATGTTTATCTTATGATGTGTAAAACAACTTTCAGAATCACATGATTTACTTCAAGTATTGAGCTTCTGTCACATATACAGGAAAGCACTTTTGTACGTCAGATTTTCATAGGATAAGAAATAATAGAGGTCAGCTCAATGGTCCCTATGAAAAATAAACCTCTTTTCCTAAGTCTACCGAGAAAAGAAAACACTTAGAGGGTAGAAAAAGATTGTGTTGCTCAGCCATTACATTGAAGAGAACACAGGAGAAAATATAATTGGCTCCCCTTGGAGATTCACAGTTTCTCACCCCGCTTCCTCTCAAGGTTGAGGTTAAATACAAAGAAAACACAATAAAAAGAGTAAAATCCCTTAGAGCAGCAACCAAGCTAAATTAATGATCTTTATGCTTTCAAACAGCATTTGCACCCCAATCAAATCATTACAGGTCTGTCGGTTTATTACTGCTTTACTGGAGTACTCAAGCTTGAGATCAATTCATATTCACCTTTACGGATTTGTATTTGTTTTAAATCATCCGCTAATAAATAGAAGAAGAAATAAATTAATTAATTGATTTCAAGATGGGAAAATTCATAAGCAAAGAGGAATCTAGTAAAACCGGCACACTGCGCTGAAAATAAAAAAAACAAAACACACTAATGTGGACATAATTTTGATGAACAAATGCAACACAAGCTGTCGGCTCATATGGCATGCGCATTTCATTTTACGTCAAGACAGTACATATGCATGATGAACTCGGCTCTGCCGCAAAGCATTATGGTATGCCAACGCGTGCTTTAATGTCCATTTGCCCACAAAGCACAAATGACCCAAACACACAGCCGCTAATCATGTCCAGTTTGTCATGCGAATCCTTTCAGAATAGAGGGGTTAGCGTGTCATCAGACCCTCTGAGCCATTAGAAACACGCCGGTGCAATGAATTTTTTATAGGTGGAATCTTGTTGCCATCTTGAATTTCTCTTTGCTTTTTATTTCAGACCCTCCCTTCCCCAACGGTGGCTAAAAGGCTTCGAAAAGCACAAAACTCTCCAAAAAAGACGCCGCCGTTTAATAAAGCAAAACATCAACATCAGCGCGCTTCATAAAACCTAATCAAATCTTGCATGTTTTTATTAATAAACCATGCAACCACTAAAGAGCTAATAGCTACATTTGTAGATACTTTTCAGCTAATAGGTTTTGAGAATTATCAGATTTGTATGACCTTATCTCTGCTGATCTGACTCTGTGACCTTCATTTGACTGAGGCTGCGAACATGGGACTGATCTTCATATGTGCTGGATAATCCCTGACCTCTTGAATCTTTAAATAAGAGAACAAGAAAAGGTGCTTATTGTCTTTATTTCAACAATTGCCACAGAATAAATAACTAGTTATTTATTTATTTTCAAGTACATTACATTGTTTGAAATAAGAAAATAATCTTGTTAGTTACATTCATTTATCTTTATTTAATCACTGCATTTAAAAGAATATGACAGCTTTCTGTGAATGCCCTCTCTTTAACGTTTTTATTCCAGGCTGCGCAGGTAATAGACTTGACACCAGCCAATCCGGCCATTCGTGGATAAAGAGTCGGATCTAACGCTTCTGAGTGAAAGTTCAGAGTTCAGGGACTTGAGATACTACAGGCACTTTTTAATCCCAGCTACTTACTTAATTCAGCGTTATTCACGACGGAATCGATCGGGGATGTCTGTTCGCTGAGCAGGTCAACATGTGTAGTGGCTTAAACAGCGACTCTATCAGTTCCAGTAAGCCAATCGAGCTGGGTCACGATGAAAGACTTTGTCCCTGTGAAAAAGTCCAGAGCTACGGGCAGAGAAACAGGAATCCTCTTAGTGGTTATATCCTGTTGTGCACCTCCATCTGTTGCTCTGTGTTGGCGAGTCTAGATAGAGAGAGGAGGGGAAGAGATAAGGATGCGCGCCATGTCCAGGAGTCTGGCTCTGCTCCCGTAAGGAGATATCCTTGAGCTCGGTTTTGATCATAACATGCCAAGTAAAATATTTACAGTACATTTTATTTCATGCGGATTCTATTAGAAAACCCAAATATATTTATTTTTATTAATGTCACGATAAATGGTCACGATTGACTGACCTACTAATTGAACACGGCACACAAGTACAAAATAAAAACACCAAGAAGTTCCCGGAATTTAAAAGAAAAAAAAATCTGAAAAAATTGAACCCCCAAAAGAAGCAAAGATCAGATCAGGTCACAGCAGGTCTGATTACAAAATAAGGATATGGACAGAAGAAAAGGAGAGAAAAAAAAATAGAAAAACAGACAAGCAAGCAATTGGAGAATGCATCTTCTTCCAAGTCTGGCGTTTATTTTGCACTTTTATTGAGCAATGCGGATCTACAGCAGAATTTAGTGGGCTCTTCTGCTGGCCACGCTCCACCTGTTCATCACCATCATGAAACCTGAACTGTAGCTTTAGTTTTGTCTTGCTGACAGACAAACAGACAGACAAATGCTTTTGCAGAGGATTCGACTCCTAACTGTCCGTAAAGTGCACGCCGCTCCGCTCAGACCACAGCAGCAGCGGTAGACTTATTTCGTAGCTTGACCCCGTATAAATAAGACTGGGTTTACATGTAACAGTGTTTACACACACATTTCCTTCACAATTTCTCCCTGAGAGAAATACATTTATTAGACGACAACAAGCCCCTTCAACAGACGAAATCTGAGGATCATTTCCAGCTTTTGAAGCTTGGCTGCTTTCGTTTAGAGGCCTAAAAAAAAAAAAAAGAGAAGATATTTCCCTGAAGTGAAGCTACAAGATCACCCGTATATAAATAGTTATTTTATATAGGGAGTCACTTCTAACGTAAAAGCAAGACGATCCATTTTATTGGATGATGAGTGTAACACATGTAGCGACGACACGGCTTGTGTTACAGACAGACACCATCTTCGATCCGGGGATGCAAAACCTCAACAACGTCAACAACACTGCTGCATCAACACACAGCAGCAGATTTATGTGAACAGTTCACATCAATTAGAAGATGGTTGCATACAAAACCAAAGCCATGATTGATGACTGCCATTAAATCAATGCATTCATTTCGTCATGACTGTCAGCTGAACTACTCTTTACTGCAACAGTACTTAGATTTATTGTGACGATAAAAAGTGTTGTCTGCCCTCTGACAGGCGTACACCATTCAAAGACATTTCTATTTAACTGCACGCCAGTAGCCTGTCATAAACTAAAGAAAACTCTGACTGCAGTCTTCACTTCATCTCGTTTTGTGTAAGAGAACACAGATTTGAGCTTGAAAATCATATTATTTTCTTGTAAAGAAGTGGAGGGGACTCTGGTGATCGTATCTCCTTTATGAACCCAATAGTGATCATTCTACAGTGGCAGTAAAGTTCACTTAACAAGGCAGAAAATACAATCTTGCCAAGGCTCCTGGTCTATTTAATTAAAGCTCAAGCAACTCTTAGTGGGATTGAATTAAATTTTTGGCATGGGTGATCCAGTCTGCTGGGAAGGTGCTGGAGAGCAGTGCGGTAGGGAAGACTGTTCAGGAAAGATTAGTAGCAAGCTCAATTTTTACAAAACTCAACTTAACAAATACATTCCTTTTTGAAACCACAAAAAAAAAAAAATTTGGCAGTTCCACTTAATTTAGAATAGTAAAAGAGCATACAAGAGCGACGTTAGCTTTCTCTGACGAGACAAATAGATTAAAAAAAACAAAAAAAAAAAACAAAAAAAAAACACTAATCTTTAAAAACTTGGACTATCCAAGTTAAGTTGAATTCCTGTGCTGGACAAAGTTTAGTCCAACTGATTGTGGATGCCTATGAAGACGCGGTCTCCGCTAAGGTTAATCCACACAAAGGTCTCTAAAGATTAGACGAGCCTATAGCCGTTTCCCAGCACAGGGTCAGGGATCAGCAATACCATCATTTATGGAGAATAAACCACTTTATTTTCAAGCTCTTTTCCCAGCTGCTGATGCCGACTGGGAACAAAACATCATCTGCTCTTTATGAGTCAAAGTGAAATCGATTCCAAACTAGGGTGGTTGTTTTGAACAGAGTGAGTTACGAGGAAAGAAAATTGCAAAAGTATAGTTTTTCAACTGCTGGAATTATTTAACTGTTCACAAACTTTATTTCAAACGTACAGAGGAATATTCTGTATTTGTTTAACTTAAGGTGACAGGTTCTTGTAATAGCCTTGGGTCAAATAAGTTTATATTTAAAACTAAAATTAATGTGCGTAAATAATCACGTCGAGATGTCAAATGATATCTCTGCAAAAATCATTAATGTAACTAAAATATATATTTTTCTAATGCAGTTCTGCACCAATGAACATTTATGTATACGATTGTTTTCATTTCGGCCAAATTTATAATCTCTGAGTAAACAATCAATTGCTTTACACCTAGTGCATTTCTTTTATATTCGAAAGATTATTCCGAATTTAGCAATAAACACACACATTATGGTGTTTCTTTTCTTTTCTTTTCTATTTAAAAACTGCATTCTTGTTTTAAGGTTATTTAACAATTTTTTTTATTTTCATCTTTAAATTGCAAATATGTATTTTGAATTAAAAATATATTAAATACCTTTGCAAAAAAAGTATAATGCTTGTAAAATAATTTGAAGGTAAAACAAATAACTTAAGGAATGACTATGTGTTTGGGGGAAGTTTCTAATGTTTTTAATATGAAGGCTTGTGTGAAGGGCGGGCGGCGGCTCGGTGGTTACCGCTGTTCTCTCACTGGCAGGAAGCTCCCGCTCTGAATCTCGGGTCGGGTCTTTCACTGTGGAGCTTTTATGCACTTGTCCTGCTTGTGTGGGTTTTTTCCAGATACTGGATTCTCCGCACAGCCCATAAACATTGGCATTAGGCTGATCAGTACCTCTAAATTAACCACCTGAAGGAGTGTATTATGTTTGTCTACATGTGGCCCGGCGACCTGTCCGGCCTGCCTTCACCTGAGCAGAGCTGGGATCGGCTCCAGCAGACTCCTGTGTCTCCACGTAGGAATCAGTGGTATATAGATGATGGATGGATGGGTGGGCCGCCTTGTGTGGATGTTCAGCTTTTAAACTCTAGGTGGCAGCGTTGAAGCAATGACAGTAAACAGATCTGGTATGGGAATCCTACAGTTTATTTATTCTTTGCTCTGCCAGTGGTTCTGCATTTCATATATATTTTTACATTGTGACTTTTGACAGATATATATATATATATTTTTTTTTTATATAAACTTTGGTGCTGATTATGGAAACGTTTTGGTAATAATAAATATTAAATTGTGAAATGAATTTTTGCACATTATGTTTTTCTATTCAAGCATCTGTATTTGAATCTTTAGCCATTCTTTGATAAAATATATGTTCAATTGATTGTATTCCTTATGAGCACATATTTCACATTCAATAACTTTCAGATTTGGTTTGAGAAATCACAAAAAGCAACGTTAATACTATCAACATTTCCAAAGCTGAATTCTTCCCGCAGGCTTAAACTATGTTCTGTTATTAAATGACATTTTTGAATGTTTTTACATTAAATTATCAGAAATAATGTTGATGTAATATTCATTTACATCAAACCTGCTAGGTTTATGTATGTAATCGTGATGAAAAATCTATTTATTTTATGATATGTAAATATAAGAACAACAAAAGAATGTGATACAGTATGTGAATAGTAAAATGTAAGTTTATGTAAAGAGGTTTTTACTGTCTAAATAGTCTAAAAAGTTAGAGCTTTAAACCGTTTTTATATATATATATATATATATATATATATATATATATATATATATATATACAATATATATATACATATATATATATATATATATATATATATGAAAATTTTACTGACTACTTTATAGTTGTATTAACATTTAGTTTTGCCTTGTTACCATAATAAAACCATTAAACCAGTTAAAACCTACAGAAGAAAATAATTATTTTGTGTACGTTGTATGATTCAGGAGTAATCTGCAGGTAATTTGCTGCGTGTATTGTGTGGTGTGTTTTGTTTTTATTGCTGTGGTCAGTGTTAGAGCGCACTGAGCTGTTACGGTGCTGCTGTATTAAGGAGCGTTACTGCCGTGTGTGTTTTGGTTTTACCAGATTACAGACTTGCAGACGAACATGAGAGGATTTCTGTCACATTCAGACTGTTCTGCTTTACTCCATAAATATTTTATTACACCCACAGCAGGCTTCGTATCTATCATACCATATCGTGGCAAGGACGAGCACGTTTGTAATTTTCTTCATCTTTTGCTTCACTTCCAACCAATGCTAATGCTGGGCCTGTATGGAACTCATTACAGAGAGGAAAAGCTGCTTTCTCAGTGCCATGCCGTTTTGTTCCATCTGTTTTGAAGTCACCTGAACATGATCTGAAGCCAGCCAGTCAAGTGACCTGGAATCAATACAGTCCAACCCAGTGGAGGCAAATAAATCAGCCTGGCTCATTTAACCCATGAGAGTCCTGCTGTATAGCCACAGCGCCACGGCTTGTAATAAGAAAGGCATGTTTGACGACAAACTACTTATCATAAATTCTTCTTTTTTTCAGCCAGGATCAGTAATTTCATATCCAGGAGGCCGCTCTTCCTATGTTCTCTTCTACATGGTAGATTTATCGTCAGCACACGTGCATCGCAGCTTTGGTTTTTCTCTCACTCTTGTTGTAGAAGAACCAATAAGCCCTTTTTGTGTGTGTGTGTCTGTGGACATTAAGAGAACATTTATGAAGGCCATGGAATTTTACCAACAACTGCAAGAGCAGGATATGGGCAATAAATTGCTTTGACTAAATTTCCAAAATATAACAGTAGTTTTCAAGATGTTCATTAATTCCAGATCCAATGCAAAGTATCAGGGACAACGTTGTAAAGTGTAATCTCTCTCAGACAAAAGGAAACTCATAAAAGTTAAATTAATTATTGACTATTGAAATGTCTACATTTTTATTGATTGTGGGGAAAATTATTGCTAGTAATAAGGCTGCCAGACTCATTCATGCTGACTTAAATCACTTTAGAGAAAACACAGCTCAATATAAATAATTCTTGGGCCATGCCAATTCTTACTTACTGCGTGCCATTATTACAGCTATTAATTATTTTTTTTAATGATGATTAGCAGAAGGAAAAGTTCTGCCTTTCAGGGGAAGCCACATTTCACTTTATAACGTTATTTCCCTGGCTCTGTTACTGGAAAATAACTGGCTGTTTAGATGTACTAATAAATACTGAGGCCCATTCGGTCACATTTTATATATGGTAAGCTGATTTTGAGCTCAGCTTCAGGAAGTTAAAAGAATTGAATGTGTGACATGAAAAAAACCTCTCAAACTAAATAAAACTCAAAAACGATGAGCTCATGTAGGCAGTAGTTCCTTGCTGGTTTATACATACACTGGTTAAGAGGCACCATCTGGAAAATTAGTGAATTAAGTAATTTGTTAGGTACTTCCACATGCATTGTGCATGTGTATTTTATATAAATAATATGCATGTGGAAATATATATGTATATTATATATATATATATATATATATATATATATATATATATATATATATATATATATATATATAATATACATATATATATACATATATATATATTATATACATATAATATACGTATATATTTCCACATGCATTGTGCATGTGTATTTTATATATATATATATATATATATATATATATATATATATATACACACAAACACACATATATACACACACATATATATATATATATATATATATATATATATGTGTGTGTATGTATATATATATATATATATATATATATATATATATATATATATATATATATATATATATATATATATATATATATATATATATATACACACACACACACACACATATATATATATATATATATATATATATATATATATATATATATATATATATATATATATATATATATCTATATATATATATATGCATGCATGCATGCAACAGGGAAATAAATGTTAAACTTACGTTGTTTTCCATCTCGTGTTCTGGTCACCTGTTACAGTCAGCTCAAGAGTGTGTTTATAAGCCGTGGGAACCTCTCAGCGAATCCCAGTGACAAATGGGAGGTTTGTCTGATAAAAGAACAATCTATATCCAAAGTCCCAGCTACCAATTTGACGGTGTGGCTGGCTGGGAGAAAGAAGTTGCTCCATCGTTTATACGCGGCAACTAAACACTTAATTACTCCTAGGTAAGGCCGTGTTGACTGCTCTCCTGTCAGTGATTGACAGCGGGGCGAATTCAAGTGGATTTGAAGGGGATGCACGATTCTCCTCACGACCTTCTGAGTCTATGGTAGTTTTAATAAAAACTCTTTACCGTCATTTACATATACATAGTTATCTTCTTTGCTCTTTAGAACAGAGAGTACTTTAATGTAGCGTAAAATTGCAGGGATGTGTGCGTGCGTCAGTCGGCGCTCCCCTCCGTCTGCGATTGTTTGGTTTCGCCCAAACTTGGTTCAGATTTGAGTTCCTTTGCGCTGCTATCTGGATCGCCCTGCTGGAGGAGACGGACCGCCAGTCCCACCTCTCTGCTCCATCTGTCAATGGCTTTCGGGACCTACTTCATTTGAATGTCTGGACTTTTTAAGTGACCAATAATGGATATTCTATGGATATTATGGACCATACCGGCCGTAATAGCTATTGAAGGTAAGGCACCGTTTTCCATCCCAGTGTAACAGACGCATCCTCGTGCCGGCTTCAATTAGGGACAAAGCGCGTGTGTTGACGCTGTTTGAAATTATTATTATTATTATAATTAAAATCATTATTAATAACATTGATGTTATTTGTATTAATTTGATTAAAAAAATAAAAGAATCACTTCTTTTCTCCTTTTATGTATCTAAATGTGTTCTGCGGTGTCGTTTATACCTCCAAACGTGACAAAGTGCGCTCAGTGGGACGCAATAACACACTCCAGCATCTCATACTTGGCGCAGCGGACATTAATGGCTTTAATTACGGAATAAAGCTACTCTGGTTGTGCACATTTAGCAAGGTTAGGTTAGAAAAGCAGCCCTGGACTCGAGCGTCTGTGTCCACGGAGGTGTGTCGCCATCAGTTGTCAAACAGTTGCCCATGAAAGCGTGAACAAAAAAAAAAAAAGAAGAAAAAAGCAATCGAGGACGTCTCATTGAAGCTTTACTGGGAATAAATATGCAAACGCACAAGCTGCATGTCCCCTGGTTTTCACTCACAAAAGGCTCAGGTCACTATGCATTCAGTTGAACGCAAAGCTTTGCAAAAGCAGTAAAAGGGCATCAGTCAGCGTGCAAGGCTCAACGCACAATGAAGCAGGTTGAATGGTGAAAACAGTCATTATTTACAGGACTATGTCATCTATGCTTCACAGTGACACCATGCATCGTTCTGCATTGAAATATGTAAGATCCTGATGCAGATGGAGGAGACTTACTCATACTCTCAAATTAATTTTAATGTAAAAGGCTTCACTGTTGCACAGTAAAATGTATGAATTTAATTTGCAGGTGATTTTCAGTAGATGGACTCAGTTTGCCCTTTGAGTGGAAAGTGTCAGCCTAGTCATTTACTATTTTCAGGCTGCGTTCAGAAAACAAATGTGTCTTCTTCCTTTGGTCAGTTTAACTTAACCTCGTAATTACAGCGTGAGCAAAGACGTAATTTAAAACAAAGCCAAATGCAACACCGGAATGCAGCAACAACAAAAAGAAAAACAGGGTATAAAATAGGGGAATAGGGAATAAAATAAGATTGGTGTTTAGAACATGTAGCATCTCAGATTTGTACACACAGGTCGGCAGACAGGACAGACCATATAACCGGAGCAGACTTTTAACTACAGTAACAGCATATGTATTCATGGAGGGAATTATTCAGCTCAGTCACAAATCCAAAACTTTAAAAGGTAATTTTCACCGGCTTCAATTACATTATTCAACAACCAATTCAATATTTGTTTAATAGTTGAAAATTTTAATTTGTAGTATTTATCAGTAGACAATATCATTATTTTAGAAATGTATACATACACATGACTCAGTCTGTCTACAAATATAGGGAATTATGTAAAAAATACCTTTTATACAATTCATAAATTCATTATTTTTTAAGTCAGTATATTAAAATATAATATTTAGTCAAAACATATTTAAAAAAAATAATTTAGTTTGTTAAAAATATCTGAATTAAATAGTCACTTTTACATGATATTTTTTAATTAAGGTAATGCGCATCGATTTACACTAAATATGATTTTGATGTAAAATAAACTCAGTGATAAAAACAAGTATGCTTTAGTTTGTCTGTGTAACATCATCCCATGTTTATGCGCATATTTCCAGCAATTTGTTTTCTTTTAATCAGCAATATTGTGATTTCTAAATTGCTATAATAAGGCTTTTTTAAACTTTTATTTACCCCTGCTTTTCTGTCCAAGTTCAAGGGAAGCGCAGGAAATGAAAATTGCCAAAAATAACAGCAATTTCACACTTACAGTGCTCTACTTCTCCTTACTTTCTCGAAATCTTTGAAATGCAAACAAGGCCACTTTTTCTGTTGGTCCTGTTTGTAAAATGTACTGTTCATTGCAGGCTTTGGTAATATATTTTTTCAAACATCAGCCAGCATGTAGCTCAAATACCAATTTCAGCGTGTTAATACAGTTCCTGCTGGTTTAACACTAATTCTGTTATCGCTGGAGTGGAAACGGACGATGCTCGTCGCAAAGACCTTTCGGTTGTGGTTCTTCAGTTTATGATTCGGAACTCGGATTACTCTGTCGCCAACTGAATTCAGCCCCCTCCCCATCTCGAATCTACCCTGTGACTCACCCTACTTGGCTGTCCAATGAAGTTGCAAGGATGGCTTGCGTAGGAATAATAAAGAGTTGAAAAACAGGTCACTGCAGCTCTAATCCGAAAAAAAAAAAAAAATCCCGACATGCAACGGAAATCGTTCCCTCGAGTGGATCATTGTGACGCATTTAATGAAGGGACTTCTTTTTTTTTTCCGTTGTTATTTTTGTTTGTGAACGCCATCTTCTCAGACTTACATCATTCCTTTATTGGCAGCGTTTCCCCCTTGATAAGATAAAATGTGTATTATTCAGTGAACGGCAAAACTCTTCGAAAGGTTTGGTGAAGAATAGTTGTAATTCTGTTGATCTTTATAAACCTCATATCTGGGGAGTACACATAAAAGGGCTACTTGTTATACAAATAATCAATGAATCAGGCAGGAGCCATGCTGGAGAGGATTAGAGGATTAAAACTCCGGCTGAACTTAACAAAAATCACAGCTGTGTCCCAAGTGTATAATTTTACAAATAATGTGTCAACGCCACAAACCATTATATAGCTACTATACTGTAAATTGGCCTTGAAGCACTGACATTTGAATTGGGTCTCCAGCCATTTTCCTCAGTGCCTCACACTGCAGTACATTCCACCTCTCTATCTTTAAATCACATTCGTCCATACGTGTTATCCAACCATTTTTTTTTGTTCTCATTGATCCTGTGGACTGCAAAATAACTTTGAATCGTTGATTGGTGTTGATGTAAGTCGATACCACGTATTCCCGGTTTAGGTAACACCAACAGACCGGCTTGAAAAAAATAAATAAAACATAATGGATGTAGTTCTGCCAAAGAAATTAGCCCAGCTCTGTCAAACATGTCTCTGAAAACACACAGTGGATTTATCCCTTCATTAGCTTACCCATTCATTGTAATCAGTGCTAAGTTGACAGCTCAACTAACAACAGCAGCACTCATCTAATTCTGTTGAGTGGAAATTTTCAGATTCATCTCCAGCCGTAGAATTGAAGTAGACTGCATTGTGAGGAGGAGATGAGATTTACAAGATGGATCATTTGGCTTTTCCGCTCTCGCCCCCCCTCCTTTTTTTTTTCGGCTGTGATGTTTGAGTTTATACTGTCCAAACGTTTTCTGGGAGGTTTCTTGTTGCTACGATGCAACAACAGCTTTCCTCTAGACTTGCATGCAAGTCATTGTTGGAGTCAGTAGAATGATAAATCACTTTGATACAACATTCTTTTTTCTCTTTCCTTGAAGGAAACATAATGGGGCAAAATCCACTGTAGAGGATGGTGACGTTGGGTAGAATGAGCTCACAGCAAGGAGTCTTTAAAAATGTCTGCCAGATTTGATTGCATTTCAAAATTCGCTGCATTCCTTCAGCTATGTATTGAAAACTGGAGTTCGCTCAGTTGAACACTGACAAACACAGGCCAAGTTGGGTTTTTTTTTGTTTGTTTTTTAATAACCTACATACTGTATATTGTATTATACCTTTCAATCTCAATGTGGGACAGCTTGATAGTTCAGCACACTGTATGATTGTTATGTTTATTAAGTCCTGCCAAGTTTAGGGAAGATGCTTTCATATGTAAATTCCGTTGCTGATTTTGAATGGAGATGTTTTGTAAGGAATAAATATGTGCGTGCAACATGGAAGAATTATGTTTTGTTTTTTTTTGGTTGTTTTTTTTGTGGGATGAGTAAAAAGACACAGAGGTGGGTTTCGAAATGGGATAAGAAGGTAAAAAACCAACTGTATAGGATCCAGTGTTTTCTCGGTCCACTCAACCAGCAGATGCAGGGAGCTGGCCTGTACGCCAACCGCCACAGTAGGCTTTCACAAAGAATCTGTCCCTATTCAGGGCTTAATCCATGCTGCCGAGGGCCCAGGCATTGTCACTTTGCATGCAAAATTTCAATTAGTGCTGGTACCAGTTGTTTCACTTGAAGGGGGTGTCACATTTCTGAAACATTCATGGCTACCTCTAGGGTGAGATTAAGGCATGGGTATCACTGAATTGCTTATTTCTTTAATTTTTTTTCTCTTTTTTCATAAGGTTACAGGCTCTGGGACTGAGAAGCCTCGATTAATTATACAGCCTCTGCATGTACTTTTAATTGAACTTGTTGACATTACTAGAAGTGAATAGCATACCGTGCTGCATAAGATTATCATTATTTTTATTTTCATTAAAAATGTCTTTTAGCACAAAATAAAAGCAGATGGGTCCTGTAAGCTGGCTTTGTGAAAACATTCACGCGGGGTATTTCTGTTTTGTGGGTGTTTGTCCCAGCTGGCTCTAGAAATAAAATAGATGTGTACATTGCTATTGGCGCCAGTCTGTTCAAGTCGTTTAACTTCAGTTTCAGTTCAACACATGACGGACTGTTTGACACTGTTTTCAAGCATTCAGCTGTTCAGTTCTGAAAGCTTTGGCTGAGCTTTGGGCTAACTCCATTTTCTTCTGACGGTACCAGTTCCAGAGACTTGCCCTCTAAATATCATGCCGAAATGGTATTTTAATTTGTAGATCCTTTTTGTGAAAAGATGTTTTAGAAATGAATAATAAAGTTAATCAGTGTTAAAATGGTATTAATAAGGCCAGCTGTTACATGTTTGGTCTTTGAAAGATAAAAAAAATAAAAAAAATAAAAAGTATGTCATCTTGGTTGTTTTAAATAGAGTTTTTTTTTTGTTGTGTTTTGAGATTGAAAAAAAATCCTCTGAAGGAATATTTGATTGCTTTCTGGAAGTATCATCTAGCTTTTACGGCCTCTTGTACAAAATGTAGGCGAAAACTACGTAACTTGGCGCTCCCACCCGGTCGTCTCTTGTGTCAAATGCATGTGGCTATATGCTACTGTGTTACTTAAAACTGCAGCGAAACTAGCTCACAGAGCTACAGTGGACATCATGGTAGAGGTGGCAATGAGACTCAAGAAAGTAATGACAGTAGAGAAAAGGAGACTTAGTGAGCAAGAGACCGAACTGTCTTGGACAGTCTTGTAAAAGCTGCCTAATTTCCAAGCTATACAAGGACCCTATGAATTAATAATTTGCAAAAGCTCCTTTATGTTCCTTCTAAGTGTATATCTGTAAAGAGAGCTGTCTCATCAGTGGTACCCTATGAGACAAACTAAATGACAGGTTGAGAAAGGATGTTGCAATATTCTATAAATTAATACAAATGTACAGTAACTAGGGATGGGAATTGATAAGATTTTTCCAATTCCGATTCCATTTTCGATTCTGTTTAACGATTCATTTCTTTATCGATTCTCTTATCGATTCCCATCTGGAAAAAAGGAGAACAAACAGGTCGATCAGCATCAATTTTGTTTTATATCTTTGAACAAAAAAATACAAGTGCGGTCTTAAGCCTTGGGCTCCTCGATGGTGTGCCAGGGGGTCCGCACAAAATTATTTGTAATATAAAATATGTATTTAATGTATATAATGTCCGCCGGAGCGCGTCCGGCGCGGCTCTTCTGGCCACAGCATCGCCGACTCCGCGCTCCCAGCGCGACCGCGTTGCGGAGGAAAGCCCAGCCAGCAGTATTGCAAGTCGCCCTGTTGTCATCCTTTTTTGGTAAAATGTAACCAAACTTTCGAGCGTTTATGCCGCTTTGTCCCCATGTTTTCCTGCTGGGCGCGAATGCGCACGTTGTGTAACTACGCAACGTGCATGGTGATGTAATTCGCGCCCCCACTGGAATCGAAGGATCGTTTGCAAAAAAGGCAAACGATTCCAAGTAATTGAAAGACTGGGAACCGGTTCTTGTTCTTGTTGAGGACCGGTTCTTGATTCCCATCCCTAACAGTAACTATAGCTAAAATGACTGTTGTCCTTTTAAAACTTCTTTAGCAGATTTGTTAGCTTAGCTTTTATATAACTAAACTGAATTAAAGAATTAAACAGAATTATAAGCCTAATTTTAGATCATAAGTATTAAATGAGGCCGCTCTACCCAGAGTAGGGATAAGAAGGTATGGATGGATGGATGGATGGATGGATGGATGGATGGATGGATGGATGGATGGATGGATGGATGGATGGATGGATGGATGGATGGATGGATGGATGGATGGATGGATGGATGGAAAACAGTATCATCTGCTGAATGTCAACTCTTAGACTGGACAACCTCAAAAGAAATATGTATTATGAACTGATATTGAGAAATATGGCATGACTGACAAGCTCAACGCTTAAGCCAAAATTACAATAAATATTTCACTTTAAATGTATTTATATATTTGGGAAATTTAAAAAACAAAAATGTATTCACCCTCTTCAAAAAGTGAAAAAAACAACAACAAACAAGATCAGACATGGTAGATAAGGTGGTAAAAATGATAAAAGAAAATAATGTTTTTGTTTTTGTTTTGTTTTTTTTTCCGACTAATTCACTTTGTTTCGGAATGTGTTGAGTGGCTCGCAGCCCGAAACAGTGAATGAAAGGGAGGTCAGGGCTGAAATGGCCCTTCTTTTATCATTTAACAAAAACAAATATCCAGCTAAGTTAAAGATCAAATAGAGATCCACTGAACAATTACTCAAATTGCTGAATATTTGTGGCCAGCCCTATTTTATGTACAAAGATCTCTGACATCTTGCTGTTTGAGTGTCTGTTTCAAAGTCATACGATCATACTTCCGTCCATCCGTTAGTTCACGGTTGCTGAACGGTGGCTTACGCTGTGACAGAGACAACATTTCAAACAACTAGACATGCTCATGCTCACTAAAAAACGTTGGAATCATCAATCAACTTAAGCATGATTGGGCTTCCACGAGTGGAGTCCGGACAATCCCAAGAAAACCCGCGCTGGCCCGCTTAGAACATCAAAAGTCCAGACAGAAAGAGCCCAGTCGAGATTTGTAGCGGAAACCTTGCTGCAAAGTGACAGCACTAATTACCACACCACATCACCTGACCTGTGCTCCGATGTTTCTCATTAAACTCTTTCTTAATTTGTTGCAAGTGCTTATGTTTAGTTTTTTTTTTACAGCATTCCCATGAGCAAATACCTCACTGAATGTTACTGGCCATAGAGCGGGGAATAAATGAACACGTAGGGAGGGAAGTCAAGCTGGATTTCTTGACCAAAGTGCTGCTTCACCATTACGGAAAAAGTGTCCGCTTTGTTTTATTGTTTATAAGAAAAGATGACTTTGGATAGTTACGGCCCAAACTTGTTTTACCCCTTTATAACCTTTCTTATAACTCACACAGGAATCTAGATCAAGGATATTCTTATATCATGTTATCTTAATTAGCACATGCTAATTGGCGTTGCACAGTCTCCGGGTAAGTCATATTTATTAGGGAGAGCCTGATTCATCCTAACCCGTTGGGAATCCAAGTCATTAGGGGACAATGAGATGTATTTCCAGACATAGTTCATAACATAAATTGTGTAAAGACTCAGTATCAACACGGCCCTGCAAGATGTAGGTCTAATTTGCAGTTTAATTTCCTTGTGTGTTGTGTATAATTTGACGGGTATTTCCCGTGCTGTATGTAATCGGTACGTGTTATGTTCGTGTCAGAGTGAATTTTGTTCTGTTGAAGGCATTGAATTTAATCTTCTTTAGTCTCAAAAAGGTAACTGAACCATCAGCGTGACCCTGATTTGTGTCACAAATTGTGCGAATTTGAGTCATGCGCATTGGCGCCTCCAGTATGCAGCCTAGCAAACGGTGCTACTCGAGTTAAAATGCGAGAAGGAGAGGCAGAGGAGAGAGGAGGAGGGAGAGTGTACCATGAGAGAGGTCAGACCTCGTTTCAGAGACCCACATCCACACAGGCCCCAGGTACTGTGACACTGCCTTTATGAGTGGGCCTGGAGAACACAAACCCACCGGATTAGTGTCTGTCTTTCAATGTCCCTGGGAGCAGAGCCCATCGTCCGAGACAAAGCGGGGCTGATTGCGTTATCATCTGCATCACAAAGGGAAGCCTTTTTCTACCTGAATCACTGCCTGTGCGCCGAGCTGCACACATCTATCACATCTATCAGCGACACTGGTCCCACATGACATCTGCCTTTTGTTTTTCATCTGTTACCGTTCTTTTTTTTTCCCCATCCCCTCTTCCAGTCTTTCTCTCTGGCCCGCTCTGTCTGTCCACCAGCAAGACCCCCTCCCCCATCCCCTCTCAGTGGTAGCTAGCGCTCTCCTCTGCAACAGGACTGCTGTTTTACACTTATCCTGTAGGTTGTGTATTTAACTCAGTTTGCATCACCTTTTCTCGCTACATAAAGCAAATAAAACATTTCCTGACCTTCCTAAACCCCCTCTGGGCCAGGCCTCGCTGTAGCTCAGATCTGCCAGCATGCTTAAGACAAAAGCCCAGCCAATCTTTTCACTGTCTGACCCTCACGGGTCTATTGGCCCAGTTGAGGTGCTGCCAGAAACTAAATGTACTTTATCTGATTATTGTACAGAGCAGGCAGACGGTGCTCTTCTGTAACTCATTGATGCTTTACTAAGCTAATTCCATACGTCATAACAGATAGAGAGGTTCTGTTTTGCGATATCTTCTCATACCTGTAAGCCTCATGTTTGATTTAATACAGTTAACTCCCCATCATCCATTCTTTACAGAGGTATTTCTTTTTAATCACAAATGTAAGACCAAATAAAATCAGTTAACTGACAAGGGTGTGACATTTGAAAAACAAATGGAGGCACAGTGACGAAGAGAATGACTTTTTGTGTCCTCAAGTGTGATAGTTTATATTCACCAGTAATTGCATTAGCTCAGAGAATAGGGAATTAACACAAGGCAATTAACTGATTTGGCCTTTGGCTGTCACTTGTCTAGTTTTAGAGTCGGAGCCCGTCCTGTATTTTCCAAAATTAATTTGGAAAATCGCATTCACAATTGCAACACCGTATAGACACTAAAATGCAAGACCCTGGAGCTTGATGTAAATCAGCATTGTTAGTGCATATCAAACAGTTGCTGTACATTTACTTTAATTGTGATTAAACTGTAGCAATGAAGAAATTCACAAAAGCATTTGTTCCAGATTAAACATTAGGAAGTGGGGAGCCTCAGAGGCGAGGATTGGGGCAAGACCACGATAAATCACACTCTTTTAGTACTTGACCTCCTGTAGTTCAGTTACCGAAGAAGCCTCAATAGCTTAGTGTTGATATCAAATCTTATTGCTAGTGTTTATGCCAACTTACAAAATAAGTGCTTTTTAAATATTCTTTGTTCCATTTGTTAAGTAAGTTTGTAAACATTATGTCCTCGCCTTGAAGCATTTTGTGGTTTTAATGCAGGTATTTATTCAAAGGTCTTTTTGGACTGTAACGAGGCAGGACTTATAATCTTTCTTTTTGACCTGATTCTCCTCTCATCATTCAGCCTCAGAAAACAGCTCAATAATCAATAGCTAAGACTCAGCAAAGACTGGACACCACTGATTGTGTGTATAGTGCTTTATAAAGGGACACTTTATTATAGTCACTCTGTAATCAGCAAAGCTACAGACAAACTAATCATCTAGGCAGAGAAATGTAACCTTAATTCATCATTTGTGCTTAAAGAGATGTATTATCCAATTTACCTGAAAAAAAAACTACCTCTAAAACACAAGCCCACATATGTTGGAACTGTCAAAGCAAGACTGATGCATGTCCCCGGGGGTCAATAAAGCGACGTCCCGAGTCACAATGCAGCACTGAGGTAATGTTGCTGACAAACACGAGTCAGGTGTATAAGGTGGGGGTGAGATGATGACTGCTTTTAGTGCCTTCCCCCGGCAGGGACCTTTTGGGTTCAAAATCACAGTGCTTCATTTGGGACAGCAGCTGGAAAATCCATGGACAATCTCAGGGGACCTGCCGTGTCTGTAAAATCAATACAGACATCCAGATGAAATCATTAAATGAAATGAATGTTATATGATAAGGTTAAACATGCAGAATATTATTATCGTCGAGTCCAAATAGGTTATCCATCAAAAAAAAATAATACAAGCAGGCTTGGACATCAATAAAAGCACCATTGATTGACTCGTATGTCATGCCTGGAGAAGCAATACACATACACGTGATTCCATCGTTTGAGTTTCGCTGGTCGGCTAAAGAGATTGAAGAAACTCAAGTTTCACTTTGTTTAATCTTCACTGCTAGTATTAGAACCTGCTATCAGATGAGACCGGAACAAACACCGTGACACGACCGTGGTATTATTGGCATTTTCCTGTGTGAGGGGTTCGGGTACCATGCGGAAATGATCACAGTTAGACTGCAACTGATTACTGTACTTTTATTCAGCAGCACTTTCCAGTGCAGAACAACACAGAGCCTCGTACACAAAGGCTGCTCCTGCAGGGCATCTCCCCCCTCTGCTCCTGTGCACTCACTATATGCAGGGACGAGAGTGATTGTTAATTTGGCCCAGGTGTGGTCCTCTGTCCCTAATTGCCACTGCGAGCCACCTCTCCCCTGCAGCTGAGCTGAACCCCAACCAACCGCCACATACTGGTTTACCTGGAAGCATTTCACTTTTGAGAGGAAACCAAAAACTAGATAGAAGCTACAAATCTCCTGAGAGGTGGACAAAGGCAGATTTCTTTTCTTCTTTAGTCTCTTATATGTCCTTTTTTTTATTTAATACTGCATGTCAACCTTATGCAACTGTGGAAAAAAAACGTGGCATCTTGGTTTTGGGTTTGCATTAAGCGCAGCCTGGTTGCTTCGTCGGGATAAACAGTTTTTGCTTGTCGTTTTATTTACTTTTAGAACACTATTGGTTAGGGCTGGGCGATATGGACCAAAAGTCATATCTCGATATTTTCTAGCTAAATGGCCATACTCGATATATATCTCGATATTTTTTTCTGTGCCTTAATTGGGGTTTCCCCCAAAGCATTATAGCATAGCATCTCTGTTAGCTTCATTTTTTTCTGAGACAAACCCTTAAAAAAACAGTCAGTTTTAATACAAAGCCTCGTGCCAAATGTCACACAGGTACCTTTATTACCAGGTCTGCACAATATCAACATGTATAAAACAAATTAAATAAAAATAAACTGCCTGCATATATAGAATAAAAATCTTTTTTTTTTTTTTTAAATCGATATAAACGATATTGTCTCGTACCATATCGTGTTTGAAAATATATCGATATATATTAAAATCTCGATATATCGCCCAGCCCAACTATTGGTATATAAATTAACTTGCAGTAAATTCTATACACCCACAGATTCAGTCTTTCTGTTCTGCGAGTTTATACAGGATTTAAGCTATATGAATGAGGGAACCCTTTAACCGATTACATGGACAAAATAAACAGTCGGGCAAATTAAGGCATACCAAACATATGTCTTGTGTGCATGCTTTAATTCAAAGTGCCGCACAGTGCAATGTAGGAAACAAAAAAATGTGGCATGGCTGAGCTCCGCGGAGCAGAAACCTCAAAGGGGGCTACGGTTACTTGCCTGCTGCAAGTAACGCCCCTCCTGATCATACGTCATCTGAGCACTTAAAGGCTGCTCTTTTTTAAAAATGGTTTGAAACGTTGTAGTGGTCAGGAAGGCATACTGCACGCATGCAGGGCATGTAGGAGTTAAGGCGAATGCTGTGAGACCCTGTTGGTTTGAGTGAGTGGAACGACGTGTTCGGGATTAGCGGTCTGTCCTCATCTGTGAGACGTGGCAGCGTTGAGTATCCGGAGGCTGCAGCGCTTTCTGAGACTGGCATAATTCTGAGTGATAGGTTGACACCCCTCTCCCTCTTTTGACATACAACCCATCAGATTACCGAATACTGATACGCTCAAACTCAAATAAGGATAAGTAAATGGGAAGGGCTCATTAAAGTTTCCAAATGCTCCGAATTCCCAGATCGTGCTGAATTAAGCAGCTTTAACACAGTTGTTCTGGGAAAAAAAAAAAAACAACAATTTATAAAGTACTTTGTTGAGCTGAATGGAAAGGCTTTATGTCATGTTATCATGTCAACTTGTCTTTGAGACAGTAAAATGGTGGATAATATAAAAAAAGTCAGTGTTGGATCTCAGTGGCTACAGTAATATGCCCTATTTTATGAAGACATGAAATTGGGTCGTTTCAGTGTTTTCCTCCCTCACTGGCTGATTTTATATATATTTTATTATAGTTTTTTTTTTGCGTGGACATGTCTTAATCTCTATTTCACAGATATTGGCATGCCTATTTCTTTCTTTCTTTCTTTTTTTGTCTCCTATTATTTGTGTGCCTTTGATAGACAAATGTGTCTATTTTAAATTCAACACCTGCAGTGTTGGCCATTATGCCTTTATGGAATTATGGCATCGGTTTGAAAGCTGGAGGCTTGAAGCTGGATTAGTCACAAGGAGGTGTGAACAGAAGGTTAGAGCAGCGATGGCCTTTCGCCTAATACAGCATTTTCAAGTCATACTTTCACTTTGGTCTAAAATATGTTGTCACCACAGGAATGAATCCCTCCTTTATTCAAGGCTGTGTATATTTTTGTATATATTATGATTTTTGGGGAAATTCGCATACTTCTTATGTACATCTGATTATAGTGCATATTATAGACATGTGTCACGAAGAGCTTAAAGTATCCGTTTGCTTGGGAAAGCAGCTTCCTCAGGATTGTACATACGGCATTTTGACATCTTTCCAGTGTGGTTGCAACCAGGAAGCCTGTCACATGATAATATAAAACTGTCCTAGTTTCCGTTCTGTAAGACATCTCCAGCAGATTGCTGTAACAACATCAGACATCTTGGTACACGGGGCGCCATTCCAGGAACTGCAAAGAACCCTCAGGTTCCAAGAATACGTATACAATCCATCTCAGAATTAGGTCAGTATAACCCTAGATGAACAACAACTCAAGAGATATTACCCTGTAAATTTATCAATGAAAAAAAAACAACCTCAGGCAAAATGGAGAAGATGTCATCCATATTGATCCCATAAAAATGATCAAACAATAATCAAATAATTTTGAGGGAGTTGTTATTTTACAGTTACAATAAGGTATAGAATAAGGAATAGCAGTTTGCCTAAGCGTTGGCTTTCGTTCATGTACACAACCAGCTGTGTTGTGAAGCTTTAGAAAGTGGAAGTTATCATTTTTTGAACTGAAACAGATTGAGCAAATGTACATAAAAAAACAAAACAAAATACAAACTAGAAAATGAACATTGTACGGACAAAATGAATACAAAAATGTCTTACATAAAGGTAGGGAATGTATTCATCTTGAGACATCATTTTAAAACTGGAACACTGAAGAACACTGAATACATTTCTTTTTTTTTGCACCTTCACACTGTGTCTTTACACAGCGTGAAGATGTACTTCCCCCCCTCCTCTGTCCCAGTGTCATCCTTTCCCAGCTAATGAGAAGGGCTGTGCCTACGGGCTGCGGCCTCAGGTCCTGTATACCTATGTCCTATGTTGTCATCTGTTGTGTCTCTTATTTTGTTCTCTTGGACATCTCTAGAGGTCAGCTGTGTATTGACTGTGACATAAACAATGCATATTTTTGGGGAGGACGTGCCAAATGAATGCAGGATACGTGTGGCAGCCATGATGTGTACACACACACACACACACACACACACACACACACACACACACACACACACACACACACACACACACACACACACACACACACACACACACACACACGTTAACTGCAAGTATATTTCAGGCCTTCTTATTCAAGTGAAAAATGTACCTGTGTTTTGCTTATCATGTTAAATGTTAATGACAGTACAATTAGAGTGGCATTAGAGCTGCACAAGTATGGCTTTCCTGGAACGTTTGTCTGGAGAAAGCATTTATGAGAAAAAAAAGGCAGCCCAGTTTTGGCAGTTATATCCGAACAAACTAGGGGTGGGTATTGCCAAAGACCTCATGATACGATACACATCATGATACTTGATTCACGATACGATACCATATTGCAGGGGTGTCCAAAGTCGGTGCTCGAGGGCCAGTGTCCTGCAGGTTTTAGATGTTTCCCTGCTTCAGCACACCGTGATAAAAGTAGCTGTGTCACCAACAGAGTTGTCCAGACCTTGATGGCAAGCTGGTGACGACCGTTAATTTGAATCAGCTGTGTTGAAGCAAGGAGACATCTAAAACATGCAGGACACCGGCCCTCGAAGACCGACTTTGAACACCCCTGCCATATTGCGATAACCAAATTTTGCGATGTTATACATAGTTCGCTGAAAACTGTAAAAGGCATTATCCATCTTAAAATCCGAGTTGCACGTACGCCAGATTATAGTGATAATAATTCATGGGACAAACTCAGTCAAATCAATGTCAAATTATCCATGTCCTTTTATTGTAACTATACAAGCTAAAGTTACAAGATATTTGCATTTATTTTTCATATTATTTACGTAATATGAAATTAACATTAACAATATTATTTAAGCTCATGTATACAATAAAGTTGTCTGAAACATGATTTATTATCAAAAAAAAAAAGTTATTCAAATTTTTTATATCGATATTGAATCGGCCGGCAAAGTATTGCAATGTTTTGCCATATCGATAATTTTGCCCACCCCTAGAAAAAACACATATATTCAACCTTTGCAATGAAGAGTTACTACATTCTCTTGGTAGACAAGAGACATCAAAAGGCATGTGAGAAATTTTTTCTGCTCCTTTACTCGACCCATGAACAAGATGAAGTAAATGGAAAAAACTATGCAGAGGGATGAACGTGAGCATAACTGCTGCTCAAGGTTGCATACCTGAACCAGCTCACAAGGGGTCGCCTCATATTTGTGGATCATTGTCCTTTGGACAGAAAAGATTAAAGTGAAGCTGTTTGACCATAACACACATTGAGTGGTTTAGTGAAAACCAAACACTTTCAAAGACCTAATATCAACTATGCAGCATGGAATTGATGATTTAACTCATTTTGCAACAGGACCTGTGGACCATATTATTCTAGAGTCAAATTTATTGTCAGATGATCCCAAGCACACCAGCAAATCTACATCAGAAATAACAAAAAAGTAAAGAATCAAGGTCTTGCATTAGCCCAGTCAACAGGTCAAAGAGTCCAAGTCTAGACCTCAACATGTTTCAATTGCTCCGACGGGACCTTAGGAGAGCTCTGTAAAAACAAATCCCTGAAAAACTCAGACTTTAAGCAATCTTTTGAAGAATTGTGGGCCAAGATTCTTCTACAATGATGTGAAAAAAACAATAAAATCATACTTCAAGTTAATGGTGCTAATCATCACTCTACAGGCTATTGTTTCATGGGGTTTGTTCCACACACGTCTTCTGCGTTTGGCTTATTTTTGTTGAGTAAATAATGGTACAGTTCAAAAGGGTGTTCATGTGTTGTTGTGCTTAGATCTTCTTTTCTAATGCCAATAAAAATCAAGTTTGAAGTTTTTATGTGATGGCAAAATCAGCCATTTAGGTTATAACTACTCGAATGTGCAGAACGCCACAAACAGCCTTAGAAAAGTGAGACCAGAGCCTGTAACGTGTTGGTGGAGCTAGTCCTGTGTGCTTGCAACGTGGGGATTCGCATGCACTGTGAGGAACCAATGAAATGAAGACTGGGGCAAGCTATAAGGAGAAACTGGAGAATAGTATGAGTTGTTGCAATTGACCCAAAAGCATAATTGTAGCGCTTCCACTTCCATGCAACCTTTTATAATTCAACTTCCTCTTGCTCTTGTTGTGATCCACTTTCTGGTGTAGATATGTGTGGGTGAACTACAGAGATATCAGAATCAGCCATCGCCAGGTCATATACAGTATATATCAGAAAGCATCTGTTTCAACAAAAAGAAACAGAACTATTCAAGGCCTCGCCTTTCATTCGTAGCAAGCTGGGGGACTAAGAACACACAATGCTTAATCTCAGCTGACAAAAGAAGTGCGCTAACCTCCTTGCTCTCCTCGTACTTTCACTCATGTTGCTTAGGTAGAGGGCACTTGTAAACAGCTCACTGCTAAAGCTCCATTTCGAGACACCTCATTTGCAGCCATCTTTATGTCATTTGCCCCGATCCAGGCCTGATCCCTAAACAAAAATCCACTAACTGTCTTTTTTTTTTTTTTTTTTTTTGACTAGCCACCACCTGTCATCCCAATGCTAATGTGAAACATGAACAGGAGTCTACACCACTATGTGGAAATACATTACCTATCATCCTGTCTATGGATTACGATTTCTCTGCTGCCAAATGATTTAAAGGGCCTTTTGTGAGGTTGTCAGAGAAGACATGATTGTGCTGGAAGCCATAAAGCAACTTGCCTTCTTTTTTTTTTTTTTTCTTCAGCAGTGAGGCAATCAGCACCAGATGTGGTAGTGCGAATGGTGTTTTCTTTTGTCTTTTCTTCTCCCTTTTTCATTTTTTTCTCACATGAGCATGTGTGACTGTGCACAGCTGCTCGGAGTAAGACTTAAGTCTGTTTTCACGGGGAGTCGAAGAGGAGGTGAGAACCAGCAGGTCTAATTGAAGTGTTTAATGAAACCGACCTTCCACATGGAGAAGTTCACCATCACTGAGGTGAATCTCACTGAGCAGATCTTTAACAAAGACAAGCTATTGTATTTTTTATAGATCGCATCTGTAAGTTATTATTCCTATGAACACTGAACATTTTTTTTTCTTCTTAAAAATGTGAACATTACTCAGTGAATATTTTTTATATTTAAACCTTTTTCAGCAGACGTGCAAGTGGCAACCTATTGTGTTTCCCTCTAAAATACCCTCTCATTTCTTTTCAAGAGGCTTTTAATTTGGGTAAAATGCTAATTTTAACTTCCCATTTTGAAAATGACTTTACTCATAACAAAAGTTTCTTTATTATAGTGATTTTTAACCAGGTAAAATGTGCTGTTGTAGCACACAAGGTGAAGCTGGTATCTTTCTGTGGGAGATATTTTGGTTTAATCTCCAACTTCACCAGTTTACATGCTGAAGTGTCCTTTGGTAAGACACTGTGACCATCTGCCAAATGAATTATTCATTACGATGTAAAATACATTTAGCAATCATCTCATGTTTTTTAGGATAATTTCCAAAAGAAATAAATGTAGGCAATGAACCTAATCTAAAAGAAGAAAAGAAAAAACATTTCGTGCGTTGGAGCTTATGTTCACATGTGCTTACCAACCATGCTAAAATACACATAAATAAGTATCCTTTTTGTTGTTTTCCCAGCCTTAGTTGGCTTCAACCCTGACCCAACCACATCCCCTCCCTAGTCCGCTTTGCCTGGCCGTAGTCCCAGCAACATCCTTCTTCCCAGCTCTGTGTCCATCCCACTGCAGCCACAGCCCTGATCCCTGCTCAGCTCCCAGCTGCAACAAAAAGCCAACATGATGAGGGGAAAAGCTTTATGCACTATGCATACATTGAAACATTTAAGCGCAAGCTGTTTCACTAGCAACTTGTACTGATTACTTGTTAGCAACTGATTCTGAAGCAATTAGGAGTTCTTGTTTTGCTCAAACGGCATCTCAGTGGAAATAAGATAAAAAAAGCTATTCTTGCTCATTTAACCCCACTGGTTTTTCGAGCCGTGTGGCTTGTTTGAATGTGGAAGTCAGCTTTAAGTGTAGGAGTGGCTGGGAAGAAGTAAAACAGCTGGCTTGGATGATTGGTTAGATCAAACATTGCTGACACTGTGAAATGCTCTTTAAAGATTTACGTCGGAGAAGGTGAAAGCCAAACCTTGGCTGGTCCTCTTGCGGAGCTCTGCAGAGTAATTGATTGTGTGCAAACACGAGAAACTGAGAAACAGACAGTATCGAAAAACATTATCCTAAATGGGATTTAAATTATATGAACGTGCCAACTTGAATTGCCATTTTGTTAGACGTTAGAGCCAGAAAAATCAATTTTACATCTTGTTCTTACATCTGAAAAAAACCACCCCACAAACAGAAGCAGGAGGTGTTTGGAATATATGTGCCTATATGTGAATGAAATAAATGATTTGAAGCTGAATTCATCATCTTATAACACTTGTTTAAACACATTTTTTTTCACAGGTACAGGTACGATGTTTTAAGTGTGCAAAGCAAGTGATCAAACCTTAACAGAATCTACGTGGCACTAATTATTTTTACTGCTGATTCCAAATCACCCAGCTGCAGTTCAAAGTCTTAACACTCTGTCTAGACAGTGTTTTAAGCTCAGCATCCGGCTCGCAGTGGGCGCTGCAAAGGATCTGAGTGCTCGTTCCTGTAATAAATTTAAAGATAACAGGATTTTTCTTCTCTTTTAACTCTATAATCATTTTCAAATGAGCTTAGTATTTAGCAGTTTTTAGTTTTTAATTGCTGTTTTGTGAGTTCTCCAAAAGCCTCTTGAAAACGCATTGAAAATCAGTTCATTTATGCATTTTTAAGGTCTGTGTCAAGATATAATTTGATGTCATTTTCAGTAGTCTTCTATATCAGAATATCTGTCACTATGGAAACTAAATTGGCTAATTAGCTTGATGATCGCGTTACATCCATTGAGCTTTCTGTGTGGTCTTTGATATCTAAATCAAAAGGAAATTATTTCTGGCTAATTATGGACTTTGGCCATTTCATGCTGAGATGCTTCTCTGAGATAAACCTAAGCCTGATAAATTATATTTATATATACACAAGTTTAAAGTCTCCAAAATACTGAATCTATCAATTACATATTTGGATTTTTACAGTTTTCTTTATTTTTACTGATCATTAGTCTGCGTAACTACCTCCTAATATAGATCTTTGTACTTAATCTACTTGCACTTTGTACTAGCGCCTTTTACACGGTGCATTCAAAGTGGGATTAGTTGACCTTTCAGGTGTTGGAACAGACTACAGGGCAAAGCGGTCTTGTCTGACACTGTTGTATTTGATTCCACACTAAAACCACATTGATGCAGAGTTAAAGGAGAAATATTTTGCCCTTTTTCAAGGGCCAGCACAGTTTTCTGAGGTCTAGAATGGAATGTGTGCAACAGATTTTGGTCAAATTACCACATGGATTTGAGTGCCAGAGCTCTCATCCCTGTCATGTCTTTAACAGTTCATTACATGCAGTAAGGTCTGGGAGGGTGGGCTCAGCCACTTATCTCCACAGTGGAAAAAGCAATTTCTAAGAAAGTATAAAAGCCTTGTTTCAAGAAAAAAAGAAAGCTGTTTTAGACAATTTTGCTAGTATTAAGAATTCTAGTCAAGCATATTTTTCTTGCCCCACTGGCCAAGCCGTTTAAATAAGACAATTTGACTAGATTTATGGAATAATAGGCTTATTACTAGGTGGGCTGTTTTTGCAGTGCTTTCTTCACCTCTCTTCTATGAGGTGTGCTTCATTTACGGTGGTTTGGCCTTTGTTTAACTGCAAACATAAATGTGGACTTAAATTATGTTCAATAACCCTAAAGCATGTTTGACTGCATGGGAGCACAGTCTCAAACAAGACAGACTGATCAGAAATATTTTATTGTAAATTTTAATGTCACAATACTTGTGTTTCTTCTATTTTAATTTGCATGAATTTGCATGAATAACAGTACGCACTCACCGGTATTTTTAGCAAAATCTCATTACATTGATCTCATCCAGTGCTAAAACGCCACACTGCAGGTAGGAATGCTGAAGTAATGTAACTGCCAGCTAGTAGGATAATAGACCAGTCCAAAATGATGTGGTAATTCCACTCTTGTATAAAAACTAAAGACTTACTCTCGGCTATACTGTTAGTCTGTTCCTCATTTGTTTGGGTTTTTGTTGCTAATGTTACGAACTGTTGCTTCTATAACCTTTCACTGATGTTTCAAAGGTTTTTTTGTGTGTAATGACTAAATTTATGTTGCATTACTGATAGTGCTCAATGACAAATGTCCGACTGATAAAGAAACAAAGAGAGAGAGAGAGAGAGAGAGTGCTATATAAGTGCAGGCCATTTGCCAATTTGCCTTTAACTGAAACGCAAAACAGAAATGATAAAAAAAAAATGAGTTTCGACTGTCCACTCTCGTGATACTATGATAGCAACATGGTTTGAATTGTAAGTTGGGTGGAAATTAAGATCTGCACTTTTATTTTATTTTGAGCTGGATCTGCGCTGTGTGGGTATCCTACAAATCTGAATGCTTCACTGAATTACATATTTTCAAATCTCAGTCGCCCCAAACAAAGTGCTTTAATCACATCGGACACCCAAGTACATGTGCTCATGCTCGCTCTTCCTTTTTTGTTACACAATTTAAAATCAGCTCAAAAGTCAGAGATGCTGACACTTTTCACAAAGTCTAAACAATAGAAATAAAAAACCATGTACTTTTTTCAGGAAATATCATTCAGTTTTTCCATTCCTTTAAAAAAAACAACAGTTGTGCTGTTTGTCAGAGTATTTTGTTTTGCAATGAAAGAGGGAGTCGACACTATTTACATCCAATGTCATCTATAACATTTAAAATATTTACATGATGTGCCTGTTTGTAATTGTGGCGTTCAACAAAGCTCCCTCTGCATGGTGAATCTTGCGCTCATGCAAGCAGCATATGCTTGCGTGTAACAAGGCTGGTAAACATGCTCGTTTCCTCCGAGAATTAACCTGTCAGAACAAACTCCCTGCTGTCTTCCATCTTGTTCAGGTCTATTGAACAGTGAGGGGTTAAGCCTCAAAGCCACTTCTGACATCCATAAAAGAAATACATATCCTCGCACACAGAGCAGATCCATCAGTAAAATATGAGTCATTAGTTCCTTTCAACTCCCTGGTCAGTGGACTTGAGCTGATTTCACATTCTTGACTCGGGTCTGGAATTGCTGAGGGACTTACTTCAAACAATTATCACATATTTTTTTTGGCTGGATAGATCCTGACTGCAACAAACTGCCTTTCCATTGTCAACGGCTGTATTTAATGTGTGGTTTACTCAAGCCAGGCTTAGCGGCATGTAGTCAGAGCAGTATATTACAGAGAGGTGATGATATTTGGTACTAGCAGTGTAGGAAGGAAAATCATACCTAATCTCCTCGTAAAGATTATAGAAGTCAGCAAGTAGTTTGTGCCACTATGCGAATACTTCCTGCATTACTTAATGGCAGCCAGCATCAGGACATGTGCTCAAACGTGATGTAGTACAGATCATTTTTTGGACCGTAGAAGCAGATGTGAGTTTGCACACTTTGTCATGATCAGCACATCATCTGCTCTTCGATACATTTATTTTTTAAGAGGTAAGCAGATCATTTACATGCATGGCACAGCTGACCAAGATTAAGTATTCAGCACATTTCAAGAGCCAGGCATAATATGTGCAATGGCAGTGAAGTCGGGGGATGGTGAACAAAGAACTGTGAGCCCTTGAGGTCTATCTGACCTGTAAGACTATTTATGCAATAGTTTTTTTTTTTAATTGCCCCATTTTTTTGTTCCCCATTAGATATATTTATAGATAGACAGAACCTCAGAGGGTTTTATTCTGTTGGTAAAACCACTTACAGGGAGATATTTCTATCATTTTTCTCTTCAGTGTGTTCTTTCCCCTCTTTTTCTTTTCTTTTTTCCCGCTACAGTAAGTGACTTGCCTGCTCGAGTTAACGTAAGGAACTCTGCCCTTGTTTTCCAGCGCAGAGCCGCTTTCACGTCAACTACAAGCAGATTGGCCGGGGAACTGGCCAGCTCTACTCAATCATTGCCTCATAACATGCTCCTCCTGGAGCAAATAGCTACATGAAGACTGACATGTTTATTATTCTATGAAAGATATTTACTGATTTCTGGAGGGATTTCATCTCGAAGTTAACTGAAGGGTTCATTATTAGAGCAGATACGGTGGCTTCTTTGGCCTGCTTTACATAGAGAGTTGCACTTGGACTGTTGTTCCAGAGAGCTAATATACTGACATACCCACCCGTCAAACTGTGAGACGACTGGCTTCCTGTTCTGTTTTTAAATCTTTATGCAGTGATCTAACAGGTTTAGTTACCATGAAGCAAACTCTGGTGGAGTCGCTTTGTTCATTTGAAACCTTAGCTCGTTTGAAGACACGTGAACGCTGTTATTTTAACTTTGGTGTGCTCAAAACAAGCAATCCCACACTCACACACTCAACAACCATCAAACCTTTACACTTTACACAATGCGTGTTTATTTTTCTGTCACGCTCTTTAGCAATTGCGTAATTCATATACTGTAGCTCAAAACGTGTAAGTACAACAACAAACGCTTTCATATCTTGGTGAGAATTATCTACTGACCGTATCTGTTGAACAGTGAGAGGTGAAGCCTCAAAGCCGCTAAAGACATCCATAAAAAAAATACACTTTGGAACACACAGATCAGATCCACTAGTGAAACATTTACTGATGGATTGAAGGCAAATTAACATAATTTTGAACATGAGACTTTAAACATATCTGAGCGACAAGGTTGCTCATAGCTCCGTTACCAAAAAAGCATCTGTTTCACGCTCCTGTAGCTGCTGGAGACTTCTGTAGGGCCCTATGAAATCCGTTTTATTTTTTCCCAAATTCCGTATTTTCCGTTTAAAATTTTTTGGAGTCCCATTTTATTACATTTTTTTTACCTTTTACTCTTATTTTGCCACCAAATAAAATGTGTTTTTAATGTTAATGAATTAAAATAAAGACTAATTCAATGGAAATTTACATATTTATTGCCGCAACATAATATTGCACATTTTCCCTCAATAGCTGGAA
The DNA here is from genome assembly GCF_033807715.1 of Cololabis saira. Classification (NCBI taxonomy): domain Eukaryota; kingdom Metazoa; phylum Chordata; class Actinopteri; order Beloniformes; family Belonidae; genus Cololabis; species Cololabis saira. The sequence goes on from NC_084594.1 coordinate 16,861,522, forward strand.
CTGGAATGCTTCTGAGCCTTTTCAGTAAAAAAAAATGCTCAATTAGCTTTTCCTTCAAGTAAGAAATAAATGACTTTAAACAAAAGTAACACTCAACTTCAGAGTTATTGTTACAAAGTACATATTAAAACCATCTTTTGTTTAAAACAGTGATTTAAAGTGCATCAAAAACAAGGTCGAATTCAGCAAACTTAAGTTGTCTTTATAAAAACAAAGATTTTTAATCCTTTAAAACTTTTACGGTTATACATGTCTGTATTGACGTGGGGGGCTTGTTGGCTTTTTTTTTTCTTTAATTTTCTCATGGCTCTTTGACATTAGGTGGTCATCACATGTATTTTTACACCTCCAGTCAATAGAGTATTGTCAGAATTTGCAGAATAAAATGTCACCTGACACATAGAAGTCCCCGGGGTTCTGTTCGGCTCTGTATTAAGGCGTCAGCGTTGTGTTCCTTAATTTTTTTCGCCGACGAAGGCTGATTATTTAGAAATTTCAGAGCTGTGTCACGCAGATTAGCATCACTCCGCTAAAATTCCCCTTGGGTTTCCGTTCCTCTTCCCCATGATAACAGCATTTCAGTCAAATTATGTTAATTTCCGCGATATTCCGTGTTAAAAAGTAGATTCTGTTTTCTTGCTGAATTCCGCGATTCATTGATCGTGGAAACCATCGGGCCCTACTTTTGCCTCCGTCCGAGCTTGATAACCACATTCCAGTCAACACATCCTGAGTGGCCACTTCTTCCAGCGGCATCAGCGTGTTCCTCTTCCTTTTTGTGGCCTGCTTGTCATTTCCTTGGAGTGACACACTCCTGCCTCGCAAACAAGTTTTATTATTCATACTTCTCGCTCCGTTAGCGCAGCTTCTGTTGTTAGTTCAACTTTGCACACGATTTATAAACAGCTCCCTTCTGCAGGTCAGTGAGCTGAGCCTCTCCTGCTGCAGGTACTTTTCTTTCTGCTTCAACTACTCGGTGCCAGAGGAGTGAGGCGCTGCGCCCGTAACTGAGCTGTTTAACACACGCACAGTGTTGTTTTTGTGGTTTGATAGTGAGACGGAGGCTGTTCGCTTAGTAAGAGCAAAAATAAGAAGGACTTTCTGTCGCCTTTAACTTTCTCCTTGAATGATCATATTACGTCCAGAGCCAGCTGTAATCAGAGTGCAGCCGTTGCATTAAACCAACAGTATAAAGATATTGTCGGAGGATGTTATGGTTATAGTTAAATCAGTGCAAGCCCTTATCCAGTAATGTATTTGTGTCCTGATGGAAGGAGCGGGAACTGGGTTTAGGAGGGTTAGATAGATGATTGTATATATTTATTTAGTGCCATGCTGTGTTTTTAGCAGGGTAGATGAAAACACGAATAGTCATAACTCCAGATTATTTTCTTTTATACATTTCCTCCCTTTAGTTAAAAGATAATGGCCTGATGTGGACTCAGATTGCCTGGTTGTCCATTTAAAAACTGGATGCATTTGTGCTCCTTTAAGTACTCATTCATCCTGATTGCGTCGCTTGAGAAATTAAAGGTTCTTGTTTTCATTTTATATCTTTCATAAAGAAAGAAGCACATATCCTGAAGGAAATTGATGAGAAGTGGAGTCCTGACCCCACTCAAGTCTGTTGTTAAATAAATGCACTGGTGAGTCAGTAAATAAATGGGAGGGACAATTTCAGCTAATTTGATTTACTGACATACTTCATCGTCCGTTAGAAACTTGAGACACACTTGAGCATTTGCCAGGTCTTTAACAGAAGAACAAATGAAACAACAACAAACAAACCGAGCAATTTACGTCATTTTGTCTTTTTTTCCCCATATCTGGAGCTTCCCTTTGTATTTGTGTCATGTTGAATGGGACAGATACTAAAAAGCAAAGAAGTGGGGCCTACAGGAAGGAGTGTGGGTCTGTGCCATGCAGGCAGAATGGTTTCTGACGTGGTAACTTTAAACCCTGTATCTCTGCATCGGCATTACATCATCATCTCCGGTGCCTTTCAATTTGCTGCTGCGATTGACGTGACTGTAATGACAAGTTTGCTTCTTGTGGCAAGATAATGACTCTGACGAGATAGCTGAGCTTGGAATTCACGTATGATAACACAGATAATTGATGGCTTCGTGATAATTATTTGATTTTTTATGCTGTATCAATGCCACTACAATCGCAGACTTGATTAAGGTGGGGTTTTCTTTTTGAAAGGCATTTGAGAAGTTGGTGATAAACTCCAAAACAAAACACTTCTGGAAGAACCACAACAATCCAACCAAGAAATACCGCCTCCCTGCTGTGGGAGAACATTGTTCTCTCTTTTTCTGTCTTCATCCATTCCCTGTTGACATATAAATTAAAGGAAGCAGTTGCTTGGAGGGGCTGGCTGGTACTGATGCTGCTATAAGCTGTCAAAATTACGCAACATGTACTTTAGCAAGTTCATCTTTACTGTATACCTAACTACTCCAGTAAGCCCAGTGGAATGTATTTAGCTTTCCTTATATGCACCATCATGTTTTACTACTATTGTACTATTCCACAAATTAAGTCTAATATTGACTTCATCTAAAATGAACACAAGTTGAGTACTGTGCTGTTTTTGAATGATCTCTTCCTCCTTTTACATGCTGCTTGGTGTAATAGCCAGTATCCCCAGAATGAAAGCATTTAACTCCAATCAATGGGATTTACGACTGCTTTAAAAGGCAAAGGTGTCTTTGCTCTCTTGAAAGTGCTGTTTTGGCTCCCTTCCAGGCAGCTCATATCGAACCAATAGCTATGCATGATGAATTGTTATTTTCTTGGCCGCCTGTTGTGGGACTTACACTTCTCTGCAAGTTTAAAAGGGCTGCAACATCTTCGTTCATTAATTAGCAGTGAAGCAGTTTTTACATGGACGCTATATGTCACGTCTTACTGTATATGGATGAACCCCGACAAATAAAAACCAAACAAATCAAGGTGTGGCTTCGGGTTATTGGGTATCTTATACAGATACAATCCTTACTCTCCACAAGCCTCTTTTATACAATTTTTTTTAATGGTATGTGGAAGAAAAATGTAATTAGAATACACAAGCAGAGAAAAAATGAGAGCATATGTCAAGAAATGAGTGCTTCCCAGGCTTCCAACAGTTTTCTATCTGGTTCTTTTCATGCGTTGGAGACGAAAGGATTGCACATCAAGGTTAATGCCAAGAGCATAGAAAGAGCCGTTTTATCAGCTTCAGGACTACATTTTTAGGTAGTCACGACTGACATTGACACTCCAGAGTACATATATATGTGAATGAGCGATATGTGATGTCTTTTAGATGTGTGGGTAATGACTACACATTCAATCAGTCAGTCAGGGAATGAAATGAGCCGCACAATATGAGCTTTCTAAACTCCTCTCTGTATTCATTGATATTAATCTTATACATTATAAATACAGGTGGGGGGAAGAAATTCTCTTTAAAGTGCCAATTTTCTCCTGACACTAAATGGATTAGGATATTCCCACGCATTTTCACCCCTAGTTTCACTCATTTTGGAGGTTCCTGACCTACAACTCTCTCTTGACTAGTTGTGCTTGTTAGGGAAGATGTTAATGAAAGGTGTGGGCGACCATTAAGGGACCCAGGGACTTAGAGGAGGCGGAGAAATAATCAGATCAGTCACATCTTTATAAAGCACAATGCCATACTGTGTCTGTGTATAACCGTGTTGAGGTGTTAGACTGATAGTCACATAGCTTGGATACGGTCCAAGCTTGGGTATTGGATTCCCAAATATGAGATTTCATTATCTGATAGAGAAAGATTGGTTTCTCCCAGCAAATGTATTTATTGTGCTCAGGAAGTAAGGTACAAATTGAATGCTTACAACCTAGGCCGACATAAATGAACTGGCTGTTCCCAATATGGGCAGTTATTTTATATTTGGCTGTGAGGGACTGGCAACCGAACCCGCATCTGTCCTGCCTCACTAACGGAAACAACACATGGTGGCAAAGGAATGTAAGGTGTTGTTCCTGCTGAGCCTTTCGATGCAGTCATAATCTGGAAACAGTCTTGTTTAGTATTTATTTGTTTAACTATTATAATAGTTTTAAAAACCTGACTTAAAAAACCGCCCAAAAACTTAAGAAACTGAGTTAGATAAAAATCTGGTACTGAATATTATCACTAAAATTGATTGATTTCCCGCTCTCTGTCAGGACTCATGGGATATTTGTTGCACTAATGTTTCAGACATTTTTTTTTTTGCAGGAATTACACTAAAAACAAACTGAGATTGTTATCATACCAACGATGAACTCCCACTGCTGTCTCTGTCTGTAATAGTATAATAAAATGAGCCATTTCCCCACAGTTAGGGCTGGAGTTCACTGAAGCATAAATGAACAATGATGCGTTACTGCACACCATTTTTGAAAACACAAGAGTGATTCAATTGATGCTGAATAATATTTTCTTCATGATCTGTTCAGGAGCCGAAGAGTGAGTTTTTTTCTTATCCGTAGCAATGCCCCTTCTTATCATGTCCCTATGAAGAAAATACATATTTGAATAAAAAAAAACATTACTTTGGGCAGGAATATAAGTGCAGGACCCAAATTTCAGGAGGCCAAGATGCAGAGGCAATAATGATGCTAACAATGTCTATTTTTTAATGATGAAAAGGCACTTCGCCAGCAACATATCCACATTTGTAAATGCATACTACGCACATATATAGTGTACACACACACACACACACACACACACACACACACACACACACACACACACAGACAGACAGACAGACAGACAGACAGACATATTAAACTGACAGCAGGGAGAAGAGACAGTATACACACAGACAAGGGGTGCTGAGCGCAAACAGGTGTCACACATGACACACAGGTTACAATAACCAAGAGAGACAGTGGCAGGTGGATACAGCTTTTTGTGTTTGGTCTGTCCTTCCTTTTTTGTCTAAGAATAAAAACGACAGAATGGTGAACAGAGGGTTCCCAGAATAGAAAACAAAGCAGCCCAAGGGAAGTAGAAAACCTTAAACCATTACATGTCTTATTATTGCTGACCATATCCCATCAAACTTTATATGTATGGTGTTAAACAAGGCAAAGTAGTACTCATTAGGTGCTTTTAACAGTTTAGTCAGGGCAAGGATGGTTTTTAAAAAGAGACAGGGATGCAGGTTGCTGTGTATAGACTCCACTTGGGAGCTCATTTGCCTAATCTTGTGAACTAGAGTGGAAGCTGTGTATAATGAGCACTGAGGCTTGTCTGGGATGGTGATGTGGAGTTGGGGAAGAGGTACTGAGGGTCTGAAAGACATGAGGTATTAATCGCACAAAGGGGCAAAGGAGAAATTTATATGGAGAGAGGACGCCTGTGGAATGGTCAAACATTTTTCCATTTTCACTGCTTTTGTGAAAATGCAAACCAGAGACAACGACGTAGAGGGACAACAGACAGACTGAAAAGACACATTCAAGTTTTGGGAGGCAATTCCTTCCTTGTTTTTTACATTGTAAGGCTGCAGGGGTATGCTGTGATACTGCAGACAATCTTATATGTGCATTTTTTGTGTGCCAAAATTCCAAAAAGAAGAAGAAAAAAAAATCAAACTGGCACAAAGAAAGAGACGGTGGTTAGTGGTTACTCTGTGCTGCTTTAGGAATGCTGCTCCTGCAGGAAACTTTCAAGGGAATCCAACCTTAAATATAAATTAAGATCTTTACATTAATCACTTCAATCACTGAAATATTTCTCTGGCAGTCCAGCTTACAAAGGGTATAATTTGTAGAAAATTGACTTTAAAAGTTGCTCTAAATAGTTGAGCAGATTGCTGCAATTATTTATCGTAAAGTGCTCCTTAAAGAGATTTATTGATTTCGATGGTGCAGATCCGCTTCATTCTCTTTTAAACCCTAGGAATTGCATGCCCTTCTAAAATTGCAATATGTTTATCAAGCAGTTGTCTTATATGTTTTGAAAGCTGTCTTCCCCATGCATATGTCCGCATATGTATAATTACGCACATTCTTTTTAAAAAGATATATCTTAAGGGCTATAATAGCCTCCACAAGCACACAAATGTGCATGCAGACATGTGCCCCGTAGTGTCCACAGCAAGACCACTGTCAGCCTAATTTTCTAATGATACGGGCATTATCCAGCATAATCTAGCAGTAAATTAATTACGACCTGCAATCCCTCAATCCCCTCTACATTTGCTCTAGAGCTTACCACCAAGACTCGGTATGTTACCTTTAGAAAGGCCTAAAGCAGCGGCTGCAGGACAGCGAGGTCTACAACGCATTCAGAACCAAAGATTTGCAAGGAAAACCTCCAGCCGTGTAACCTTGACAAGCAAAAACCTGATCAAATATTCAGTTTGCCTTTCGTTTGCATAAAATCTGCCAGGAGTGTGAATGCATTACCGTGTTGTGTCCTGTTGCCAAGGTCAGCATATATTTCAAAGTAGCCAACAACTTTCTGGAAATTAATTCACCCTCATAAATAACAATTAATTGCAGGAAAGTTTGACTTTGCTGTAATTGCCTCTATAAGATGCCCTTAGAAAATGCAGAGAAATTGTTTAAACATGACTTCGAAAAGCTTATCAAAGCTTAGGGGATGAAATACTTTCTAACTGTCATAAATGTAATCATTGTCTGTTTGTATGCTCATCAAAAATTGTAATGAGACAAAGAGAGTCAGGATTTTTTTTCACACAAAGAGAACCGATCTGTTCCTTTGTGTCTTTACCTTCCCCAAATATGTCTCAGTTCTGTCTTGATGCCTTTGTGCTTGATGCATTATGTTAGCTACTCTAAAATGGATAAAAGCATTCAGTAATGATTTTCTTGCTCAGCTCGAGGACATTGTAATAATTGTCTGCTTGCACCGGGCTGACAGAAAGGCCCTCGTCTGAGTTGGCCAAGTAATCCAAGATTAAAACGTATATACACCCATTATCAAGCAAAAGCGAGCGAATAAGCCAGGCACCACGACCGCTGAGTACACACACACACACACACACACACACACACACACACACACACACACACACACACACACACACACACACACACACACACACACACACACACACACACACACACACACACACACACACACACGAGGCCTCAGCACTGGGCTGGCAGAATGTCCTCAATGTATGCAGGCACACACTCCAGCAGAGAGAATACACAGGAAAATTAATGCACACACACACACTCTTTCCCAGAGATAAGCTGTGGCAGCATGTCGACAGGGGAATTTGGCCATCCATATCATCAAAAAAAAAGGAAGAAAGAAAGAAAAAACAGGGCTCTAATAAAACTTAAGCGCCTCAAGAGCTGAGGCTTATAGTCTATGACATTCTAATTTCTGCTATTCATTGCCTTCCCGTCAAAAAAGAGAAATGCTACCTGAAACATTTAGAGCACATGAATATCTGATGCTATTGGAAAACAAAGCCAACACAGGTTGAACATAAGCTAAGGGCATGGCAATTATTTTATAGTTTAGCACGTCTGCTTAAAAGATTACCCAGAAAAGATTTATGTAGTTGGACGTGCTTTGGCTGACATTAATTTAAAAAAAAAAAAAAATGAAACAAAGGAACTTGAAAACTTTAGCCAGCATTTCTCACTTGTGTCAAAGGATTTGTTCGCAATGTTACTCGTGTCGGCCCAGTCAATATTTTCACGTGGAGTCTTTTGCGCTGGCGGCGTTCTCTGAGGTCCTCTTTGCAGGCACTGTATTGAAAGAGGAGAACGCTCTTCCCCTGAATCTCAACACGGAACTGTTGCAAACAATTTAGTGCATCAGTTCTTTTAGTCAAGCTGAAGGTTTGGGGAGGGAGCCGTGTTTTGAAACGGTTCTATTCTGTATTATTAGAATATGGCTGTCTGGATGCAACGCGAGTGTTCCACAGAGCCAGACACATCTTACACATGTGGTTAATTACACCGTGCGTTGGGCAGTTAGTAAGTGAGTCTGACAATAACCTTTAAGAATTAATCACAGTAAATTACACAGAGGAAGGCACAGCACTGAGGTTCAATTAACCTTTTAGCCCTCGTGTGAATGTGGTGGATGGGGCTGGTTATTCAGCAAAGACCTTAACACTCCCTCACAGAGGGACCTGGTGCCACAGAAGAGTTGTCAGATTGGCACAGTCAGTCCGCCACATCACCCATAACACATGAACACACACACACACACACACACACACGCACACACGAACACTGTCCCTGTCAGGCCCCGGACTTCACGCTTGAGAAGGAGCTGTTTAGAAATCAAAGTGACCTTCCTGTATTTATGGTCTTTCTCGCAGCTGCTGTGGCATTTTCCAGAAATTTGTGCCAAAGTTCCCCTGTTTATTTCTTTCCTGATTTAGCCAAACTGCTTGAAGCCGGCCTTGAGATAACCACCGACACAACCTGGCAACTCTCGGGAGATTTTCGGAGCCACTGCTGGGAATCCACAAAGCTTTCCAGAACAATCTGTGACAACTTTTGGCTTGTGGTGATCCAAAGTATGAAAGACTTGCGTGTCATCGGCGCGGCCGGTTGGCACGTGTCTCAGCGTAAAGCTTTGAAATTATTCCACGGCCCCTGAAACGCAGTAAAAACCACAGAATGCATGTTTCATTAGTCAGCCACTTGGGGTGGAGAAGTGGTTTTGCTATCAGTGTATCTCTAGCTTGGTTCCCTGATGCCTGTGTGGCTTTTAAACTGTCTGCTGCCTCGAAGAACAAGACCTTGATCCACTGTTTCCACTTGACTAGCATGCTTTGAGGCTTATGCTTCCATCCCAAAACTGCTCTACTGAATGTTGGCTTCTAAATCAGTGATTTCCCAGTTCTTCCGCTTAACAGTCACCTTTAATATTACTTATGGAAGCCTTTATTACTATCCTAGGTAATATTGAATGTCCTCATATTTCTGCTCTCCAGCTTTCTTTCACTTCGCCACAGAGGAAGTGCAACTTAGATTTGACACATCCGACAGTTTAATCCAAACTGTTTCAAATCAACACTTAGTATCCCTGCAGCCTGTTCAGTGTTTTTACGTCTAATATAACCTACTCTGAACACACTCAAGTGTCGTAATAAAGCCAAGCAAATGGCAAGGCGACAATAACGGAGAGGATGGGCTGTACTGCTAAACACAAAGTGAAATGTGAAGTGTCGGAGCTCAGGGCGCCAACATAACAGAAGCAGGACGTAGATTTTGTTCCAGTCATGATGAGTTGTGTCAGCTACGTTCACCTAGATTTGTGGTGAAATAATTATTTTATTTAAATGCATTAGTACATAGGTTATTTTCTTTGTTTGTTTGTTTTATTTAGGATCCCCATTTACATTAGCAACAGCATTAGCTATTCTTCCTGGGGTCCATACACACAACACACAAATTAACACTTAATACATAACAGACATACTTTATACATGACAAACTAAACAATAATAGACACAACTCCCTTAGTCACAAACAACACAGAGGATAACTAAATCACCATCATTCTCAGACATAAATACATAGAAATTAAATCAAATAAAACACCTTCATAAACAATTCCTGCCTGAAATGACCTTATCTTAACATTCTTGACCACCTTTCACCTTTATTGTGATAGGGTTTACACTACCTGTAATTCTATTCAAACTTCATTCTATTCCTTTCCAAATGTCAAATTATAATCCATTAATTTTTAAAATATATTGTTTCAACTCAATCTTAAACCAATCTTTGCTACCTACATGAGAAATATGAACTGGTATAGAGTTCCAGCCAACCACGGCTCTGTAAAAAAAAGTTATCTGTATCAAACCTGTTCTCACCCTTGGTAGTAGGAACCTCCTTTCTGATGTCATTCTTGTACTGTAACCATGGTGAGCAAAATTATAGTATAATCTGTCATACAGAATATTCCTCAGAAAATTTTACAAAGTATAAGTAACCCTTTGTCTTATAAATAACCAGCCTAGATTATTATGCTTGCTGGACACATTAGATCTATAAAGACACAATAGAACACAACGTGACGCTTTATATATATATAGGTTATAAAGCAATAGATGATAATAAGCCTAGTTAACACATTTGTTCCGTGGTGTACTCATTAGCAGCCTCCTTGCTGCTGGAGTTGTTGGTGCTGGTGAAAGGAAAAGAGCAGTTTTGAAAGCAACAATGCGTATTTATGTTTTATTTTTGTGTGTTCTCTGCAAGGTTATAAACATGCTGCTACTCATCTTTGAGAGGGGAGGGGGGGGTGTATTTTCCTTTTCTCCCCCTGCCATTAGAAGCAAGACAACAGAAACAGACAAATGAAGAGCCAGAGGCAGAGGAGGAACACAGACCGATAGATGAGGAGGAAAAACTCCCAGTTCCCAGAGACGAGTCAGCACAGTGCTGCCTCTGTCCTGATTCGTTTAGTCCCGTTTGCGCCTGTGGGTTGATGCTGATGTTTCAGGATTGATTTGTTGCATTCAGCAGTGAGGCACCCCGCGCTAACAATGAAACAGGCATGCGGCCCTAACACGGTGCCCTCTTGTTTCTGACTACTCAGTGCCAGTGTGAGAACCAGTGGTCACATGACCCGGCCAGTCACAGATGAAGCCAGGGGGACCCCAGGGGTAACAACCCCCCCCCACCCTCCCTTCTCCCCTCCGCCCCCCATCTCTGTTCCACCATCCCGCGGTCACCCCGAAATCCTCGCTCCCTGGGGTTCACAGTTCTCTCTCACGCATAGAAACACACATGGTAAACCACTCTGTGCTAATGCCTTTGTGTTGTGCCAGCACACATGCAAGTCTACTCAGGCGCACACACATCCACTCAGCTACACACACTCTCACATGCACTAAATCCACACACACGCTCACTCAGGCATGCACCTGGATGTGTGCACACATGTGCATTCCCCACCCAGGACAAAAAACGCACACATAGATGCATGGCCACCCACATGCACAATAGGCACAACAGGCAATAAAACATAACTTGAGGCTCTCAGATGCCTAAAGGAGCATGACCCTTTGTCACCCATACAGGGAGCCTTTCCTCCGGGGGAGCAGGACCAACACGAGGCCGGAACATGATTTTAACCTTTAAAACTCCTTCTCAAAGCCCTCTCAGAGACACTGACACAGATCAAGCTTTACTTCCCCTTCTTTCATCACAGAAAACCTTAATAAGTCACGTAGTCCAACACTGACTCCTTTTTTTTTTTCTTCCTTTGACCAAATGTAAAATTAGATCTTTACTGCCAGTTTTCACTGCCTCTCTTTCTTTTTTTTTTTTTTCTCGGAAAAAGTTAAACTTAATATTCTTTTATAAAATTATTTTATCATCCCGAAATATGTGAAAGTACTTGATCTTCTGTACCCAGATATCACGTAACATGATGTCATTAAGTGATACTTTTACTAACGTGCCAGTCTGTGATCGCTCTTACAAAACGGCTGCATCGGAGAATGCAACGCCACGATGCCGCTCCTCGCCGTTGCAGTCATCCCTCCTGGATCGGACTCATGATTGGACTGAAGATTATTACTTAAAAAAATGGAAATAGTAAAAAAAAAAAAAGCAAAAAACAGGGAGCTTTTTAATGATCATTTTTTGCAGTGAGCGAATACCAGCCACCCCACCGCCATCACCACCGCCACCACTTTTGTTGCCGCTCAACTGGAATTCCTTGCGGATCACTGCTTGCGCTCTCTTTATTCCCATTCTGTGCCTCCTCCGACACCTGGCTGTTGCCCCCCCCCGCAGTCCTTTTTGCCCCCACCCCAGCCCCTCATTAATCGGGCCTGATATTGATGGGAGCTGAATGCTGGCAAATGACTGCCTGTGAAGCCTCTTCATGCACCCGCTTCTCACCCTGCCTGTAACCCCATACAGGCTTGATTTGCATGCCAACCGCTCACCAGGCATGTGAATCAGTCCCTCTGTGCTTCAGCTGGCGGAGTCCTTCAATTTATGGTTTATCTATATCGTTTTGTTTCTCTTGATTCCCATGTCTGTGCCTAATCTCTGTCAACATTTTCCTTGCAGCCCATTGTGTCATTTTGTCCATCATCTTTGCCACCTGTTGATGCCGTTCTGTCTGGAGCTCATTTGTTGGAGCTCATCAAAAAGTTGCAATTGGTGCACACACACACATCCTTTTTGCAATGTTGCTTTTGTTTTTTAGGGTTGTTTTTTTTTTTTTTTTTTTACAGACAAACAAGCGCATTGCACGCAAATCTTAATTAAAGAGCCACAGTATTGTTTTGGGTGGGAAATTACAGACTGAACTCTTGTTGTGCTTTTATTTGAGAACAATACAAAAAGATTTATTTTACTTGTGTGATACCCGTAGTTGGTATGTATTCTTGTCATCATAAAGTTTGGACTAAACTAGTTTTTGAAGTTTATAATACCCTGTACGCTGAGTTTGCTAAGGTGGATATAAATCTAAATTATGTGTACTATTCGTACATGAACACGCACTTAAGAGCTCTATGTTCAAAGCCCTTAAAAACACCCTTCTGTGTACGTCATTTTGAAAAGCAAGAGTTTTTCTTAGCGTATACTGTATAATTCCTTGACTCTCCCCTTTGTCTGTTTATCTTATGGACAAAGGCAAGCTTTTGTGAAGTTTCCAAAGTAATGTGCGGTTGTTTTCAAAGAACGAGTGGAAGAATGCGGGGTAACTTCAGTAGTTAATCCAAGGAATTAAGATCCTTTCAAGAGCAAAACAAGTTCTGCAGATGAGGTTTAATACAGTATTCATGCTTTCGGGAAAGAATAGACCCATAGCCTTTTGTTTTTTCTTCTCCTTCTTTAAAGTTACAGAATAACATTTGATTTTATATTTTTCACTGCAGCTAAAACAAAACAGCAACGCATTCAGCAGTTGTCGTTTGCAGCAATGAAACCCGGTTTCCATCATTTTAAGAAGACGCATTGTTTTGGTGTTGAAGCGGATTGAGTACCTGTATTGTTGACAGCACTTTATGTGACTAAGTAGTTCAACAGGTTATTCTCATTCGAAGTATCCAGTTTCCTGGATTTAGTGGTTTTCAAACTTTTCTTTTCATGCCCCTCTTTGGAGGAAGAAAAATGTCCAGTCCCACCCTTCCCCAACGACACTGGTGCGTCGAGTTTTACTTCAGTTATAAAGATCAAAAAGAACCCGAACTCTCTTCTGTTTTCTCTGAAGAAGTTTTAGCTTTATTAAGCCAGTTTTATTCAACATTTTACCATCACACAGCTTTTTCAAAATAAATCACAATCAAATAGAATTTTCACATCATTACAGCAAATGCACGAAAGCATAAATAGCTTACACAGTCTGTGCTTTTCCCGGATTAGATAAACTATCATAAACATGTTAAATCAACAGTTATAACCGGTGCAAACAAAGTAGGTGGTTAGATTAGTTTGCATTGTGTCTAACGTATTTCACAACACCCGTTTTGCAACTCTGCCCAACAATGCGCTGAATGTGCTTGAACACGGCATGCGGACGGTTCGGTTTCTGTTTTCTTCTTTTCTTTCACTTTTACATCGTTTTATTTTACATCCAGCAAGACAGTACCCGTTACCGTTTATGCTCAATGTTCATCTTAGATCTGTGCATTGTTTTTCTTAAAGGGAGGGATCTTATGGTTGTAGGAAGGAGGAAAAGAGAAGTGTGATACTCCCACTCTATCAGTGCATCTACTCCCAACTCTGTCTGTCTCTCTTTGTGTAATCACCAGGGTAGCATCGTTTGTTTTGTCTAGTCCTAAAAAGGAGTCTGTGTTGTCCAGCAATTAAACATTAGTTCTGCCAGCTTTCAAACTAAGAAAAGGAAAAAGTGAAGTGCGATCGTGTCTTCCTGCAGTTTGAGAACTGGCTTACGGGAATGGACTCATCCTTTTGCTTTTCATGGCCTGCTCTTCATCACACCTTAACATACCGTTGATCTGTTACCATAGCAACAACAGCTGCTTGGGTGTTTTGCCTTCTGACTCCCAGCCACAGTGTACTTTCCACCCTCCTTCCTCTTGGGTAACATTATCTGCTGCTATCACTCTCTACACACTTTGTTTGGATGTCTTGCCCCTGTGCTCACCTGTCAGTGGCAGCCCTCAGCGCTGGCATATACCTTTTGTCTTTTTCCTATTGGAATGAAACCATAAAGTCACTCACAGACACACATTGGCAGTCCCTTTTACATCTGCTCCCCTCCAAAAGCAATCCGTCTTTGATCTGTGTCACGGGTAAACATGCTGATAGGAGTTAAACCCAAGGTTGAACAGACACTCGAAACACTTATGCTTTTTAACTGTTCGGCAGGAGATAAGGGGAACAAAGTGCTCTTGTCAGGCTAAGTGGCCATAATGGCCACAAAACAAACAGCGGGATGGCTGGCTTCTTTAGTGCAAAGAAAGACTGCATTCCAGTGGGAAACGCGAGGAATCTCTGGATATAACCTGAGCCAGACACTTGATGTTTACCTTTTAGGTTGTAAAGCAAACCTTTATCGGCTTACCTGGCGAAACGCTGAACCTGGTCTATATCTTAGACCTGACACAACCCCAGAGGAAAAAAATAAATAGTATAAACAGGATCAGTATAAGCAGTGGAGCTTTGCTGAGTTAGAGCCGGTCTGGATCCTGATTATACGGCCCGTATGAGTGAGCCAAGAACTCCCCAGTCCCTCTTTCTTTTTCACTCTTTTTTTCTGCGTACAAATTTCTTGATACCTGCTGCTGCCTCACATTCCTGTCCACAAAACAGAGTCGAGTTTGTTTTGTAAAGGTGTTGTTATTTTGGCGTTTTAAGGCTTCTTAAAATGGATCATTATGGTCTTGTTCACTCAGTAATTTTTTAACAAATTGTTACTTTTTTTTTTGAACACTATATTTATTGACATTTTTTCCAATTATTACAACAATACAGTTATCTGTAAATAAAATGTACAATAAAAATAAAAAAAACAATGAAAGAAAAAAAGACACAAGCATAGCAGACAAAGATACAGAGACAAAACAACAACATAAAAAAAACATTACGCACAAAACTCAAAACGAAACAAAAAAAAAAACAGAATCCCCCCTACATTATCATTCAACAGAATCATCCAGTACAGGTCCTGACGGATTACTCCTCATAAAGCGCATGAACTGTCCCCAGATTTCCCAAAAGTCATCAGATTTCCCTTTCATGGCATATGTCAGTTTCTCTAATGCAAGACAATTTGAGAGTTCTTTGTACCATTGCTTTATGTCTGGTTTGTCTGGGCTCTTCCAAAACAATGCTATCGAATGTTTCGCCTGGAGAAGAGAATAAGAGTTATCATACTCTTCTTTCTACTGTTTATTTTTAAGTTATCAGGAAATATACCTAAAATACACAATTGTGGACAAATAGGAATATCTTCTGAGATAATCTGGGATAAATTACAAATGACTTCTTTCCAAAACTTTGCGATCTCTGGGCATTGCCATAAGCAGTGATATAATGTACCCCTGTCCACGTTACACTTTACAAATTGTTACTTTTAAAAAAAATGTACATGACATTTTTTTGGTCACTGAGACATAAAGTTTGTTGGAAAATCTTCTCTTGACAAGTCAATTTCCTGTGGACGTCCCTGTTTCCAGGCCTGGTGTTTTGTTTTCATCACATAAACAGTCTCTAAGGCAGCGCTAACCTGCCTCTCTTTCAAGCCTTTCTCTCCCCGTCCTTTTCTCCAGCACGCCTGCTTCCACAGCTCCCCACCAGGAAACCATTAGCTCTGTGTTTGTGTTACACCGGTGTCCAATATCTCCCCGTGTATGTTAGTTTGAATAACGCCAAGTCCTTAAGCTGCATTAATGGTACGCCAACTCCGTTTCCATTGTGCCATGTGGTCATTGATGAAGAGGATGTTGACTGCAGGAGCTTTAAGGGATGACGGATATTTGGGTTATGCCGTGGCACGTTGTAGCTGTGCGTCTGGGACTAGATGCAGTAATGGCCCCAGAAGTGAAGCAGGCGCTCGGGAAAAGGCATATGGCGGAGGTACTGCTTTCTGCTGCCTCTAACTCTCTGCTTTACAGACCTCCGGGGGGTTGTGACCCCACTATAACTCTTCCACAGCCAGAGAGGCATAGGATCCAGCTCATGGGCCTGGAATCCACCGCGATGCCTGAGCTCCTGTGTGACTCCCCTTGGCTTCTGTCTTCCATGAAATGTGTGGTCCCCATCAGAGAAGCAGATGGGGTGGTGATGCTTAAACAGTCATGGCCGTTTGGACTCAGACTGAAAGCCTTTGTGGCACGCAGTGCAGAGGTATCACAATTCAATATGAGCCGTCTGTTATGGAGCAAGGCTGGAGTGCAAGGTAGGGACAGGTCCCAACGATTTGAGGAAAATATCTGATTGCAACTTTTTGGAAAAGTCTCAAATTCAAACATCATTGTGCTTGAGATCTTTATCACGTACTGGAGGATTGCTATGTTTTGATAAATGTTTTTTTGAAGACAGTGGAAGTTAGGGCTGTTCGATTTTGCCCAAAAATAAAATCTCGATTTTTTTCTCTCAAAATCCGATTACGATTACGATTATTTTGTGAATTGACAAAAGGCAAAGAAATGATTTCAAATATGCTGTTTTTTTATTGAACATTTGCCCCATTGGGCTTTAAGTGCAAACTTTGCTCTTATTAAACCAAAAATGAATGAATAAAGTGCAAAACTCTGTAAAATAAGTTGAAAAAAAGTTTTAAAAAATATAATAAAATATAAAGTTTTATCTCTGAAAAAAAAAATCAGCAAATCAGCACTTGCAAACATACAGTAAGTTATATTTCCAATTAAATAAAACAATACATTAATCATTAATATGGTATCAATCACTAATATGTGTGCAGACAAGGTAAAAAAAAAAAAAAAAGTGAAAAATCGATTTTACGATTTTCACGTTTTAACATCGTTCTAATTACATAATCGCGATTACGATTTAAAATCGATTAATCGAACAGCCCTAGTGGAAGTCATTGTTAGTGAAATGCACAGGTGCAGTTGAGTTGTTCCACTCGACTGTAAGTCAGTTGTTTTGGTGTAAAACTCCACATTTTTCAGCTCCATGTTAACTTTGTTTCATACGTTGTAAACTATTTTGAAAAGTTAACTCGACTAGAGGGAACAGGGTGTGTTTGTCATGAGTTCTGGGTTGATAGACATTACTTAAGCCATGAGATGGCTAACAGGGTTGGATAGCTGTGTGTGTGTGGAGATGGAAGGGGACTGAACAAAATTGCGAAAAAAAAGGGCTTGTAGGCAATAGAAAAGAAGTGTGTGTGTGTGTGTGTGTGTGTGTGTGTGTGTGTGTGTGTGTGTGTGTGTGTGTGTGTGTGTGTGTGTGTGTGTGTGTGTGTGTGTGTGTGTGTGTGTGTGTGTGTGTGTGTGTGCAGCTACATGGAAATAAATCAGTACTCTCTTACCTTTGCAACATGACTACAGGCAGTGTAAAGCACAAGTAAAGATAACCATTAATACATTTTATTACACCCTTACATCTAGCCTCCCTCTTTTAGATGATAGGTATACGATATCGTCCTCAACAGCACTGCTTTATTGCAGGTTGCTCAGCTGCACACTGCATCTTTTCTCCCTAACTCAACATCTTTTTAAAGCACACACATTATTTAAAGTCTCTTGTCTGAACTATTATTCTTCCCCCCCAAACACCAAGTGACAAAGAAGCGAGAAAATATATTTGCTGTGTATATCTGCCATTGATTGACTAGACAGAGGTCTGGAGGTGGAGGGGCTGGTGTGTGTGTGTGTGTGTGTGTGTGTGTGTGTGTGTGTGTGTGTGTGTGTGTGTGTGTGTGTGTGTGTGTGTGTGTGTGTGTGTGTGTCTGTAGGAGAGAAGGGCTGCAGTATCTGCCCAGACGCAGAGGAAAAACTCTGATCCGATGACTTTGTTGGCAGACAGGTTGCATTGACTGGCAACAGATCAACTCCCCTAGCTTGACCTCTCACACATCAATAACTCTCTTCAAATTCCTCCTCGTGACACACGGGAGTGAAATACTATACCCTAAAGGAGAATAGATAACTAGTCATGAGGGCAAAAAAAAAAAAGTCAGACATGTCTGAATGACTAATTTTAACACGGTAGACAGTTTCTTGTCGGGACACTTTTAATGTATTTGTGAGTCAATTATTGCAAGGGAATATTTGTGGATGACCTTCCAATCTATTAACAGAGTGAATTTTAAGACTTACGGGAGCTTATTATGCTCAGATGATGAATAGGAAATTAAAAGTTGAGTCTGGTTGCCCCCTTTTAAAAGGTGTTGTAGAACATTTAATGGCACCAACATTTGGGTTCAGCTAATGACGGTAAAACATAGTATTTGACATGATTGCAAATTAGCATTCAGAACAACAGTTAACACTTTGTATGTACAAGGTACAATTCGTTCGACGAGCCTCACAAAAGTGAAAATTATTTTAATTCTAAGTGACTAAATTCAACATAAAGTACATAAACAAATATCTTAAACTTGATTTAACTGTTGTGCTAAAGGGAATGGTGCACACAGCAGACATCACATTTCCTATACCTTGTTAGAAATTGTATTATATTCCATTAACAGTTGGGTAATCAATAGTGGCTAGCACAGTGCTTGTGTCCATACAGAGCAAAGTCTTTTTTTCATCCAAGGGACCTTGTGGATTTACTAGCATGCAGTCCTCTTAAAAGAGCTAACAGGCAGAGATACAATATATTAGTTGTGTGAGAATCCTACCAAATTAAGAGAGTTCACAGTAGGAGTGTGTTTGATGCCTTGAAAGTGTAACCACGAGGCAAATCATGTCGATCTGCATGATTCATATCGAGCCTTTGGAGAGCGTAAGCCTCTCTGTATTCTCGGAAACAGACTTTACCCTGGAGTTACTGAAGTGAAATCAGTGTTTAATGTCTTTCCACGCCTTGTTGTTCTAGTTGCTACAAACTGTGCAACAGCTCGATTTCCTGAACAATGATTAGTTTGTTGCAAGATATTTTTCACAAGCACAGGAAGCTTCCCTTATTTGCTCCGTTGCTTGCAGTCACAACTTAGCCCAGGACAAATACGGGCAAGTTTGCCGCACGGAGAAGCTACTCATTTATTTAGACTTCATGAAACATTTACAGCCACAGATGAGCCAGATTTATCATTAAGTGCAAGAAGGTCTAAAGATCTTCACTCGTTCCCCTTGTACTTGACCCAAAAACCACATGCGCACCAAGAAAATAAAAGCGTGGCATGTAGGATGGTTTTGAGACAGATTTGTTTAGTATAATTCATCACACACTTTCTGGAATCTCAACACGTGCCCCCGCGTGGTCTGGGCAAACCTCAGAGATAGAGCGGATGGAATTCCAGCTTTAAAGGCTCTATCACAGTGCAGCTAATTGTGTAAATATGTCCAAATGCACTTTCCCAGTGTTGAGATGTAACAACCTGAAAAACAACTGGAACTTTAAGGCTGTTTTACTATATTTATCACCTGTACAAAGCCTTTGGGAGTTCCTTTTTGAGCTCCATGTGTGTTGCAATTTGCTGAAGTTTACAGGTTCATTGATTATTTGGGATCTAGAGAGCTTAATAAATGTTAAGACTGGCTGTTACAATTGACATTATAGATACAGGATTAGTCTATGCCTCAGAATGTATGTCTTAAATTCATCATGCTGTGGAAATGAAGTTATACCCTGTAAAATTGATTGAAATATTATCGGATACAATTTTTTTTTTAATAACATTGCAGCTACATTGGCAATTATATGTAATAGGTTTCACTATCTTTCTTAGTATGAGCGCTCAGATTTACAACCGATATAAATGTCAGGAGCCACTATCCTAAACAGTGAGCTACAAGGAGCCTTGTAGTATACTTTTGTACTGAAATTCTTCTCACCCTTGGTTGGAATTCACTATCAGACTTGAACACTGATGGGTGTATTGTTGAATAACATTTTATTAGTCTCTGTCAAAGACGCAGCTTTAAACCTTAGAAGCTCAACCTTATCGCTTCACTCCAACTGATAAGGACCTAGAGCCTCTTCCCAGGAATTTACAACGGCTTTTAAAGCATCTTTCAGAGGATGAAAAGTCTTTAAAAAGGATGTAGAATAGGTCATAAACTACATTTGTTTGTCACACTTTAATGACTTGACTTGTCTCATAACATGCAGTGGAATCCTTTTATCAGCTAAACAAGGACAGGCCCCCCGACAATAAAAAGGAGTTGCCCATCATTCACCCAGATATCCAAACATGCATGCAGGCACAGACTGTTTTCTATGCATTTTCAGCCCTACATCATTTAGCTGTAATTGTTGGGGTGTCTCCAATATCCTTGAGCTCTGTGTTCCATTATACTCATCGCACTTTCTCAACTACCACACAATTTGCCTCAGTTGCCAATCATATTGGTTGGCATGGAGATAGTGTGCTCCCTAGACAACCACAGAGATCAACTCATGTAGGGCACAGTCAAAGGGAACATTTGTCTTATTCGGCCATATTTTCAGTTATGCACATATAAAGCTGGAAAGGAATTTGGTGTTTTGGACTAGTGCAGGGGTCGGCAACCCGCGGCTCTAGAGCCGCATGCGGCTCTTTAAGGCCGCCCTAGTGGCTCCCTGGAGTTTTAAAAAAAATGTTTGACCTTTTTTTTTTTCCTTTTTTTCTTCATTTTTTCTTTTTTTTTTCTTTTTTTCCTTTTTTCTTCTTTTTTTCCTTTATTTCTCTTTTTTTCTTTCTTCTTTTTAATCTCGACATTTCGACTTTTTAACTTTTTTCTCGAAATTTTGACTTTTTTCTCGACATTTCGACTTTTTTCTCGACATTCCAGCTTTTTTCTCAACATTTTGACTTTTTTCTTGACATTCCAGCTTTTTTCTCAACATTTTGACTTTTTTCTTGACATTTCGACTTTTTTCTCAAGATTGTACTTCAAAATTAATCTTGACATTTCGCCTTTTTTCTCGACATTTCGACTTTTTTCCCAAAATTTTGACTTTTTTCCCAAAATTTTGACTTTTTTCTCAACATTTCGACTTTTTCTTGACATTTCGACTTTTTTCTCAAGATTGTACTTCAAAATTAATCTTGACATTTCGCCTTTTTTCTCAACATTTCGACTTTTTTCTCGAGGTGCATAATGAAAAAAAAATCTTCCCCAAGTTATAACTAATATAGAAAAATGCAGCATGTGTTGTCTTCATTCTAAGGCTGATACAAGACTTTTCATTTTTCATTCATTGCGGCTCCAGACATATTAGCTTTTTGTGTTTTTGGTCCAATATGGCTCTTTCAACATTTTGGGTTGCCGACCCCTGGACTAGTGCAAGGCCATTGCTGTTAATAAGACATCTACAAGTCCCGAAAGCAAATGAAAAAAGAGGAGAGAAGAGAGGGAGAGAAAACAATTATTCATGTGGAACCAGGGACCACACATTTGTAAAATAAGAAATTCCTTCTTGTACTTCCACGAGCTTTGTGGATTTCTTTAAATCAACCACTTCTGACTGATGGCTTGTAGGCAAGGCGTGGGAGACTTGTGATTTCCATCAAGTCAATTAGCAGTGGTATCTGAAAAGCTGTCACTTTGATGAAAAATGATTTGTGTATCCCTGTCCGACTTTGCTGCAGGTATTTCAGCTGCACTCCTACGGTAGACTCACATCAGAGTGCTCATAAAACACTTAAAATGATTGGATGGATAGCTCCACGTCGCTGGCATGGCCTCCTTTCTTGAGTCATACTTATGTTCTCTTCAGCTGCTCCTTATAAAAACGTGGGGACTCATTTTTACTGAATTTCCACTGCAAAATTTGAAATGAACTGATCTTTTAAACAGGTCTTTTTGGGTTGTCAGGGTTTTGGGAAATATGGAAAGTGTACTTATAAATCTTCAAGCCTGCGTTGGTAGCCAGGTTTCTTTCACAGTGTGAAAAAGTGGCCAGGTGGCTGTTCCAGCTCACAATTTATTACTTAGATTTACGTCTCCGCCATGAAATATGGTGTCACTTGGGCCCAAACTATATTAATGGTAAATGTATACTAATAATACGCCTACAGGCATCACTAATATTTAAAACATGTCTTCACGCTTGGGAGGAAAAAAAAGCTGTGCTTTCAGATGATTGGTATGACAGTGGAGTTAAAGATGGTGACAGTCACTGAAAACTAACAGCTGCACCCCTCTTAGTATACTACGGTGATTATTTCCTCATGTCTGACCAGCTTTGTTGAAACTACTTAGAGAACTCCCTCGTTTACGTTTAAGTTGTACGGGAAAATAAGTATATTCACACTATCCAAAAATTCTAGGATTGACTAACCCTGAAATACAGTACAAACAATAACCAAAGTAGAATAAAAATAACCCCTGAGACTTTGTTAGTCTCTCAATTAAAAATTAAAACCTGTCGTGAATATGTCAAATCCTAAAGCACATTTTTTTCTGTACATAATATGCAGAAAATATGAGTTCTAGGTCTCTAAATAAAGATGGTGCATAAAATATAGATAAAATTACTTCTTGTTCATGTCATCTGACTTGCTTGTGAAATGATAAGGAAGTAGGTCTTTTCAACTCTTAAGTAGGAATGGGCAATATTTTACCGTTCACGATATACCGTCAAAAAAATTCCTCACGATAAGAATTTGTCATGTCGCGGTAAAAACGATAAATTCCCGTTGATGATGTTTTTGTGTAAAGCTGATTTTTTGGAAGGAAGGAAGGAAGGAAGGAAGGAAGGAAGGAAGGAAGGAAGGAAGGAAGGAAGGAAGGAAGGAAGGAAGGAAGGAAGGAAGGAAGGAAGGAAGGAAGGAAGGAAGGAAGGAAGGAAGGGAGGGAGAAAACAAGGAAGGAAGGAAGGAAGGAAGGGAGAAAAGAGGAAGGGAAGAAGGAAGGAGAGAGCAGGAGGAAGGGGAAAAAAGAAGGAAGGAAGGAAGGAAGGAAGGAAGGAAGGAAGGAAGGAAGGAAGGAAGGAAGGAAGGAAGGAACGAAGGAAGGAAGGAAGGAAGGAAGGAAGGAAGGAAGGAAGGAAGGAAAGGGGAGAAGGAAGGGAGAAACAAGGAAAGGAGGAAGGAAGGGAGAAAAGAGGAAGGGAAGAAGGAAGGAAAGAGCAGGAGGAAAGGAGGAAGGAAAGAAAGAAAGAAAGAAAGAAAGAAAGAAAGAAAGAAAGAAGGAAAGAAGGAAAGAAAGAAAGAAAGAAAGAAAGAAAGAAAGAAAGAAAGAAAGAAAGAAAGAAAGAAAGAAAGAAAGAAAGAAGGATACATTCCCGTTGATGACGTTTTTGTGTAACAAACATGGCGGATCTGAGAGCGAGATAGATTCATAGTTAAAAAGGTGGAGTTGAATTGGTATTTTTTTTATCGTCATTTTTATCGTTATTGGGATAAATGCCAGAAATAATCGTGATACATTTTTTAGTCCATACCGCCCATCCCTACTCTTAAGCAAGAAAATTCAAATATTTTCAAATAAAGCACAATAATGGAATATCCAGCATTGTTTTCTTTCTTCCTCGCACACAACTGTTTATCACAAGGATTGAAGCATTGTTTGAGAAAAGCATGGCTATGGTGTGTTTAGAAAACAGATATCTGGAGGTATGCAATTTCCTTAAACAAGATGAGGATGTGTTTAATGGTTTGTGACTGGTCGAAGGTCTGAAAGTCCTTAAGTGTTTGCTGACTGGCTGTATTTACTTAGGCTTGAACAAGTGCAACTCCTGTTGCCTGTTAGCCATGCAGGGCCCCAAACCAAGCTACGATAACAAAGCGTTGACAAGTGCAGCAATCTGGCCAGGCCTGTTCTACTCTATAATCTGGTCCTTGAGTCCACTTGAAATCTACGACGGAGTATTAGGGCCAATCTAAGACAAAAAAAAATTGGAAATTACGAGAATAAAGTCATAATATAATGAGAATAAAGTCGTAAATTTACCAGAAAAAAGTCGTAATGTTGCGAGAATAAAGTCGTAATAGAATAAAGTCGTAATATTACGAGAATAAAGTCGTAATATTACGAGAATAAAGTCGTAACATTACGAGAATAAAGTTGTAATATTATCGAGAATAAAGTCGTAATGAATAAAGTCGTAATTTATGAGAATAAAGTCGTAATATTATGAAAATAAAGTGGTAATTTATGAGAACTCTAACAGGAAGAGCAGTCTTCTCCCTGTGTTAAAATTAGGAATATTGAGCAGCATCTTGTGAAGTTATATATATAATATATTTAATAATACGACTTTATTCTCGTAATGTTACGACTTTATTCTCGTAATATTATGACTTTATTCTCGTAATTTTACGACTTTATTCTCGTAATTTTACGACTTTATTCTCGTAATATTATGACTTTATTCTTGTAATTTTTTTTTCTTAGTTTGGCCCTAATACTCCGTCGTAGAAATCACATTAAAGTTCATCATCAAAATCAAATGCACTTTCTGCTATGTTAAAGGACATTACTATTACATACAGACATCCGTACAGCGCTTCTTACTTATGTTTTTTGGCGGTTGCCTGTTGGCCTTGCTGACAAATTCAGTGCTCTGACTGATAAAACAGCTCGGCTGTGTAGAGATTACTGTCGTACATCCTGCTCCAGGCACCGGGGAACGCCACGCTGTATCATTCTGTCAACAGGCAGAGCTCTCAGAGTACTCCACTTTCTGTGTGTTTGTATGTGTAGTGCTATATTTCACACTCCACCGTAGTCTGCCAAAATCAACTGCCCAGCTTCCTCGCTCATCTTTCTTTGCCTTGGAAAACTCAGCACTTTGCAGCCTTAATGAGGTGAAGCTGAACTTTGGGCTCTCTCTCACCTCCACACCAAATCATCATCCCAACTCCAAACTTGCCTTTTTAAGACCCAGCAGTAACCTTTACACCATGTAAATTTACCTAAGGGTGTATTTCATCAGTGACACTCTTGGATACGGAGGGCGTCATGCCAATCAGCTTTCAAGACTTTAAAAGAGGAAAAAAAATAACATAATTTTCTAGTCCACAGAGCTTGTTCCGCAGTAAAGGTGGCATTAAGAATTCATTTAACACATAGGGATAAGCTGTTATACATTGGTGGGAGTGCTGCTGTACCTTAATGAGCCCAGCCTGTGATGACAGATACGTTGAGCTGCGTTTTAGGCCCGGGGGCTCCATCCGCTTGTTCCTCCTAAATGATACAGACTGTTATTATTTCCAAGTGGCCATACAGTAGCCTTGTCCATCATTAAAGCCATACATCACGTCTCTGCCCCCCCAGGGGAATACCACTGCCTTTACCCTTAATCTTGGGAGTTTTCCCTACTTGTCCACCAAATAAGATTCTGTATTTAGCACGATGACCAGCTTGCTCATGTTACTCCACAAGTGTAGATTAGGTACTACAGTTTTTTTCCACAATTTGCCAGAAACCCCTGTGGCTTTTCAGTGTTCAGTCCTGTGCAAGCAAATGCCCTTTCATCCTTCAGTTGTGGTTAAATAGAACCGTGCACATCATGGTTTTTATGGGCAGAACATTTTTGCTCGTTTTAGCTATGATAGCTGACATTATCACAGCAATAGAAAGTGCTATATGTGGTTTATGTCGACTTTAAATGAAATGCGGGGGGATTTGTTCCATAGAGTACTGAGGCTACAGTTCTGCTGGCAAGAAAGATAAAAAGAAGTCACGCCTCCGAGCTGCTTCACGCTGTTTTGGAGGTCAATTGCTTTCTCAAAATACGCTTGTTAAACCATAGGAACTAAATATAGGCTACTTTGTAAGGAAATTGGTTCATTCTCTTTGATTTCTGGTCGAGCTACCATGTCAAGTCATTTACATGCAAGGTTTTTTTTTTCCTGTGATGCAACAAGATGTAAAGCCATGTGTCAGACTGGGTTTCTCATCCTGAGAAACGAAAGCCAAGGAGAAGTCTGTGCAGTTCCTATGAGCATGTACCTGCAGGTATAAACTTGTAATTGAAAGCCAAGAAATCCCTGTTTGTTTTTTTTATTTAAAACAAACTGTTCCTGCTATGTTTACTGTTCTGGAAAAAGGTGTAGAGGATTTGCTCAGACATTTCCCATGGCACCGGACGCATCCATCACATACGTCATACGTCATACTTTTCACCTAATTGGTCATCCAACTGTACAGTGCTGATTTATGCCCTACAGCTGATTCATGAGTCATTAGATGTCATTGTTAATAAACTACAAAGTACTGACAAACTGGCTGACAGGAAGAAAAAAAAAGTGAGCTGCACGGAAACATAGAGAAGCAGAGAGAAAGTGAACGTCAGTTATCTGAAACGCTGCATTAACAGCAGTCTAACGCAGAGGTGGACAGAGTACTCGACCCCAGTACTTGAGTAAGAGTACAAATACTACTGGTCAAAATTTACTCCGTTACAAGTAAAAGTAGCTCAGTCAAAATATTTCTCGAGTAAGAGTAGAAAAGTACTTGCTTTTAAAGGTACTTAAGTATCCAAAAGTAAATGCTTTTAAATTTACTTTAAGTAAAAGTAAGAGTAAATTTCTTATTTTCCACATCAGTAAATTACTATATTTTTTATAAATTAATTTAAGGATCTTTTAACTCTTGTTTCTGAGAATTAACTCTTTAAAACCAACTGTTGAGTTGTTGAAAGCAGAGAGGTAGTTCTGCTTCGGCAGACACAAGAAACATTTGAAAATAAATGTCTTTGGTTTGTCTGTGCCCTCGTTTTTTACTCGGTCGAACTCAAACATTGAGTTAAGATACGGCCAAGGATTTTGTGAAAGTCCCTGCTCCGAGTCGGCTATGTCTTGACTTGTTGCGGCTCTGTCTTGACAAACGCAGGTTACTTTGGCGGTATCGTTTTGAGGCGGCTTGACGTATTTCCGCTTTACGTACATCCCAGTGGAGAGCGTGCACTGTGATAGGTCTCCTCCTTTGACAAAAACAGCTTGTGTCCAATAGGATTTTAGGGAAGAAGAAAAAAGAGCAGACCTGAAAGTAACGAGTACTTTTCAGCCTTCCTAGAAATTTACTCGAGTAAAAGTAAAAATATTTGTCTTGGAAATGTATTCAAGTAAGAGTAATAAGTACCAAAGAAATCTAATACTCAAGTAAAGTACAAATCCTCTGGATATGTACTTAAGTACAGTACTCAAGTAAATTTACTCCGTTACTGTCCACCACTGGTCTAACGTCATTAGTATTGGTGGGGCTTTACAAAATGGCTAACACATCTTTCAACCCGAAGCATAGACGTATTTGTTGTTTATTTTGCCCACTTGCTTGTGGTTGTTTGTGTCTAAACGTCTCTTCCGCCAACACTTCCTATCTGTGCCCCTCACTGAAAATGCCGCTGCTTTCTTTAGAGAGCTTAGATGAAGCATTGACTGCACTTACAGAAGAAGAGTGTTGTTATAGTACACCCCCCACCCCTTTCCCTCTCCACTCGCTGTCACTTCAGACAGCCTCTCACTTGAGAGCTCTCTCAGATCAGCTCTAAACTCTCTCCTTAGTCCCAGGAAGTGTTGGAGGAAGCACGCTCTTCATCCTCTGCTTTTCTTACACTCCTTTGGCTCATTGCCTATTCAAAGCTCCCTCCATAGTTGAGGGTATCAAGAAAAAAAAAATTCTGTTTAAATCATTTACTGCCTATTGTTAACATCCCCTAACTTCAGAACAAGGGCTGAAGCTTTGCATATGAATCTTTTATATTTGAAAACATTCACTTATTAATCAGTGAAGTACTGCTTTTGTCTTTGTCAACACGGACACCATTTGTTTCCCCGGGAGCTCAAACAGTTCAAACTTCTTTCATGCATTCCTTATCTGCCATACAAATAATGCCAAGGCACTTACTGCTGTAAGTGGGAAATTGAGAGGCTGCAATTTGTCACCAGATGTTAGAGCAATGGATGTGTTGTCCCGGTCCTCTTGAGCAAATGTTCAACACAACAAAGTGCGCTTAAGCAATCTGAAAGTTGCATCCATCCATCATCCACACCCGCTTATTCCTTCTTACCGTCACGGGAAGAAAGAAGTTTACCTTCTTTTCTTTTTAACTTTGCTCACATTATAATTTGTTCCAGTAGCATTCTTTTTTAATTAAAAAAAGGTTGACATCATATGTGCCATGACAAATGTGAAACATTAAAAGGTAGGGGTGGGTATTGGGAAGGATCTCACGATACGATACGCATCACGATACTTGAGCCACGATACGATACAAATTGCGATATCCTGATTATGCGATATATCGCAATATTCTACATAGTTCACCGAAAAATTTAAAAATGCATTACACATCTTAAAATCCAAGTTGTATATATGTACATCAGATGATAGTGATAATGCATTGGACAGACTGAGTCAAAACAATGTATTTCAAACTTTCCATTTTAATTATGCAACATATTTGCATGAAAAAACACACAATGAAAAGTGCAGTGTGTGCATTATTCTTAGATACAAAATACAAAAAAAATAAAATGCAGTGTCTCACCCACACTGAAATTGAAATCACAAAAATACAGTACAGCTACTTGCCCCTGACTTAAAATGACAAAAATAAAATGCAGTGTCTCACCCACACTGAAATCACAAAATAAAGTGCAGCTAGGGGTGGGCAAAAATATTGATACGGCAATATATCGCGATACATACATTGAACATCGATATCGTATCGGGAGACTATGTATCACGATATATTGCCATATCAATATTTTTGCCCACCTCTATTAAAAGGTATCGAGACTCATGTCCTGAAAATCAGAAAGTGCAAAACAGAATGTTACCTTCAAAAACAAAACAAAAGCCAAGGTCTTAATTTGTTTTCAAGTTCACCTTTGGCCACTTTTGAAGTTATAAAACCTTCTTATGAAAAATAAATGTCCTTCATTCATAGCTGCAGCCAAAGCACCTTTTAATAAAGGCCTTCGTTACACAAAGATGTTTCAAATTAATATCCCTCGACTGACTCACGTCTGTTTGACTGACAGGCCACACCTGGTGCTTTCAACCATCAGCGGATGACTATTATGTCAAGCACCTACTTCGTTTATCTAATTGGTTTTTAATTAAAAGCCTTGAAGAGAAATGTGTGCAGTATTATAATCCTTCAATAAAGCATTTCTATCCTTCCTCTGCCTGTGAGAAATTTACTTTGTGAGTATTAACATGTTGATGCTCCTCTCAGGCTGGCGCGTCTTCCTCGCAGTGTATTGTGCTGGTTTTGTCTGCTCTGCAACTGCAGGGGAGATTTGCTGAAGGATTAGTGGCAGTTTGATGTCTATGCACTCTTTCTTAGAGCCATTCCCTCGAGTGGCAAAATTCAAATAAGGGATTCTGATACGCTCATGCCAGAACCCCTGTGCCACGTCCTCATCCCGATGCGTCTCCAGCACATCTCGCTGCTGCCTGCCCATGCTCTTCCACCACCGGATGTTCAGACTGAGAATGAGGCCGCGTCTGACAGTGTTGAGCTATGTGCTGCGCGGCCTCATGGGAGGTAATGAATCCGTGTGGCTGCAGGGACTCAAGTGTAGACAGCAGAGGGAAGAAAAGTGGTCAGTTTTATGGGGAGCTTTGACTAGTCCAGCATGTGGGCCACTGATAGCAAGGAGAGGGACAGATAATGAAAGGGCAGGCAGGGGAGTGAAGGGCTGTGTGAGGACGGGAAGAGAGAACGAGGTGAAGATGAAAAAAATAGTGTTAAAGGAGATGGATCAAAGAAAAAGGAGAATCCGAGGGAATGTGCGGCTCCAGAGCTAAAAAGACAACGAAGGTTTCGGGGTAGAGGATGATGCGTCACCCAGTCTGTGTTAATGTCGCTGTAGAAATTTGCTCCCTGTTCCCCCACAACAAACCTCCACAGAGGGGGTTCATTATTCTCACTTTACTCCCCCACTAATTATCGTTATCATTATGGGGGATAATTACCATTTCGCTGCCTAACACCCATGTAGACTGCTTGGCTCGGAGTCACACAGAAGGTTATCAATAGCTGCTCAATTTCAACCTCATCTACCTAATTATAAGATTTGGGCTTTGTGATAACTGAATAGGATGTGAAATCCAGTATTGTGTCTTGTGAGCGCTGATGAGATGCTGAAAGTCAGCAGAAGGCCCTGATATAAACCCATGCTTGTGGTTGCCTGTTAATTAAAAGCCGTGACTTTCGTTGGAAAAATAAATCAGAGGAAATCCACAGGGTTGTTAAACTCTGAAGTCTCTGAAGTGTCGTGCAAGTTGGTGCAGAGCTGAATGTGCAGAAAGAAAACTAAATCCTGTTGGAGTGTAATTATAGAAGCCTCGTCTTTTATTCTGCTCTCTCATAACCTGTACAAAAACCTTTGTTCTTTTTTAAATCTACTTTCAGCTAGTGCCATTTCAGCCACCCTGTGTCACCATGTTAGTGATGCTGGCTGTGACTAGGCATGGGACGATATGAAAATTTCATATCACGATATTAGTGGACAAAAATATCACGATTACGATATTATCACAATATTAGCGCGTCGCTTATAAAATTCTTAAAATGCAAGGAAAAACACTAACCGTGGATCCACTGGTTCCTTCAGAACATTTATTCTCAAATCATTCTCAACACAGTGACACTTGAGGTAGAGAACAAATAGTGTACTGTAAATGTTATGCATTACAAAGTGTAAACTATAGTACCAGTACTTATTTGAACTTTCTTTTTTTGTAAGAAAATACTTCCCTGAGAGTCGAAAGAAATAAGTGACAAATAGAAATAAAGTGACAAAGTAGAGCCAAATGCACACTGATTGTATTACTCTCTGAAACTTTAACAGTGGCTGGCTGCCTGCTACTTAGTACGGCTTTCTGGAAAAATAATAAAATAAAGGCACTGCTCTGTAGTATACAAAACAAAAGCTGCATGGCCAACACAAAGATTGAGTGAAAATAAAGTGCCACAGTAGTCAAATGCACACGGATTGTACTACTCTCTGAAAAAATATTAAATAAATAATAATAATAAATAATATTAATAAAATACATGAAAAAAATAACACTGGCTTCTACCTGGCTGGTAGCCTTGTGTGACCACTAAAAAATAATATTAAATAAATAAAAAAAAAAAAAAAAATGTTGGCGATAATTACAGTACCCCACGATAACGTTATCGCGGCCGTTTTTTATCGCGATATACGATAATATCGTATATCGCCCCATGCCTAGCTGTGACTCATGTCAAGATTAGTTGCTTTGTTTGTCAAATGTGTTTCTAAACCCTGCTGTGGCGTTTTGGACTCACAGCTGATGTTTTGCAACTTGAGGAATGGTCTCTCCAATCTGCCGCCGCTCTTTTTAGAAGTACAGGAGTGACGCAGGACTAATCAGCAGGAGAAAGTCATTAGAGCCACGCTCGTTCGCCAGCAGAGAGCCTGCCAAGCCAGGAGAAGAATTTTGGGTGAGAAAACAGGCACGAGGGCGAGAATAGAGACTTAAGAAAAGAGGCGAAGAAGGTGACCGTGTGAGTGGCTCAGTAAGCATATCACAGAGCGTTGGATCAGGCTGGAGGAATGTGTGCCGCTGAGAGCCTCATGACAGACAGGAGGCACATTGTCTTTGACCCCAATTACCAGAGGTGTTTCTTTCCCCCAGTTAATCCCTGGCATATAGGGTGGCCCCTTCTTTATACCGCCGAGATTTGCCTTTCCAGTCGGTTGTTCCCCCTCAGAGACAGGTATGATGGCGTAATTCTGCTGACCCGGATCTGTCTGACTTGTTAGGAAATCGCTTGAAGTCCATTTCAAGCTATCGCTGAACCAAAGCCAACATTTTAACAGACGAGCGCAAAACACTACACCGTGGAGTCATTTTCACACACCTTAAACTCAGTCATTTTCTTCTTCTCAGTGTTATTTTGGTACTCAAGCAATTTCTCCTTAAGCCCAGCAGCTGAGGGCAGACGATAACATGGCCTCCGTATCTCCTTCTCTCCACAGAGACACTCATGGACTCCACCACGGCCACGGCGGAGCTCGGCTGGACGGTCTTCCCAGTGTCGGGGTCGAGCGACAACAGCGTGAGTGACCCGTCTAACATTTTAATTCAATTGCTTCTTAAACAATATATGTTTGTAAGTCATTTTGGGCTCTTTTCTTTGTGACAAATTTAAGATGCCTGATGGACCATTGCAGGTTAATTGTCAAGTGCAGTTTTGGAGTAGTTTTTGGGTAGCCCCCCCACTGAAAATTAATTTTGCTTGTTAGTCAATGTTTTGGTTTCTCACTCTTAGGTCAAAAGACCATTGAGTGCAGCAGACCCCCCCGTCCCTTCCTCAGAGCAAGCTAGAAAACCAAAAAATGAAGAAAAAAGTAGCCGTTGAAAAAGTTTAACTTATTCTTTTTATTCGTCATACAAAATCCACATAAACACTATGAATCATTATTGATTAAACAATAACTTTTCAAGCTCTCTTTCTTATAGATTTGTTTTCATCGTCTTTTTTTTTAAACAAAAAAAAAAAATCTTCAGGGAAAACACGTTATAAATAAAGAATAATACACTTTAAAGTCTTTTTTTTCTTTTTTCAATGATGCCATAGCAGAAACAATGTATTGGATGGGCTCTTTGGCTCTGGGTGTTGCAGTTTTTCCACATGCCTTGCCAAAGCATCGGTTCGTCCTGGCTCCATGGAAGCCCGGCCCACTTGAAGCAGCCAAAACCAGTGACTTGGTATCCTTCACATTTTTCTCCGCCACAAGATATAGACTTCTTAGAATGGGTCCAGATGAGGGAAACAACCACTGTACACGTAGAAAAAAAGAAAAAAAAGAGCACTGCCAGTTTTATTCAATTATTTATGCTTCTGTGGTTTGTATTAGAGATGCTTGAATTATGCTTTGTTATGCTTTGCTTTTTGCACTAACAGAGAAGCAAAGAAAGCTGGTGCTCAACAGTTCCGCGATCCTACTTCAAAGCCGTTCAGCAAGAAATTAGGTCCCGTCGCTCCAAACCTGGGGCACATTGTCTCCTCCTGCTAATTTCTACCATCAATACCAAAGCAGAGAGACGTCTGTTTTCCCTTCTGTCTACCCAGCTCTGGATTCAATCTGCACTGAAGACATACTTACAACACATCTTCTTTTTATCAATGAAGAAATGTTACATTTACCAAGCATGCATTTAACATATTTTTCATAAACATGATTAATCAAGTGGAAAGGTCCAAGTGGCATGTTAAGCCCTTGAACAGACATTCGAGGTGGAACTATTTGAGTAAATGTAAAACTAAGGACCTCTGAGCTCCTTATGGATAAACCTGAATATATATGCTTAAAAGCTTGTATATGATGAATATATTTGGAATATTTAGTGTGCGCTCTTATTTTTGGGCTTTTGACCCCACTTAATCCCATGTGTCTTATGAAACCCTCCATGCGCAGTTATGATATATCCTGCTTCTGGAGCACAATGAAATGTAAAGACCCTAAGCCCCTGGATTTAGTCAGGTATAGATTGGCCTTATCAGCGTAGACACTCAAGTTTTATGAGGAAGTGCCCGAGTTTTTCAAACCATTGGAGAGTGAAGTATGAGTGGGATGGAGATAGCGTGTCCCTTATGGCCCAAAGCGACAGGTGTAGAACCACAGCTTGTGCTCTCGCTCAGTATAACAGCAAGAGGTGCTTTACAGAAACTATTGTCTTACACTTATAATGCAATGCATGGCTTCATGGGCTTATCTAGTGGATCAGTAACATCCAGCACAGCACTGAAGCAGCAGTTGGCTTTCACTACTCTGTATAGCTTTATGAAATATATCCTAACTTGGCATGTGATACATTGCGATGCAGAAGAAATGCAAACAAGAAACAGTAAGGTATTAATGCAGAAATGTTATGGCAGTTGCTGTTATTTCACTCTTATTTTACAGGATAAGGAAAGGGCCTGTCAAATCATTATTATAGGAAATTTGTTCAAATATGTGTAAAACTATCATACAGTGGGGGATTTGTATGGCGCAAGGACCCAATTCAGCATGGTTAGATTCAGTTTTATAACCGTCTTTGTCAACAAGCCAGTTCTTGCATTTAACCACGTAAAACAATCCTCAAATATACTCTTCCTTTCACAAATGAATGGTGGTGCAGTTGCTCAAAGAGCCACATGAAGCTGGAATGAGTGAGTGAGTCAGACTGATCAGAACCCCAGTGTTAAAAGATCCAGCCAAGAAGCATCAATTATTCAGCAGATTTAGTCTGTTGGGCTAAATTTCCTTATTAACTACAGGGGGAGTCATTTTAAATCTCAGACGTTTCACATGCAGAGGTCATGCATAATTACTGGTTGGGCTGCTTTGATTGGCTGGTGACTTTTCCAGTGGTCATATGTAGGATGTTGGACTACTCTCTTACAGTAGATCCCTCCCACTTTATATCACTTTTGGTTGCAAGAAAGCAAGGTAGTCGCCGCTTAATGTTTCATATTTAATAGTACTCCAGAAACCAGTGACTGACTCCGTCCATCCCTTTATGTACAGTTTTACCTTATATTCATATATTTCTTGGTTGCTCCCAGTTTTTCAACCATTCATCAGCTGCAGCAAATCCACTATGTACTTAAGGCGATACACTGATAATCTGTCGTATCTGACATATCTGACGTATGACTATGTGGACTGATATACCGTGTAGCTGACTAGCAGTGCAAGGTTAAGTGGTCAATGTTTTCCTCTCAAGTGGAGCTGAGAGACTTGCGAACACAAGGTCAGATGTCCTGAGCCATTCATTGCCATGCTGAAGCACTGACAACTGCAGACATTTAGAAATAGACCTGTGGCCCCGGGGAGCACGCACAACCACCGCAG
Source organism: Cololabis saira (assembly GCF_033807715.1). NCBI lineage: Eukaryota > Metazoa > Chordata > Actinopteri > Beloniformes > Belonidae > Cololabis > Cololabis saira. The sequence goes on from NC_084594.1 coordinate 16,896,386, forward strand.
AAGGAAAACCCCGGTCTGTGCATAGGCAGAGAACATAATGAGGTGGTGTGTGGGCTAGGTTATCATTATGGATGTGTTATATCGTAGCGCCGTACCAGTAATGTGTATCCAGTGTCACTTTGGGACACACCGCACCACTAAAAGACAAGAAGCAGTCGCCGCTGCAAACTGCTTGAAATCAGTTCTGATTTATCAAATCTCGCACTTTCTTATTGAATTAAAACTCCTTTGGAATATGATTGTGTTTTTTTTTTAAATATTTAATTGTGGACGTGTGGGGCAAACCAAAAATTCATACTTTTTCAACGTGACTTGACAACGTGTCCTTTACAAGTAATTTTTTGAACTCGGGATCGCGGGAGTTTAAAGGGACAAATGATTTTCTGTGATTTACAGTTAAATTCTGGGAAGCTGCATTTTTAAAAATATGCGAATAAGAATTATGCAAACATAATCCACATGTAACTCAGTGGAAAGATGGATAATAGATGGAAATATTCTCCTTTCACATGTTGTACATTAGTAGTGGACAGTGGTAATTGAGGCCGACTACAACAGACAGTTCTACTTAAGGCGGCGAGTGGGTGAGCCGCTCCTCTCCGTGAGGCCCGGTCTCCTGCAGGACTTGGCTCCCTTGGCCTTTCTCGTAGTAATTGAATGCAGACACTGGGTGTCATTTGTCCTCTGTCCCTCCAGGGAAGGCACTCTTGCTCTGACAGATTTCCCACAACTGCAAATACGGTGACTGTGCCCCCAGGAGTTTTCCATTGGGTCTCTCTCCCCACTTTTGTGTGAATAATTTATTTACTTCTGTCAGTGATAGAATGGCAATTTGTAATGTGGCTCAGGACTGTGAGGCTATTTCAGGTTAATTCAAACATTGAAATGGCAAGATTTGAGAAATACAACATTGATGTTATATGAAAACTGTTCGTATTGGCTGTTGTATTATTATTCAAAGTGTTTAACTTTAACGCAGGATTTGCTGCCGTCTATTGTGAAGAGATGGCAATAATAACAGTAAAATTTGAATGCAGCATAACATTTAAACTGACACTAGCGGTGGTTGCAGTAAGATTGATTTATCATCTAGTCCGTCAAATAACAGTCTTACAGTTATTCACATAGTTTGAATGGATACAGTGGCTAACAACAAGTTTCAAAATGCACTGCCAAGCACAATGACAAGTATTTTTATTTCAGAAATGTGACTGGCTGTTGACAGCTGTGTCCATGAAAAGTAAATTTGTGGTCAACTGTTTGCAGCCAGCAAAATGTCTGTTTGCATGTTGCTTCTCAAGGTTGCACAAATGTGCAGAAAAATAGGGAATTATGACAATGTGATTATGGTGGTTTTGTCGAGAAAAGCTCGTACGCAGTCAAGGGAAAAGTAAAGTAAATCTTTTATTTCTAAGGCTTTTAAAGGGCAAACACGACCTCAGCCGATCAAGAACAATAGAGTACGCAAAACAAAAGTTCAACCCCACGGTTTGGTGTTTGTAGGACCACGTTGGCTGTGGTGAGTTAACATCGGCTAATCAGTTACTGTATAAAGTAATCACAGTTGTGGAATTGTGGCCCACTCCTCTTTAAAACCACGTTTGTTTAGGTTTACAAGTGTTCATTAATCCACAGCTCTGTTCAGGTGACAGATGGTGTTTCGTCTTGACTTCCACTGGATTTTTGCAATGGTTGGAGTCTTTCTGTTGGACATGTACTGGCGTGCCTGGGAATGTCCTTGGGCGGGATCCAGTTTTGACCAAGCTTTAGCCGTGTGATAGATGGCTTTACAACCGGCCTCGGGTCAGCTCCTTTGGTGTACAGAGCAGCTCAATGTCGACTCAAGGGCTTCAAGGTGCCAAAGCCCAGCGGCAGCAAAACGAGCCCCAATCATCATCCTTCCACTACTGTGCTTGCCAGTTAATATGAGTTGTCTTTATTGATATAATTTAGGGCTGGGCGATATATCGAGATTTTAATATATATCGATATATTTTCAAACACGATATGGTACGAGACAATATCGTTTATATCGATTTAAAATTTATTTTTTTTTACATTTTTTTTTTAATGATTTTGATATAGCTTATTTTGTGACAAATTGACTTGAATGTTTTATTTGAGATTTGCACAAATGTTTTGTTATTTGCACAACTGTCAACCTCAGTGGAAAAGTCTGCCTGTTACTGTCTACATTGTATTAATTGCACATTTTAATTTAATTGTTATGCAGGAAAGGGATATTTGTTTTATTCTATTCAAGAAGCATTTTTATTCTATATATGCAGGCAGTTTATTTTTATTTCATTTGTTTTATACATTTTGATATTGTGCAGACCTCTGTTAATAAAGGTACCTGTGTGACATTTGGCACGAGGCTTTGTATTAAAACTGACTGTTTTTTTAAGGGTTTGCCTCAGAAAAAAATGAAGCTAACAGAGATGCTATGCTATAATGCTTTGGGGGAAACCCCAATTAAGGCACAGAAAAAATATCGAGATATATATCGAGTATCGCCATTTAGCTAGAAAATATCGAGATATGACTTTTGGTCCATATCGCCCAGCCCTAATATAATTAACTCTTTTTATTTTTTTTTATTTTTTTAAATTATGGCCAGATTTTGGTCTAATCTGTTGAAAGGAGGTCTTGGTCAAGCCACTATGCTATTTTTAGAGTTAATTAACATTTAACATTCTAACCTGGGGGGGTTAAAAAACAAACATATTCAAGGTGATGTGCTTTTTCAGGGATATAACTATACATATATATGGAGAGGTTTTTATGCACTGCATTTTTCCACAGCTGTTTTGTGATCAGCGTGTCCTTGAAAGGAGATATGAGCATTTGGCCTTTTGCCAGGATTGGCATTGTTTTCATTTAGGATGTTGTTGCTACTGTGTCAATGTTAATCCCTTTAAAACTGACACACATATCTGACAGGATGTCCTTGACCACCAGACCGAATCATTCTGTGTTTGGTCTCTGTGAATGAGTTTGGATTAAATGGGCAAGATATAAATATAGATTAAGAGCAGTATACAGCATCTGCAGCATAATACTTACCTAAGTGAAGTTTGTATTAAAAAAAAAAAAGAAACATGTATGATTGATGCCATTTTTCATCTTGTTAATGGAAAAGAAAGAAGTAGCGTCTTTAGTGAATTGTTTCAGCTCAGAGGGCAACTCCGCCCTATAATTCACTCTTGACAGTGCGATCTGTTTGGCTTTACAGATAAAACAAAGCCCTATTGTCATTGACGCGTATGGATTGCAGGTCAGCTGAACTTTCTCCTCAAGTGGAATAAGTGATATTGATTCTGAAGCTCATGCTTCGTGAGCATCGCTGAACTGTAGCACCTCGTAGAACTCCACAGGAGGACAGTAGTATCTTAGGTCAGACAGTAATACTCTGTTTGTCACTTTAGTCTCTTAATATTGTTTCCATTGAGGATTCTGAATAACTGGCTCATAGGAGAGTTTGTGGACCTACTCCAAAAAGGGTTAGACAATGTCTTAAATGTAAATCAGAATAGATTACTATAATTAGCACATTTTATCAACCCATATTTTCACAATAGAAAATAGAAACATATTTTAACTGAGGAAAACCAACATTAACAAAAGTTAATGTTGAATTTGATGGCAGCGGCACAGCTAAAAAAAAAAGGTTATTAATGGCTGTGTGTACTCCAGTGTAGCAGCCTCTGCTCTTCAACAAAAGTCTACTGAGTCTGGATGCTGAGGAGAGCAGTTTCTGGAGATTTGAGTTGGGAATGTTGGATTTGATAGAGAATGATTTCTGGAAGTGTTCCTGAGCCGAGCCACTGATTTCCTTTACAGGATCAGCCTGTTTTGAATCTGATGGGTCCAAATATCATGGGCATTAGGAATGGGCAATATTTTACCGTTCACGATATACCGTCAAAAAAATTCCTCGCAATAAGAATTTGTCATCTCGCGGCAAAAACGATAAATTCCTGTTGATGACGTTTTTGTGTAAAGCTGATTTATGGTTCTGCGTTAAATCCACGCACAACGTACGTGAAGGAAGGAAGGAAGGAAGGAAGGAAGGAAGGAAGGAAGGAAGGAAGGAAGGAAGGAAGGAAGGAAGGAAGGAAGGAAGGAAGGAAGGAAGGAAGGAAGGAAGGAAGGAAGGAAGGAAGGAAGAGAAAGGGAGAAAACAAGGAAAGGAGGAAGGAAGGGAGAAAAGAGGAAGGGAAGAAGGAAGGAAGGAAGGGAAAAAAGAAGGAAGGAAGGAAGGAAGGAAGGAAGGAAGGAAGGAAGGAAGGAAGGAAATGAGCCTGAAAGAAAGAAAGAAAGAAAGAAAGAAAGAAAGAAAGAAAGAAAGAAAGAAAGAAAGAAAGAAAGAAAGAAAGAAAGAAAGAAAGAAAGAAAGAAAGAAAGAAAGAAAGAAAGAAAGAAAGAAAGAAAGAAAGAAAGAAGCCAGAAAGAAAAAAGGATACATTCCCGTTGATGACGTTTTTGTGTAACAAACATGACAGATCTGAGAGCGAGATAGATTTATAGTTGAAAAGGTGGAGTTGAATTGGTATTTTTTTTATCGTAATTTTTATCGTTATTGGGATAAATGCCAGAAATTATCGTGATACATTTTTTAGTCCATACCGCCCATCCCTAATGGGCATCCCATAATGATCTTGGGCCGTGCTGTTTTGAGTCTTTTGATGATTTCACTGTAGATGATGGGTGCCTTCAAACCGTTTGTGCTGAGTTACATGTTCTGGAACTGTTTTACAGTTTGTCAACAGTTTTTCGGAGACTGCTTCTGCCCAGCCCCGCTTCGGAGACACTCTGTCTCTCGAAAATATAACAAACATTTATCAAGGTCTCATCAAAGTTCATTTACAGCTGCTCATGCTAGATTTGTGAAACAACACATGCTGGACATTGCAGTTGTTTATCGTAGCCCATTTAGCATAATAAATGCAGCGCATCAACCAAACACTGAAAATGATTTGTGTGAACATTGTAGCCCAGGATTGTTAGACCCACACAAAAGCAATTACAACCTAAAACACTGTGCTTTTGTTTGGACCCAGTCGCACATTCTGTTTCACACCATTGATTTTCCATCATTAGAGTGCGTTTCTGTGAGGGATGAAGCCTATGTACCATGAAAACACATTAGTTAATAACCTTGAGGTAGTCATGTGTCTAATTTGGAAAAATTACCTGAAACTTTTAGACTATACAAAGCTTTTTGTTAATATTTAGCGTGTCTTGCTTATAAGACTCTTAGTTCTCATCTGAAGCATTATTTTCAGCTTTAGTTAGCAACTTTCTGTGTAGCTAACCTTTTGGGCGTTGACTTTCACGGAGGGAGCTAGAATAAAACATCTTGCTGAATGTAACAGGATCTCGGTACAATAAGCTGGTGTTTTTGTTTCCATCATTATCTTGAGGGCGGCTCCTTCCTTGCAGCTAATCTTTCTTGACATCCAGCACCAGTGTTACCTCCACCTGCTGTACTTAAAGCACATGACCACCCTTTTAGGGCACCCTCTTTAAGAGCCAGGGGAAAAAGCTGTGAAAATGAAGACGTTTCTTCTAATTTAACACTCTGTGCTTGATCGTTAGGCTCTTATTATGCCCCATTTGCTTCCCTCCACTGGCTGTGATGAAAGGAGGGCAAAGAGGCCATGACAGGACAAAAAAAGAGGCCCTTCATCAAAACACATTTTGTTTGGGGTCTTTTTTTGTCGGACTCAAACCGCCCCACTATCCGCTCCCCCTTCCACCACCCCTCCCCACACATCTCTGCCAACACTTTTTCCTGGAGTTTGCCCTGTCTGTATCCCTCATTAGCGGCAAACACCACCTGTCTCCACATTCACTTTATTAAACTGTGATTGTCCAACGCTCGGTGCTCACTAGAACAGGCTGTTCGCTCTTGTTTAATTGGCCCAAAGCCTCCCTCCTGCTCCTCAACAAGTGGGAAGGTCAATGCCTGCTCATGACCTGAGATGATTATGTTTGTCAGTTCTGGGCAAAAGACAGATTTACCCTCAAACTATCATGGACCTGCTGTATATATGTATATATGTGTGTTTGTGTGTATATATATATGTGTATACATGTAAAACCAAGTCATTTCAACTCTATTTCCATGATTATGAAGGAACTGAAAAGAAAACACTCTCCCTTTTGCATTGACATTCAGCCTCATTTTCTGCCTGATTGAATTTGAGATTTGCACATTTGCACTTAAATTGACGTTCTTTTTTATTTTTTTACTGCATGCATTTCTATAAGAATATGATATTGTACTGAAAGACAACCAGCTTAAAACCTCCCATCGGTTTCAGACAGAAATGCTCAAATTGATTAGGTTTTTTTTCCTTTTGTTTTTGGCACCAAGTTAAGACTTTTTTGCTCCCCTGACCTGTCTTAGGTTGGTTTTTGTGACGATGTCCATCAAGACGAGCATTGGTGATTCATTCTGACATGGGATGTAAAGAACAAAAGCTCTTCTAATTAGTCAGAGTGTTTGACGGAATGTGCGTTTGCGAGAAGAGGGGTGACTTTCCTCTTCCAACCCGTTAAAATCTCCCAGAATCCTGCCAAAGTGGGCACTAATTTGAGAAATTATATCAGCTGTGAAGTGAAGGCTGAAGGGTGAAGGCAGTAGAGGGTTCAGCAGATGCAAAGTTCTTCAAGGGGGGGGGGGGGCAATATTTTTTTCTTATCTGAGATGCTGAAGTCGAGGTCACGACCTGTACGATGCTTGGTGTGCACAGTGTTTTAAGCTGGATTAATCCACGGCCAAGGGAAAGGAAACCCACAGAAGTATCATCTGGACTTTGTAAAGTCGCAGCGTTTACTTTTACTCTGCGTGCAATACATTAACTTTGAAGTGACACATCATACCCATTAAACCCAGAGTGAAATTTTCCCCTTGATTATTCTTTATATGATTACCTGCGTAATATGATTATGCCAGTTTAGAGTGACATTCAGAGTGGGAAACTTTGGTACCACTTCTTTGCTGCAGCATTGTAATGAAAACAGGTTTCACTTCAAAGTCAATAACCCCCTTATGAAACAGAAGTGACTGAAAAAAGAATAAAAATACAGCTTCTGTTGCGTTTGAAGGGATTTGTTAATTGTATCCTTGTTGACAGAAAGGAGAGGGGGAATATTGGAAATATTTGTCTTTGTAAACTTTAACATAACAACATGCGATTCATTTTTCTAAATGGGATATATTAAAAACACATGCTGGTACTCAATTGCTCTATTGTATCACTTTGTAGCGCATACCCTACTTTTAGAAAAGACTGAACAACTGATTTATTCAGGAAGGCAAACGATCCTGCTTCAACCAAATGAACCCTGAATTGGGAATGTTAGTGTGCCGTTTCTCAAACTGACGAAGACAAAGCTGCGACTACAGTTGCTGACTGTGAAAACACTTTCTCTTGATTGTATTAATAACATTCACGAAGGCTCTCAGTAACTGATAATATAATTATTACATTAAGAAATGGATTGACACGCTGGATAGGTCACTTCTCATATGTTCCTCTTCACATATTAAATGCATCCTTTCGAAGTGAGTTATTAGAGATATTATTTCTCTCCTCAACATGTAATACATTTAATCAAAATATTGCCTTAAGCTGATTACGGCAAGTAATCGCAATGGTTCTAAAGTGTCCATGGAAACATAATTATTATTGCTGGAAAAGAGGTATCGCTGGGGCTTTATACAGTTTATATTAATAAGAAACATGCAGCCCTTTTTACTGCTTTACAGCTGAATTGCACTAAATTGAACAAATCAGTAACTATGTTCCTCAATTACTAAAGGTTTTTTTTTTTCCCACTAGTTTTTTTCTTTTGTGAAAGTTTTAAAATACCCATGTGGGAAACATTTTTAATTCTCTCTTCTTGTGTGTCTTTGATCAACAGTGGGAGGAGGTGAGCGGGTACGATGAAAACATGAACACCATCAGGACGTACCAAGTCTGTAATGTTTTCGACAACAATCAAAACAACTGGGTACGGACAAAATACATCCGGCGTCGTGGTGCGCAGCGGATCCATGTGGAGATGAAATTCTCAGTGAGGGACTGCAGTAGCATCCCCAAGGTCCCGGGCTCATGTAAGGAGACTTTTAACCTGTATTACTATGAATCCGATGCCGACACAGCCACCAGAACCTCCCCGGCCTGGATGGAGAACCCTTGGATCAAGGTGGACACCATTGCAGCAGATGAGAGCTTCTCCCAGGTGGACCTTGGGGGCAGAGTGATGAAGATCAACACTGAAGTGCGAAGCTTCGGCCCCGTGTCGCGAAACGGCTTCTACTTGGCCTTTCAAGACTACGGCGGCTGCATGTCGCTCATCGCTGTTCGGGTTTTCTACCGCAAGTGTCCTCGAATCATCACTAACGGGGCGTTGTTCCAGGAGACTCTGTCGGGAGCAGAAAGCACCTCCCTGGTGGCCGCAAGGGGTATTTGTATTCCCAATGCCGAGGAGGTAGATGTGCCCATCAAGCTTTACTGCAATGGGGATGGAGAATGGATGGTACCCATCGGGCGCTGTATGTGCAAAGCCGGCTACGAGGCTGCGGAAAACGGGACTGTTTGTCGAGGTAGGTTGTGCCATTATATTGCATGTATTGGATTGGATTCTGCCAAATGATGTCTGGATCATAAAAGAATAATCCAACCATGAAAGGTTTTTATCCATTTAACGGTCATGTGTGGCGCCGTCCTGTCAATCAATCCCTCCATACATGCATCCTTCATCTGCCCTTTACTGGGTCATGGGGACAAAAGTCTGATCAGAAACACCCAAACCTCTCTCGCTCTCTCAAGTCACCTCTTCCACATCTTCTTTCCAAGCCAGCTAAAGATATAATCAAACACAAAATGGAATGGAAAGTTGTTCAACCAAAGTCGAAAAGAAAAAAATCACAGACTTTATTTACAACTGTGTGTCATTTAACAAGCTGTTTCAAGAATAATACAGTTTTTGTTATCATACCAGCAGATATGGTGTGAAATTAGGGAGTCCCAATTGAAAAAGGAAAATAGTAGGGCTGGGCGATACATCGAGATTTTAATATATATCGATATATTTTCAAACGCGATATGGTACGAGACAATGTTGTTTATATCGATTTAAAAAAAAAAAAAAAAAAAAAATTTGATTTTGATATAGCTTATTTTGTGACAAATTGACTTGAATGTTTTATTTGAGATTTGCACAAATGTTTTGTTATTTGCACAACTGTCAACCTCAGTGGAAAAGTCTGCCTGTTACTGTCTACATTGTATTAATTGTACAGTGTATTTTAATTTAATTGTTATGCAGGAAAGGGATATTTGTTTTATTTTATTCAAGAAGCATTTTTATTCTATATATGCAGGCAGTTTATTTTTATTTCATTTGTTTTATACATTTTGATATTGTGCAGATATCTGTTAATAAAGGCACCTGTGTGACATTTGGCACGAGGCTTTGTATTAAAACTGATTGTTTTTTTAATGGTTTGCCTCAGAAAAAAATGAAACTAACAGAGATGCTATGCTATAATGCTTTGGGGGAAACCCCAATTATGGCACAGAAAAAATATCGAGATATATATCGAGTATCGCCATTCAGCTAGAAAATATCGAGATATGACTTTTGGTCCATATCGCCCAGCCCTAGAAAATAGTAAGACATTAAACACAGAAAGCAACAAAATGTTATTGCATAGAGTCACTGCTCGTGGAGGTAGATCCAGCTGGCCAACTGGCTTGTACAACACAATCATACAGCCTGAAGCAGCAGAAGCTGCAGAAGCTGCACCGCCAGAGTTCAACAGTCTCGAATCTTCAGGAAAGAAGCCGTTCCTTAGTCCGGTGGTCCTGCTCCGGATGCTCTGCAGCCTCTAGCCTGAGGGGAAGAGGGGTGAAGAGTGAGTGTACAGGGCGAGTGGAGTCCTTCATAATTCATTACGCAGAACATGATGCTTTTTTTTTCTTCCTCTTTTTAAGAGTAAAAGGGTTTTAAATACATCACTGTTCTAAACAAGCAAAGCACAACATCAAAATACCAAACAGACACTTAAAGAAACCAAGAACGGCAATTTTGAATGTCCTAAATTCAGTTTTTAAACTTTTCTGAGAATGTCTTCTTCCCAAGGAATCACACAATAAAACAAAAGGAATGAAAAAAAAAAGCTGGCAGCATTTTCCTGTCAACTAAAATCCCTCAAGAGCAAATCGATTTGGTTTTTCAGAACACCATTATACCCAACATTTACCTCTGTCATGCACTATTCACACTCTGGCAGGTGGCAGTTGGTCGAAATCTTTGAGCTCTTGATAATGTGACACAGCGTGACGGCATGCACCCTGCAGGCTGGAGCCGTGCTGATCCAGACTCGCACCGCAAACCACCCATACTGCAGATTTGTGGATAATTTTGTGGCCGATACTTTTAAGTGTGTCTGCAATTACAGCACAGCCCCACGGTGTATGTTTTCATGGACAGGGAACTTACAAACACCGTCAGACCTTTTCAGCGACTACAAACAAGAACAGGTACACGCCCGACCTCGTGTACTTTGTCACATGCAGATAGCTACTCTTGTGCACATCCTTGCAGTTACAGTCTGCTTGCTTCCTGACCTAGATGTAATTCATCGCTGCACGTGGTGGATTTGAAGATCTCAGGGGTGCCTTCAGTCACGGTGTTCTTTTATGCTAAATAGGATTATACATTTATATGATGTTCACACAGGAAAAGCATGTTGATCTACTTCAAACGCTCACAAATGCCTTGAGAATTTGACAAAAAAGAAAAAAAAATCATATTCCTCTTTACTCAGCTATTTACAGTATTTCTCCTTGTTTGCTGCTTTTTATCATCACGACTGCAGTGAATGTAGATGATGACCAGTCTTTCCTTTCCTTAGTCTTCCTTGATCAAGAAAGTTTGTACAATATTAAAGCTTTATGGGATGAATGCATTATCTGTGAGAGCATCTGAGGAATGCAGAAAAGCACTATGCTTCGTGATGCATGCTCTCTATTAGGGCTGTTCGATTAATCGATTTTAAATCGTAATCGCGATTTTTTTTTTTTTTTTTTTTTTTTTACCTTGTCTGCACAGATATTAATGATTGATACCATATTAATGATTGATGGAAATACCTCTCAATACCTGCGACAAGTGCCCCATCGGAGAGGCTCTTTAGTGTAGGAGGGGGCGTTGTAACATGCCACCGGGCATCCCTCAAGCCAGATGCGGTAGACCGGCTCGTGTTCCTTGCAAAAAAACTTGCAAATGTGAATAGCAAATGTAATGACTGACATTACACACCTCTACCTCCTTCATGGGTTGCATTATTATTTAGCATGCAAAGACCCAGTTTAGTTTAATTAGAAAATGTCTTGTTTTATTTAATTGGAAATATAACTTACTGTATGTTTGCAAGTGCTGATTTGCTGATTTTTTTTTTCAGAGATAAAACTTTATATTTTATTATATTTTTTAAAACTTTTTTTCTACTTATTTTACAGAGTTTTGCACTTTATTCATTCATTTTTGGTTTAATAAGAGCAAAGTTTGGACTTAAAGCCCAATGGGGCAAATGTTCAATAAAAAAACAGCATATTTGAAATCATTTCTTTGCCTTTTGTCAATTCACAAAATAATCGTAATCGTAAATCGGATTTTGAGAGATTTTATTTTTGGGCAATATCGAACAGCCCTACTCTCTATTCTATACTTCGAATATAACCTCAGCACAAGCAAAACGTGTGCCAAGTATTAAAAGTTAAACATGTCATTACTTTCTGGTTCCTCCATTGTTAAAAATCCCCTTTCTGATGCAGGGCTGCTACCAGTTCCTCAGCTCTGTAGTCATTTTCCTCAACACCGAAAGCTGATATCTGTGCTTGAAGCTGTGGTCAACCGCTGGCTTTCGGCTGCTAGGGGCTGGATAATGAATTGATTTGTGAAAGATGTGCATTTGTCTGCCAGTATAATAGAGTAATGAATTGATTTGTGAGAGTTGCTATCAAAGGGTTTGAAAGATATACTCTTTCCTGGCTGGATTATGGTACCACACAGACACCGTAAAGCAGCCAGAATGAAAGATGCTATTTATATTGTAATATTAATATGTCAGCCGGTGCTCTGTTCCAGCATCTTCTCAGCTAAACTTGTAATTATGCATGTAACAATTAAACCCTTGGCAGGGATTCTAACAAATAATTACGCCATCATGAAATCTGTCAAAATATTGACACCAAAAGGGGATGCTTACATCAAATTGCTGAGGTCTTTTTTTTTCTTCCTCTGCAATTGTCTTACAAGTGAGATTATGTTCCCTCACTAAGAAGTGCTACAAGTAAAAGAGACCATATGAGGGCCTTTCACAAGAGACGGTCCTAAAAAGAGATCTGATTTCCCCTCAGAGCCTTGAGGAGATGGTGCACCACAGAGACACATGAGGTCCTGTTTGCCCTTGCTGTTCATGAAAAGCATTCCCTTCGCTGGGGCACAGTGAGAGCCATGTTCATGGGTTGAATTGCAAACTCCCTTAACAATGCCCATGTGTGTCTTTCAGTGTAATCTGATCATCTAACCCCATGCTATTGTGAGTTCAAGGGTCTCGACTGTGGGAGCGTGGCTTGTGTTATTGAGCAGTGCAAATGTGGAGGGAGACAATCTGTCAGGGTGATAACAACAACTTGATTCATTTCTTGGTTATGTTTTTAATGTGTCGGCGGTTGTGTTTGGGGGAGGAAATGGAAATCGTCGGGAAAACAGTGGCATTTGCTTGCTTGGCCCTGTGGCCCACATCTTAAGGGGAAGGAAGAGATATTCTACACGTGATATGAAGTGGAAATAATGGAGGAAAGAGGAATTTCAAGGTGAAATCAGTTTGGTCATCTCAGCAAAACGCATTTTTCACACCATTTTGTGGAGATAGAAGAAGTGAAAGAAATGTTCGGAAATCAAAAAATCTTTTTTTTTCCCTGATTTAAACCTTTTTTTTTTTTGGTATCACTGTATTATCCCATTCTGATGTACATTTTCAGTTTCAGAACTCATTTTGACACCCTCAACTCTCCCACACTGGTTTCATATAGTCATATAGTTCACCTTAGTCGCTGCCAAGTTTTTGATATACCACGTAATGGACATAGCAAATGCAACCAAATTGCAAAAAAGACTCCTCAGTTGTCTGCAAGTCACATGAATGACATGCATTTTTAGGTCACAGTGTGGAGAATTTGCAGCAATACCAGAGGCTCTAGTCACCGTCTCGTGGTGAGGTATGCATCAGCGGTAGTAAGTGCTTGGAAGTAAGGTTCCTGTCATTGCACCAGAGCAATTAGATTAAGGAGGAAAGGCTTCAGTAATTCTTCAACCAAATGTGGCTATAGATAAAGAGAGTTAGGGGGATTGAGTGCAAAGGTAGGTGCCGGGCAGACATGATTGGATAGACATGATTGCATGGAAAAGTGGATGGGAGGGGGGGAAGGCAGGAAATGACTCCCCATAACACACTGTCAGAATCCCAATTATTGCAGTCTCTTCGTCTGGAGAGGGTTTAAGGATGGAAATCAGCGTAGCACAGACAAATCCTCACCGCTGCCTTTATTTCCCTCGCCACCGCTGTCTTTAATGGCAGCTCTAATTGACTAACAGCGCAAGTGGGGAACAGCCCCGGCGATGACTGGGAGACTGTCCTCGGAGCTAAAAACAAGACACAAAGCAAAACAAAACAAACACGCACCCCTAAGGCTTTTGCTGCAGTTAGCATTGTGCAAATAAGGACGGGGGGAAAAAAACAACATTTGAATTGGTATGCAGTAAAAGCAAGACCAAGGAACCACGAGAGGGGAAAATGAAAAAGAAGAGACTCAAATGTAAACACTGTACACAATAGGCACTGAGGAAATATTGTGTTAGAATAAAATCCACACTTGCTCTCGTTGATTGATGGCTGCTTCGGCTGCTGGTAGGAGCCATTTGTTTAAGCATAAGGAATATGAATTAATGCCTGAGCAGATGTTCATTACTGAAACACTTGCCTTGTAAATGGCATCTCAGCCAACATGATTTAATGTTTGCATCACAGGAAACATCCTTTGATTTCCATTACTAATCTTTTCATTTGCGTCCAATAAAAAAAAGCCTGTGATGTGTATTGGAAACGGGCGGGCCCTTTTGGTCCGTACACAATGCAGGAGGTTTTACCAGCGTGAGGCAAACAGGCAAGCTCGAAGACGTGTCACTGTTCGCACAGGCCCCAGGGAGCATTCGGGACGCTATATTCCCCCTTCCCCACCGTGATGGGTTTTCATTATAGCCAAGAGCTTTTTCTGTCAAGTCCTCTGTTGCTCCGTATGTTCCAGGAGAAAGGAAACGGCTAGTGGACACTGATAGATTTAAACCAGGTAGCCTTGATTTTCTGAACTACTCCTCTTAAGTACGTATTTACTATATATCCGTGTGATGGAGTGAGACCCCGCTCAGGTTGAGCCTCATTTCTCTTCCAATGACAACGAGGATAGGCCCCAGTCCCCCATGACCCTGGACAGGATTGAAGCAGATAAAGAAAATGGATTATAAAGTATGCTTCTGCTCCATCGCAGTTCAGTTACAAACACTGGTTGTGCTAATAGTCTTTTAAACTGCAGCACATACACATTGCTTTATTGAACTACTATCTTACGACATTAAATAAGCTGCGTTTAGTTGATGTCACATTTAACATGTCTGAATTGTTATCAGCAATTACGGATCATTTTCTTTGAAAGTTCCCACACAATATCGTTAAAGGACACATATCAGGGCCAATAATTGCGTTTCCTCTGCTTAAGAGAACATCTTTGGGTATATAGGTTGACTATCAAATCAAAAACACAAGCATGTTCATTTGTTTTAGGTCTCAAAGTCTGAAAATGTGCCTGTGACCTGCATCTGAAGGGGGGCTGTGACATCGCAGATCCAGCTCCGTGGAGCTTTAGTAATGCTCTCCATCTTTGCCTCCACCCATCTTCATGTCATGCAACCCTATGAGCAAACCTATGAAAAAACAGAAAAGAGGGGTGGATTCAAATTGAGTTGCAATCAGTGGTTCCTTTAAATAAATGTTTAAACAAGTTCACAGAGATTAAAGGGGACCTATTATGAAAAACACGTTTTTTTCTTGCTTTAACATATATAAAGTGCCAAAACATAGAAGGAGGAAAGCAACCAAATGTGTGTCTGTACAGCCGCCCGGATGAGCCATCCAGTGTCATGTGGCTTCTACGAACCGTTCAGATTCTGCTCCCATCGTTACGTAACGACGGGAGTGATGCGTGAAACCACGCCCACAACTAACTCTGGCTGGAACAACAACTAACTCCCCCGGCAAGAGCTTCCGCCATTTTTTCGTAGCGGTGTATCGCGTCATTCGCGTCATCGCGTCAGGCAGCCAATCAGCACAGAGCCTCATTATCATAGTCCCGCCCACTCAGAATCCTGCATAGATAATGAGGTTAGAGAATGGGAAGATAAAGACATGGCTCAGAGGCTGAATTTCTAATTTATTTAGCAAAAACAATCAAAAGCTTGTTTTTAAGACATTAAAGGCCTGTTTGAAATAGGTATTAGATGCCATAATAGGTCCCCTTTAAAATCAAATACTAGAGACAGAAAAACTGAAAACAGACTTTTCCCTTGTCTTTTCTTCAGATTATCTGGTTGTCCTTTAAGTAAAACTGCGTGAGAAGCAGCAGAAACGCTTCCGTATTAATAATCCAGTGACGACATGAATAATCATGTTACCCCCGGGGGACCAAACTACTACTTTTATTTGAATACTTTAGCCCCAGTTTCCTACCAATAATCGTACCTTTACTCAAGTTGAATTTTTAATGCTAAACTTTTATTCCAGAGTTTTCACTTTTAGTTGAGTATTTTTTGACATAACTGTGTGCAGCAGAGTGGCGCGGCTGCTAACGCTGCCGCCCCACAGCAACAGGAGGTTCCTAGTTGGCTCGTTTCAGGCCCGACAGGGACCTTTCCGTGCAGAGTTGGCATGTTCTCGTGCTTGAGCGGGTTTTCTCCCACACACAACGTTAGATCCATATTTGATATATGAGTTAAGAGAATACAAATAAGCTGTCTGAAACACAAAAATACTATTGATCATGTGCATTCAAATCAATATTAACATCACATGCATGAGTAATAATATCGCTGTATTTAAATGATATGAACTGCCGTTCAGCAAACTTAGATCCTCTGTGACGATATAATGGTCTACGTGAGCGGAACGCAGCTTTGTAATTTTATAGCTAACACGCTCACACCAACGTTTAGTGGAAATCCGTCAGTTATGTCGCAGCCGTTCCTGTGAGAGCACCAAGTATACTCGTGCACATATGTTCTATTTTCTAAATTTTCACTGCACATTTATCATCCGCTGAAGTGATAATGTGACCCGCGATCCCTTCGAATCTCCCTGCTCTCAGAGATCACGGCCTTCAAGCTTGTAAATGTATTCCACATGTTTTTGCACATGTCAGACTCTGCTCCACATGCCCCTCTGTCACACTCCTCATTATCCCACACCATCTTTTGCATCTCAAATTCTGACAGTTTGACCTCTTCAAATCCCGGGATCTGCTTTCACATTATTGGTCATCTTATCAAGTGTAGTCTTCCTCTAGGTCTGGTTCTTTGTCATAACACCTACACATCTCTGGGTCGGAGCGCGAGATACAGCAGGCACTTTTCTGGTGTTTCTCCAGGAAAGCACAGGAAGGTGACAACTCCGAGGACTTATGGTTCTGTTCAGGATAGATTTGCCTTGGCCGGCCGGTCCTGGAAACAAGAGCTGCGCCGTATAGAGATCCTTCCATATGGGCCTCTCTGTTTTCTTGCCAGGGACAAGGCAGCGGCTTTGTGAAAACATCCCCATGTGCTCTCTCTCCGATGTCCTCGACTCGTCTCGTGTTTGTGGAATCGAGTCGGTTTCTCAGTTAAAGGGGCCTGATGAATTAAGCATCTGTCTGGATAAAAGATGAAAAACGATCAAGCAGTTTGTTAGAGATAGGACTCCCTCTCGAGGATCAGTGACCCTGTTTGGGAAAAAAAAAAAAGAACTCGGTCAACACAAAGAAAATTAAAGTGATGTTGTATGCTTTTGACCTACATTAGAGCTATTATAAATATGTGACTACAGATACAGAATATCCTTTCCTGACACTATTTAAATGTGCAATCCATGGACACTGTGTCCAAGAGATGAAGAGCTTCATACGGTATGATGGTCAGAATGATAGTATGTGCCTTTGTTGGCAAAAATAACAAAAGCAAATGTAAATATAAAAACAGCTGTGCGTTATTTCATTTGTCTTCTCTCGGTTATTTGTGAGCGCTTTGCTGTGTGAAGAACTTGGTGGACAGCATCTTATATAACCACAGTATAGAGTGGCTGCAGACGCATGCATAGGAGAATCTCCAGGGCTATAGCCGCTTCTAAAATAAGTAATATCAGCCACAGACAAAGATGTCTCTCCTGTTGAACTACAGATGATTAAAGATTAAATGGCTTCATTGCTGAGGCCAGGAGAGAGGAGGGATATATTAGAAAGGAAAAGAGCGTGGAGAAGTGGGGGCTGGGTGTTGGGGGTGGGGATATTAAAAGGCAAAGAGCTGCTGCTTTTTTTTTTCTCTCTTTGGTTTCTCTTTTCCTTCTACTATCAGTGTAACATGCCTCACTATCTGTCAACATATTGCGTGGAGAGCCAGGAGAGATCATCTTCTTTTTAGAGGATAAAGAAAGATAGCACAGAATCAAGACTATCAAAACCGCAGATTTCCTCACACGGTTGTTCTGGGCTTTTGATGTTTGGACTGAAAATGAGGGTTTACTTGGTAGACTGCACCAAGATTTCCTGATACAGACCCTTTGACAACACATATAGTTTTAAAAAGACAAAAACTAACAACAGTTATGAAATCAGAGAACGTAACTCCTTTCTTGGTTTCTTAAAATTAGACAGGTTAGTCACATTTTAACCACATTGTGAGAGAAAACACTCTTCTCCCCTACAAACAAACAACAGTAGCGTTTCCATTTAACTGCCAAGTAAATTTAAAGTGAATTTTTGAAATGTTGCATAATAGACAAACCAAAGGAACACAAATTAGGCGACTTGATTGCTTTGGAGTAAATGGATCCAGCTGTAGATGTAGTGGGTGGCGTTGTCAGTAGGCGCTGATGTAAGTCAGGCTACGCTAAACAAACTAAGCCAACATGAAGCTTATTATTCATCGAACCAAACTACTTTTTTTTTTCTCAAGAAGCAAAAATATTGAATATACCACATGTGGCTATAAATATTCACTACATCAGGAATTATTTGCAAAATTTGATTAGATTTAAGCATGAAGCACTGATGTTTTCATCACTCGTTTCTAATGCAGCTCTTAAACATGGTTTAATGCCAAACAGTATTTAAAAGGTGCCGTTGATGCACAGTTCAGTCATGTTAATAAATTTGATCTCGATGATGTGTGTGGACCTGTGTCGGGTCGTGCGGTCCTGCACTGTCAATCTCATTATAACATCCTTGCAGTTTAATTAAGATGAATATCTGTGCATTTAATTATTTTACCATATAAATGTTTTAAATTCAGAGACCTCGCCCTGCTGCTCTCAAAGGAAAACAAAAAGAGACTGTGTTAAATAAGCAACTAATTCTCCTGCCGGAGAGCAAATAAGAAGAATCAACAAACTGAGAGTGTCCTTGGATTCAAGGGCAACATCTCAATGAATCCCTATGAGCTGATTCTGTCCACACGAGCTCTATGGAACCACGGGGGCCTCTGTAGCATTTGAGCAAAGTCAACAACCAGTTCCAGCAGTTTGTATTTGCATTTATTTTATTTTGGGATTTAATCCCGTAATGTTTAAAACTCCACAGGCTAATGTCAACTCGAAAGTTGGACCGATGTAGCAAAGTTTTCTGTCATCATCCTCCCCAGGAGGCCTTTGAGTGTGTGTTTGAGTTTGAAGTTGAACAGATGTCTCCAAAGCCCTTCCAGTGTGAAGTGAAGTTCTCCCCTTGAGCCAACCGCAGGACTGCACGTTGTTTGCTTTTCCAACTTGCTACCTGTGTGTTCCTTACTTACTGGAGACTCCAGGTGAATAATATTTAGTTTAACAGAGCTATTGTTGATGTAAGGCACTTTATCGGATCCAGGTCTGAGAGATATCGCAGAAACTGCTGCACACTGATATCAACCCAAAACTTAATTCAGCAACAATAAATCCCTTTTTTTCACTCCCTACTAGGAATGGGTGATAGTTCACGATAAACCGATGACAAAAAGAATTTGTCATCTCACGGTAAAAACGATAAATTGAGGAAATGAGAAAGAAAGAAAGAAAGAAAGAAAGAAAGAAAGAAAGAAAGAAAGAAAGAAATGAGCCAGAAAGAAAGAAAGAAAGAAAGAAAGAAAGAAAGAAAGAAATGAGCCAGAAAGAAAGAAAGAAAGAAAAAAAGAAATGAGCCAGAAAGAAAGAAAGAAAGAAAGACAGAAATGAGTCTGAAAGAAAGAAAGAAAGAAAGAAAGAAAGAAAGAAAGAAATGAGCCTGAAAGAAAGAAAGAAAGAAAGAAATGAGTCTGAAAGAAAGAAAGAAAGAAAGAAAGAAAGAAAGAAAGAAAGAAAGAAAGAAAGAAAGAAAGAAAGAAAGAAATGAGTCTGAAAGAAAGAAAGAAAGAAAGAAAGAAAGAAAGAAAGAAAGAAAGAAAGAAAGAAAGAAAGAAAGAAATGAGCCAGAAAGAAAGAAAGAAAGAAAGAAAGAAAGAAATGAGTCTGAAAGAAAGAAAGAAAGAAAGAAAGAAAGAAAGAAAGAAAGAAAGAAAGAAAGAAAGAAAGAAATGAGTCTGAAAGAAAGAAAGAAAGAAAGAAAGAAAGAAAGAAAGAAAGAAAGAAAGAAAGAAAGAAAGAAAGAAAGAAAGAAAGAAATGAGTCTGAAAGAAAGAAAGAAAGAAAGAAAGAAAGAAAGAAAGAAAGAAAGAAAGAAAGAAAGAAAGAAAGAAAGAAAGAAAGAAAGAAAGAAAGAAAGAAAGAAAGAAAGAAAGAAAGAAAGAAAGAAAGAAATATTCCCGTTGATGACACTTTTTGTATTGGTATTTTTTTTATCGTTATTGGGTTAAATGCCAGAAATTGCCCATCCCTACTCCCTACTTCTCTTTTTATTAAAACGATGCCGCTCAATTAAGTCTGTAATTGTTCAAGATGAGCATACTTGCTGCCGGACTGGAAAACAATCTTGACCTGGTTTATGTGTGAGCGCTGGATGTTCTGCCGCTGCGGGGGACAGGCTGGCTTTGTAAATGCTATACTTACAGAAAACACTGGATGTAAAAACCTTCACATCCCCTCATGCAGCTGCTGAGCAAATAAATTACACAGCATAATAAGCTGTTTTGCGCTCTTGTGGAATTCCTAGGCTTTTCGGCTAAAAGGTAGAATCGGACCCAGTTTTCGACATTCTTTTAAACTTTTGTAAAGAACTGGGTTCATCCAAAGGGTACTGGGATATTTTTTTTCAAACCACGCTTGGGAGATGAAAGGCGTAGCACAAGCCGCCAGGCTAATCCTTATCTAGTGGGTTAGAATAATCTTACCAGCACATTAGATATCAGTGGTGTATGGGATAAAATAATCTCTCCACCCCCTCTTCCACCTTTAGGTCTTTGTGTTGTTATTAGGGCTATTTTCCAACAATTTATACTGTGAAGCCTATAGGGATTCTATGGGTTTTTTTTATAACATTTTATGGAAAAGGAGATGGTGATGCTATAAACAACAAGTTAATGAGAAAAGCTGCTCTGTTTGCCTTATGCGGAAAAATAAAATAGCTTCCTGCCC
The DNA here is from genome assembly GCF_033807715.1 of Cololabis saira. Lineage (NCBI taxonomy): Eukaryota > Metazoa > Chordata > Actinopteri > Beloniformes > Belonidae > Cololabis > Cololabis saira. The sequence goes on from NC_084594.1 coordinate 16,917,306, forward strand.
ACCTCACAGCACGGGTTCTAGCGCAGCGCTGAGATGTTATAAATCTGGGTTTATGTTCCCATCATGTTGGAAAATTAGGTAGTAATTTCTTTTACACCAAGCTGAACTAACGCCATTTAATGAAATGTAATTCTAAACCTCACAAGTCCTGGGCAAGTTGTGTAAAATAGATTGTAAACTGAAGTGGCCCGTAGGGAAAGTAGAATCAGAGCAGACTCAGCTGATGAACTATTCCAAATGACTTGATATGATTTACCCAAGGAGCATTGATCGCGCCATTGCTGACACAATTACATTCTTATCTTACAAAACCTTGTGGTTCTCTACAAGGAATAACTGATGATGTAGGTTTTTAAAAATCCAATACGCTAAGAGTAAGTGTTGTATTTTTTGTTAATTATTATTTATTTATATGTTGTCAGCACAATTAAGAAATATAACGAAAAAAGAGTGTATGTGTGTGTATGTATGTATGTGTACTTGTATGTTTGTGTGTATATGTATATTATGTACGTACAGTATGTATGTGTGTGCGTGTGTGTGTGTGTATGTATATATTTATATATAATTAAGAAAAGAGTAATGTAAAAATAAGAAGGACATAAATAAATATTGTTAATATTTTATGGAGAAGGGGCGGGATTAAATAAGTTATACTTCTTCCCACCCCTTTTCGGACATGCAAGTGAAATTACTGTGCTGTTTTTTTGTTTTATGCTGTTTTTTTGTTTTATTTTGTTTTGTTTTGTAAAATTGTCTTGATCGGCCATTTTGTATTATTATTTCTGTTTTACTTGTTCATATTTACGTTATATATCATTTGCATGTTCGGAATAAATCACTAACTAACTAACTAACTACATTTTTAGTGTTGGTATTAGAAAGAGAGAAGAATAAGGTTCTTTACAGGGTGAGACTTGATTTATTTAAAGCGTTGTGTTGTTTCCCTGCAAAACGCTTCAGATCAACAACTTTATCACCGAAACAGAGACTGATTGGAAAATAACAAGTCCTAAAACCGACAGGGCAAAGAGAAGAAGCACGTAGCCAGCCCCTCCAGTTTGACATTAACCACCCGCCAGTGTTTACTACAAAGCCCGGATTGGCCTCACAGCGTATTGATGCCTGGGAAATGCTCACTTCGTGCTGGGACCAGTGTTCTGGTTTATTGTGGTCATCTCAAGGCTGTGTGGTCTCGACAGAGTTATGCTCGCCTTTTAGGTGGGTGGGTGGTAGCGGTGGGGGCATCGGTGCGTTTTCATGTGCAGGGTGTTTTCATTACACTCCACCGACGTACTTTGTATGGCAACGTCTCAACACACACCAGGGCCACTGCTGCCTCCACTCGCTGGACGGGTATCTCCTCTCTGTGAAGTAACAGGCTTATAGAACTGTCTGGAATACATTAGTCACAGCTATTAATGGGGCTGTTTTGATTCTGCTCTCCCCTTGTCAGAGGCTTTCTTCCCCAACGTGAAAAGTCACGACGGCGGTGAAGCTGAACCTCAAAGACAGACCTTGTCAGCTCGCAGAGAGACAGACAGAGTTAAAAGGAAACTGTGAAGTTGCAAGGGCGGAAAGAGGACCTATTCTATGTCTCTTTTAATCTCAGTATATTATGCCTTCTTGAAATGGGAGCGGAACCTACTTCGACTTTCAGCGAAATATGAATTTGCTTGGTTTTGAGCTGTCACTAGCATGTGTTCCTGCAGTTTTGTCCCCATATATTCATCTGCTGGCTATTTCATATTCAACTTCTATTGTCTCACCGAGCGCTTTTAATGTCACTGATCGGTAGGAATGGGCGATATTTTACCGTTCATGATATACCGTCAAAAACATTCCCCACGATAAGAATTTGTCATCTCACGGTAAAAACGATGAATTGAGGAAATGAGGAAAGAAAGAAAGAAAGAAAGAAAGAAAGAAAGAAAGAAAGAAAGAAAGAAAGAAAGAAAGAAAGAAAGAAAAGAAAGAAAGAAAGAAGAAAGAAAGAAAGAAAGAAAGAAAGAAAGAAAGAAAGAAAGAAAGAAAGAAAGAAATGAGCCAGAAAGAAAGAAAGAAAGAAAGAAAGAAAGAAAGAAAGAATGAAAGAAAGAAATGAGCCAGAAAGAAAGAAAGAAAGAAAGAAAGAAATGAGCCTGAAAGAAAGAAAGAAAGAAAGAAAGAAATGAGCCTGAAAGAAAGACAGAAAGAAAGAAAGAAAGAAAGAAATGAGCCTGAAAGAAAGAAAGAAAGAAAGAAAGAAAGAAAGAAAGAAAGAAAGAAAGAAAGAAGAAAGAAAGAAAGAAAGAAAGAAAGAAAGAAAGAAAGAAAGAAAGAAAGAAAGAAAGAAAGAAAGAAGAAAGAAAGAAAGAAAGAAAGAAAGAAAGAAGAAAGAAATGAGCCTGAAAGAAAGAAAGAAAGAGAAAGAAAGAAAGAAAGAAAGAAAGAAAGAAAGAAAGAAAGAAAGAAAGAAAAGAAGAAAGAAAAGAAAGAAAGAAAGAAAGAAAGAAATGAACCTGAAAGAAAGAAAGAAAGAAAGAAAGAAAGAAAGAAAGAAAGAAATGAGCCTGAAAGAAAGACAGAAAGAAAGAAAGAAAGAAAGAAAGAAAGAAAGAAAGAAAGAAAGAAAGAAAGAAAGAAAGAAATGAGCCTGAAAGAAAGAAAGAAAGAAAGAAAGAAAGAAAAGAAAGAAAGAAAGAAAGAAAGAAAGAAAGAAAGAAAGAAAGAAAGAAAGAAAGAAAGAAAGAAAGAAAGAAAGAAAGAAAGAAAGAAATGAGCCTGAAAGAAAGAAAGAAAGAAAGAAAGAAATAAATTCCCGTTGATGACACTTTTTGTATTGGTATTTTTTTATCGTTATTGGGATAAATGCCAGAAATTATCGTGATACATTTTTTAGTCCATACCGCCCATCCCTACTGATCGGTGAGTGACATTTTGAGCCACCATGTGGGATATCTCAACAATCCACAGAAAGTATCTGTCACTATTAGAAACCATTTGCATCGAAAAGGACCAGGTTCTTTCAAGCACAGCACTTGATACATTGATTTTTTTTTTTCAGTCCTTGTAGAGCCTTGTTAACTCCTCCTTGCGACCTTCTTACTAAATATAGCAATTCACGTATTGATTTGGGGATGTGGTGCATTCGCAGCTTGCCTCTGCGATAATGACCTATTTCAACAGATTGCTTGTAGATAAGTAGTATTTTTCCCCCCCTCTTTGGTGCAGCCTTTGTCTCTTCTGCAGAGAGAAGAAGCCATTTTCTGAGGAGAAGTTATGTTGCTCAGGCCGGAAAGCTGTCATGTATTCATGATGGCCTGTGGCTGACATGCTGACACACCCATGGTTTAGTTAGGAGACCCCTACAGGTACAATATAAAATATAAGCTTTTTGAAATTTGGATTATACTGTTATTTTGTGAGTGCTTGTGATCCCATAAGCAGATGTTTTACTTCATTGTGGTGCAAAGTAATGACTTTACAATACAAACAAATCAATTGGACCAATAAGGACTATAATTTAGTATGAATCATTCCCTCTGTTGTACCTTCATTGCGATTAAAGTGTGGGGGTGTGGAGAAGGGCCGATGTATGCTTGCCAAAAGATGGTCCAAATCTGTGAGTACATCATGCCAGCGGGCATACTTCCCGTTGCTGAATGACTGAGATGGAAATCGTAGCTCTGAAGTGTCTCATTATCTGTCTGCATAGTCCTGCAAGGGGGATAGGCATCGCTGCAATGCTATCCAGAAGTTCTGTCATGTTTTTATCAAAACAGTCAAATGTCATGCAGAAACATCTCATTATTTGTTTTTGACCTTCCAGACAAAACAAGAGCTCGTGCAAAAGGCAAACAGCAAGCCTTGTCTGGCCTTGTCTGTCCATCCTTAAGCATGCAACAGGAAACAATGTATTAGTTACACTGTAATTTAGATTTCAGCTGGACAATCTTTCATTTAAAACTCATTTATCATCGCCATTTCTGTCTGCTCTTACGCCCATTTCGGGATTTCGACCTGAATGGAAGTGATTCATCCAGAGGACTTTTCGCAGTGGCATTTTCATTCAGCTGGTGGATTGTTATCAGCCCCCATCGCAAAACCCCTGAGAGCATAAGTCCTTCCTCCTGGTGTACCCGTTCACAGACTTTTCAGGGACCGTCACAATCGGGCCATTGTGGGCCCGGCGCGTCTGTCATCTCGCTGGTTCTGCTGATGCGGGCCGCGTGCTGAGAGCATGGTCTCCTCATACGCTGCGCTAAGCGCTGGCTAATTGAGCTTGTCGAGCTAGAACCTGTTTGTGTGCTGATAAGAAGGTATTTGACCTCTTCACAGACTTCTGGTGGCGCCTTTCAGAACATAGTTGTTTGTTTTCTGCTCGGGACATACCGGCAGGTAGAGGAGAGAATCTCTAAAAACATATGTCCGTATAAAAACAAACATATCTGGAATTCATCTTTTTTTCTTCCCGCCGCCAACTCTTATATCAGTTGATCTTTGAACACTGAGCCGAACATAACAAGGGGAGCAGTCCGTGCCGGGCTCAGGATATTATGTCATTTGGAAGGGACTTTAAAAAAAAATTATTATCAAAAATTGTTGATGTAGTCTAAAGGAGCCCATAAAATCACCAGGCATGATTGCACATAGGGCTCTCCTCTAATCAATTGCTTACTTCTCTGGTAAGGAGAGCTGGCGGAAGTCCACAAATCGAAGGTCTTGGATAGATGCCCTTCCCATGTCCTCATCAAACTGCAATGAAGTAAATCAAGACTAACTGTGACTTCATCCCACCTCTTTTCATTAGGCCAGATGTGCTGGCTCAATTATATACAACCATTGTTTCTCTTTTTTAATTTCACTTCATTAATTTAGGCGCAGAGCCGGTGATCAGTGATCTGGAACCGGAGATAGGCAGACACGTGACACAAATGTGCTTTAGGCTTTCTGGCACTTTTCACCACACTTGCAGTACCTGGTATTTCTACCAGGTTAATACATGTGGAGATTGTCTGCATGCGGTGTCTCAAATATGTGAGCAGATGATGGGGATTTTTAGACTCGGGACGACTGACATGACCCCCCTCTCACACTATCCTCTCAAGGATAATCCCGCTCCCTCCAGGAAACCAAAACTAATCTGCCAGTGGACTTTTTCGCTGGACCTTACTAAACTAACATCATCATGAACACAAAACAGGATTCTGAACCAGCTTTGCGTATGTTTTTCGGCTCTATCAAGTGCTGCCTTTGTGTTCAGAGTCGTTTGAACCACTTTCCCCTGCAGCAAGTTTCTGATGTACATGGACGCAAATACACTTAGTTTTGATGACTCACAAGACTGTCAGTGTGTGAGTAAGAAAAACGCTATCTGCAAGGATGTAGAGGCACCTACTCTACTGCTATATTTTTACTATGACCTTTTCAGCACCTCATCATTACCGTCAAAGACAATATGTGCTGGCTTGTACAGATGTGTTTGTTATGCAGTACTGGAATGTACCTACTTGTGCCAAGGGGAAAGCTATCCCTTTAGGAGTGTGGCCTGAGTTGGAGTTATACGTGTATGTGTGTTGCATATTTGAATTTTAGTGATATGACTATTCCTGTCTAACTGAGGATCATTGAAGTACAGGCTTCATCAGAGATTTTTAAAACCCAATTAACTTATGAAAGGAGTTTTGAACTGACGTTGATGTTTATGTGGAGCTGGATGGGAAATTAATCTAAATACACACAAAGTGTCTGGAGTTGGTATATGAGGGCCCAGATTAGGGATGGGCGGTATGGACTAAAAAATGTATCACGATAATTTCTGGCATTTATCCCGATAATAATAAGAAAAATACCAATTCAACTCACCTTTTCAACTATAAATCTATCTCGCTCTCAGATCCACCATGTTTGTTACACAAACATGTCATCAACAGGAATTTATCCTTTTCTTTCTTTCTTTCTTTCTTTCTTTCTTTCTTTCTTTCTTTCTTTCTTTCTTTCTTTCTTTCTTTCTTTCTTTCTTTCTTTCTTTCTTTCTTTCTTTCTTTCTTTCTTTCTTTCTTTCCTTCCTCCCTTCCTTCTTTCTTTCTTTCTTTCCTCCCTTCTTTCTTTCTTTCCTCCCTTCCTTCTTTCTTTCCTCCCTTCTTTCTTTCTTTCTTTCTTTCTTTCCTCCCTTCCTCCCTTCCTCCCTTCCTTCCTTCCTTCCTTCACGTACGTTGTGCGTCGATTTAACGCAGAACCATAAATCAGCTTTACACAAAAACATCAAATGGGAATTTATCGTTTTTACCGCGAGATGACAAATTCTTATCGTGAGGAATTTTTTTGGCGGTATATCGTGAACGGTAAAATATCGCCCATTCCTAGCCCAGATGCAGGAGGACACGAGACAGGAATTTCAAAAATAGTCATTTATTGACAAAAAGCGCGGCCGAGCAGGATCCAAAAACCAGAATATGAACTTGACAAACCTGACCAGAAATATTGAGGAATGAAACAGTACGGATCAGCAGGGAGCAAGTGAAACACAAGATATACACAGAAGGGTTGATGAGACACAGGTGCAGACAGTCAGGGCAGATGGGAACCAGGGAAGTCAAAACAGAACTGAAACACAAAGACACAGGTTTCAAAATAAAACATGAACTAAATAACCAAACCGTGACACAAAGAAGCCATTTCTCACATTTCTTCAACATCCAGTAAGTCTGAAGTGATTAAACCTGGGGGTAGATGCAATGCATGCATCTTTTTCCTACAGACAAACTAATGAAAGAAAGAATATGTGCACCGTACATATCCACTTATGCATGTTTGTGTAGCAGTTTAAGCCTGACACGATAAAGCGGAATCAGAATTTGACATAAAATGAAAAAGAATTTCACAGCTTTCTCCTCCTATGAAAGTAATTTTCGTCTTGTTTTATTCCCGTCTTGTTTTATGACTGGAGTTGTGAAATATGACCTGAGCCACGTGTAATGGCTGAGGCTGCTCGGGCAGCGTCGGAAGAGTTTGTTAATGGAATTTGAAGACGAGAATAAATACTTGGAGAGGGTTCTGAGTGCCAGACACGAGATGATGAGTCGTTTTTTGTGATGTTTTATGTTTCACAGGACCGTTAAGGAAAACAGCCAACATGTCACGCTCCACTTGTACATCTGTGTCTGCCCCTTGATCGTATCCACGCGAGACCGTGTGACCCGATAATCAGGCTCTGTGTTCATCCGTCGCCTCCTGTAGCCCTGACGTGCTTTTTAACCTCCCAATTGGAATCCAATCATTTCTGTTTTCCCTCTGCAAACTGCACAGTTTCATACATTTGACACCGTCTAATGCATGAGGGGACGCTCCCTACTAGAAATTGAACCTTGAAGATAATAACACGAAACATATCCAAACAAGAAAGCCAGCAAAGACACATTTTTTTTCAGCTACTAGGGGATTTTGTTGTTATGTGAATATTTGTGAGGGAATGTGGAAGCATCTGGGGTCGTCTTACAGTTAGGATTCTCATAATCCGCTCAAAATGTACGTTTTGAAACAAGGCTGGCATTAAAAGATGCATTTCATTTAAATGTTGTCAGACTCATTCACCTGCCTCTTATTTTACTAACCCACAAGATGGCAAGTGAATGAAGCTATTCACTTACATGGAGGATTGGTAAAAAACAAATAAAAGAGAATATCAAGTACTGTGGAATGTAATAAGCTATTTCTTATGCTGTATCAGTGCTTTGTCTCTCTTTAGTAAGTCTGGTAATGTTTATAGATAAGGTGATGAGGTGGATCAGTAATCTAAGAGAGTAGTTATTTTGAAACAAACCAAGAATATACTGCAGCACTGGGGTTTCTGGGTAACCGAGGGCTTCCTTTTTTTTCCTTCTGCCCCAGCATCAAACCAGTCCTTCTCTGTAAGAGCTGGGTAGGGATGGGAATCGAGAACTGGTTATTGTTCAGAACCGGTTCCCAGTGTTTCAATTCCTTGGAATCGTTTGCAAAATTTGCAAAACTCCCAACATGCAAAAACATTTGAGCACACAGCATTTAATAACAATGAATGTCGTGTTTTCATTCTGCTCCGGACTAACGTAAGCAATCCTCAACCCAGCAGCAGCTAGGGTTGCCACCTTTCAGAAATAGAAATAAGGGACGCCCGGATTTCAGCAGCGCAGGACCCAAAAAAAAAGCCCCAAAACTTCTAAACTGAATAAAAATGTGTTTATTTTATATGAAAAAACTAAATGCTTTGATTTAAAGTTTAAAGTGCTTTAATAGCATTGAACTTGCATGACTGTACAGACAGACAACCATACTAGCAGCTGAATTATCCTCCTATGCTATGTATGTCCACATCAGCCCAGATGTATAATATAGCCTACAGGTGAAGAATATGGTGTAAAAGTTAATTTATTTCAATAATTCAACTAGAATATGGTGTAAAAGTTAATTTATTTCAATAATTCAACTAGAATATGGTGTAAAAGTTAATTTATTTCAATAATTCAACAAGAATATGGTGTAAAAGTTCATTTATTTCAATAATTCAACTAGAATATGGTGTAAAAGTTAATTTATTTCAATAATTCAACTAGAATATGGTGTAAAAGTTAATTTATTTCAATAATTCAACTAGAATATGGTGTAAAAGTTAATTTATTTCAATAATTCAACTAGAATATGGTGTAAAGGTTCATTATTTCAATAATTCAACTAGAATATGGTGTAAAAGTTAATGAAAATACGGTACAAATCGTGTCCCGTATTAGTTCAATACGAGACGCAACATTTTTTTCTCAAATAAAGGACAATTCCGTATTTTACGGGACGGGTGGCAACCCTAGCAGCAGCAGCAACGTTAGCATGTCATTGGCTAATGATACTGCAGGTAACTAATTAACTAACGAACACTGCCTCTCATAGTAGCGCCATTTGCCTCATTGTTGTCCTTTTTTTCCGAATTACAATCGATAAAGAACCGAATCATTAAGCAGAATCGAAAATGGATAATAATAAAAATCTTATCAATTCCCGTCCCTAGAGCTGGGTACTTCATTTCAACGACCCCCCTCCTCCCAGGATCCATGCTGACGGATCTAAGAGAGAGAGACCAGCCGTCCGAGCTCATCTTTTATCAGGGCTGAGGATGTAGTCGTAGAGGGGTTCAAGACGCGGTCCAGGCTTATGAGTAGCTCATGAATGACTTGTTTTAGATGAATCAATTACATATTCAGAGGCTAATTAGTCAATATATTCACTCAGTACAAAATTGCTGGGGCCACCACCTCACTCTGCAGCTATGATTGGATTATTTAATGCATGCCACGTTTCAACAACAGCCACTAATGCGTTCAAGAGAGTCTCCCACCAACAATAGCGCCCGTTCAGGCGCAGGTGTAATGGTTTTGCCTGTGTGTGTGTCTGTGTGTGTGTGTGTGTGTACACACATTTGTATTTGCAGAAATGACTTCCTCTGAAACCTCAGGGATGTTTTGCAGTAAAATGGAGTTTTAGTAGCTTGAGTCTCCTGTGTCATGTCATGGCCTGCATTTGCATGAGCCTGTTTACCATTCGAGGACTTGGCCCTCATTTTAGTCTTAATATCATTTTAGAGAACTGGCCCCTTGGAGATCGGTCCACTTCTGTCAAGTTTATCCCAAGCGCTGTGCTTTTCCTCCAAAAACTGTCCGAATTATGGAACATTAACAACGCTTTTATTTACCAAAGCTGCCAGAAGAAAATATTAAAATTAGGGCAATTACCATGTTTTTGTATCCGTGTCTGTATGTGTGCGTGTGTGTGGAGTGCTTGCGTCTGTGGCATGTTCCAGCTGTCCCCCCCACTTGTAGATCACATGGATAATGTAATTCTCTTGGACTCCCTGCTGCTTCATTAAATGCTCGGGGTCAGAAGAATTCATATAATCATAAATAAATACATTTAAAAAGGATTGTAGAAATATAAGACCCACCCTATAACATTTATCTTTGGTGCCCTGCTTGAAGCGTTTATGTGTGTGCATGTGTTCTTTGTGTGTTTGTGTGTTGGAAGACTACACTTGGACAGTGACAGGATCCAGCACCAGCTGCTCCTGGTGATGCCGTCCCCACCCCTCCCTCCCTCCCCTTTCCTTCCTCCTATGCTCCCCCAATCCCTCTACTGTGACGCCCCTTGTCCCCACTGACTGGACAACACTCAGCCCCTTTATGCCACCTGTCCATCAGCCAGGCTGCACCTTAGGGAGCCTCTGTCGCTCTGCTCGCAACTGCTGCTTGCTGTCTTTGTTTGGACTCTGTTAAAGGCTCCCCATTTCCCACTCTGCCTTCTCTTCTTCTCTTTCGCTCTCTGTGCTGTTCTTTGCAAACACGGACACACAAAAAGACACATACAGACAAATGATTGCTTCTGTCAGCTACTTCCTACATCTGCCTCCAAGGACAAAGGACTCCACCACCGCCACCACCAACCCATCTCACAGTCCGCCTCTCACCTGTACTGGCAAGGATGTCAGCGACAGGGAATGTTGGGGCTGCGCGGCGAATAAATGTCGCCTGTTGAACCAAATAAAAAAGATTGAATTCATCCCAAACTGACAATACAAATTCTGAGGAAGTCTAAAAACAGCAGCCAAGCATTAACGGCTCGGTTATTTCACGGACCGGGGCAGCACAATTCTTCCAGTATTGCTTTTTATCCCTCCCAGAGGAAGCAGTGGAGTCCACAGCAACACACCGTGTGTCTTCAGCGGGTCACCGAGGTTATTTATCACCGATTCGTCTCACTTCTCTTCTTCCCATACCTTTTTCCACCCTTTATCCCACCTTTACTCACATCACTTCCTCCACACAAGCCCCGCTGTCATCAGCAGTCTGTGGCGGTGATCAGGGCTGTAAGGTCCGAGTGCAGCCTGCGGAACAGTGTCGGGAAGCTGCCTTACATAGCAATGGCTCCTGTTGCCCTAGCAACTGGCTGTCCTTGAGAAAAAGGGCACATTTAGGGGGTTTCGATTGGCAGCCCCAGTCAAAATTCATAAAGAGTTCAGACACATCTATCTATCCATGTAGGAAGGCACATTGTGTAAACAGATTTCAGCAAACACCTTAAAAAATGCATGAATCCTAGGTTTAGAGAGCGGTTTGAGATATAAGTCGTTGTCCAGAGGGTTGGGGGAAACTGTTTTGAACCAGCTGTAGTGTTCAGTGGCCGTGCATAAGGATGCCCTGCATCCTACACGGCATCAGGTGATAAATTCCCATTAAGGAAATGGTGAAAGTAACTACAAGCTACCCAAATTATTTTGCCTGCATCAAAAATAGAAGCAAAACACTCTGACATCTGCAAATCTCATGCATCCTCATTTCTTTCTTGTCTCATATCCACAACTTTGTACGCCCATCCAGTCTCTCCCTGAATATGGGCGTACCCTGTCCCTCCCGCCCCTCTCACCATTACAAACAAGGTCAAATTATAAACAGGTCAACTGTCATTAAGTGTCAATTGGAATTTCATCTCCCTTTTCCTTTTTTTTAAATCACTGACTTAAGTTTTTGTTAAGGACGTAGCACCATGCCACATTTCACCAATCCTACCTGTACAAAATTAGCTGTTTTATCTGCAGTGCATACAGCAGCCGGATAATGAAAGAATATGCCAGAATTTAAGTGACATTTTGTCAGCTGCCTTAATGATCTGTCATTACAAATAATGGATTACAATATAGATAATGTCAGTATGATGCAGATCATGAAGGTTAACAAGCCAGTTTAAATGGAGATTAATGCTGACAGTGGGTCCTGCACACCTCCTTCCACACCCCAGCCATCTGCAGCCCTGCGTACCGAAAGGGTCCTCTGGCAACCTGATTGGATCCCTACATCCTCTGGAGAGCAAGCTGTCAAGTGATCTGCCTGCATGAAATGACCCTTTCCGCTTTATTCCCCATAACAGTACACCTTCTAGTCTTGTCGACATTCCTACTCGGCCCTTTTCTCAAATGCCTTTAATTTAACATTCTATATTTGTGCCTCTTTTCTTTTTTTTCAACTTTCCCCTCGTGTTAAAGAAAAGGGGAGAAAAGAAAAAAAAAAGGTTGCAGTGAAAATTCCAGAGGTTATTACTGTGCTGCATGCATGGTTCCACTGATGCTCTCCTTTCATCTCTGTTTCCTCCTTTATTTGACAGATGGTAGTTATCAGACGGTATGGAAATACTGTGGTTAAGATAGTTTTCAATGACCCCCCCCCCTTTGGTATTTATGACCTGATGATCATCATGAGCATTGTGGTTTTAAACACGGGCTACTTTGCTCGCGTTGTTTGAGCCAGGAAACATCGCCACATGGGAATGATGATTTCCAGAAGGACTGTATGCGTAAGATGTGAGCTGGTGCACCTCAGTCCGCAGTAGGGCTGTTCGATTTTGCCCAAAAATAAAATCTCGATTTTTTTCTCTCAAAATCCGATTTTCGATTACAATTATTTATTTTTGTTTTTTATTATTATTTTGCGAAGTGACAAAAGGCAAAGAAATGATTTCAAATATGCTGTTTTTTTTATTGAACATTTGCCCCATTGGGCTTTAAGTGCAAACTTTGCTCTTATTAAACCAAAAATGAATGAATAAAGTGCAAAACTCTGTAAAATAAGTTGAAAAAAAGTTTTAAAAAATATGATAAAATATAAAGTTTTATCTCTGAAAAAAAAATCAGCAAATCAGCACTTGCAAACATACAGTAAGTTATATTTCCAATTAAATGAAACAAGACATTTTCTAATTAAACTAAACTGGGTCTTTGCATGCTAAATAATAATGCAACCCATGAAGGAGGTAGAGGTTTGTAATGTCAGATTTTCGTACGATTTTCACGTTTTAACATCGTTCTAATTACATAATCGCGATTACGATTTAAAATCGATTAATCGAACAGCCCTAGTCCGCAGTGCTGCACCAAACCGTTCGGTTCATTCACCTATACTTTAACTAATTAATTCTTCATGGCATTTATAAAACAAAAATCTACTCAAATATGAATATTGGTGGATTTTAAGACCATTGTAAAGGTGATGGAGCAGCATGGTGGCTTTGCCTCACAGCTAGAAGCTTCCTGGTTCATGGGTTTTCTCCAAGTAGTCCAGCTTCCTCTCACACTGCAAAATCATGTTAACCTAACGTGTATTGTAAAGTGTCCACAGGTGTGCTTGTCTGTATCTATGTGGTTTTGCACTGGACTGGCGACCTTACCAGGGTGTGCCGCTGCCTTTTGCTTGAAGAGCGCAGGAATAGTCTCCAGCAGACCCCAGTGACCCTGAGTGAGAAGCAACAGGTATAGATTTGGATGGATGAGAACTAGGGATGGGCGGTATGGACTAAAAAATGTATCACGATAATTTCTGGCATTTATCCCGATATCGCTAAAAATGACCATAAAAAAAATACCAATTCAACTCCACCTTTTCAACTATAAATCTATCTCGCTCTCAGATCCGCCATGTTTGTTACACAAAAACGTCATCAACGGGAATTTATCCTTCTTTCTTTCTTTCTTTCTTTCTTTCTTTCTTTCTTTCTTTCTTTCTTTCTTTCTTTCTTTCTTTCTTTCTTTCTTTCTTTCTTTCTTTCTTTCTTTCTTTCTTTCTTTCTTTCTTTCTTTCTTTCTTTCTTTCAGGCTCATTTCCTTCCTTCCTTCTCCCCTTTCCTTCCTTCCTTCCTTCCTTCCTTCCTTCCTTCCTTCCTTCCTTCTTCCCTTCCTTCCTTCCTTCTTCCCTTCCTTCCTTCCTTCCTTCCTTCCTTCCTTCCTTCCTTCCTTCCTTCCTTCCTTCCTTCTTCCCTTCCTTCCTTCCTTCCTTCCTTCCTTCCTTCCTTCCTTTATTCCTTCCTTCTTTTCTCCCTTCTTTTCTCCCTTCCTTCCTTCCTTCCTTCCTTCCTTCCTTCCTTCCTTCCTTCCTTCCTTCCTTCCTTCCTTCCTTCCTTCCTTCCTTCCTTCCTTCCTTCCTTCCTTCCTTCCTTCTTCCCTTCCTTCCTTCCTTCCTTCCTTCCTTCCTTCATTCCTTCCTTCCTTCTCCCCTTTCCTTCCTTTATTCCTTCCTTCTTTTCTCCCTTCTTTTCTCCCTTCCTTCCTTCCTTCCTTCCTTCCTTCCTTCCTTCCTTCCTTCCTTCCTTCCTTCCTTCCTTCCTTCCTTCCTTCCTTCCTTCCTTCCTTCCTTCCTTCCTTCCTTCCTTCCTTCACGTACGTTGTGCGTGGATTTAACGCAGAACCATAAATCAGCTTTACACAAAAACGTCATCAACGGGAATTTATCGTTTTTACCGCGAGATGACAAATTCTTATCGTTAGGAATTTGTTTGACGGTTTATCGTGAACGGTAAAATATTGCCCATCCCTAATGAGAACAAGAACTGCAAGAAGAGAAATCAGACAGGTCGTGGCCGCATCATCCTGGTTCCATCCCAACTGGATGGTTTCATCACCATCTGTGCCAGTTCTGCTCAGAACTCCAGCCAGAACCAAGCAGGGTGGATGATTTAAAAATTATATTTGGTGGATGTCAAGTGTTTTTGACGCTGGAATGGCCATCTTGTTTGTTGTCAGTTTGTCGCTGCTGTGGGATGCAAATAAAGGGAAAAAAAAAAGGAACCAAGGGGCTTGTCGTGCCCTCAGTAGTGTCATGACAACAACAGCAACCAGATGGCAGTTTATTGTAGCTGAAGGTTTTAAACAAATGCATCTTCAACGATTTTTATTGGTTTCAACAGTGTGGTAACATAGCTGTAAAAGAAGGAATCACTCTGATGATTCCTGACAGCTGCAAAGTCCTCCAGATTTTGTCCGACCATGTTTCCATCATGTTCTTGTTGCTTAAGTGCTTTTGTCTTCATGGCACTTTTCATAAATCAATTTGAGTAAAAAAAAAAACTAAATACGTCGTGTGTAATTCTCCCTGTTTAGTAATTTATTCTGACCAACTATTTCTGCATCGCTGTAATAACAGTAAGCCAGACTTGGCCATGAAACAGGAGCTCGCCTGGTTAAAGTGATCTGTACTAGTACCGTAGTTGTCCCTACACATACACGTCAACGAGCCCAACCTTCCTGCCGGATTTGGTTCCTTACAACATGACTCTGATGCGCGCCAAAAGCAGAGCAGTCCCAACTGAACCAACAGAGTAAACGTGTCTAAAGATTCACGGCGCTCCAGCTCTACTTTTATTAGGGAATCATTTCTGGAGTAATGAGGAATAATTTGGACATGCCATTTTGCCTGCCAGTATTATTTCTGCATCAAGTTAAGGAGATAATGAGAAATATAAGGTCACTTAATGGGAAATTAATTTACACCAGTTGTTGCATGACCACTATTTCCATGACAAAGTATTTTTAGCTACCACGGACATTCCTGACAGTGCTTCACACTTCTTTTTGTCCTTGTAAATACCGAACCTTGTGATGGAGAGCCCCGTATATGTGCCACATATAGGAGGTTAAGCCCTTGCAGGGTAAGATGAAATTGTCCTCTGGGCAATAGCCAGATGGATTTTATTAGAAGCTTGGAGCTTTACAGTCTATTTTTATTTGTGTTTTGATGTATATCTATTGAAGAATATGGAATTAGATTAGCTCTAGATGTGTGTGCACGTGTGTGTGTGGGGCAGTGTCCAGTGCTTTAAGTTTCAAGTCCGTATAGCATGTTGTTTGTGTGTGTACTTTGAGCCTCAGCCCTGCCGAGGTGGCAGCGCCCACAGAGCTCATTTCCCAGGTGTCCCACATTTCTGGCTAATCTGCTGCTCACTTTGGCTCCTAATCTGTCTCAAAGGAGTCTGCTGGAAGGAGGGGGATTGGGGATCTGAGCTCTATGACAACTGCTGAGGAAATGCAGCTTAGAGCAAAATGCTGAGGAGAAATGCTGCTTTCCAATCATCCCCACTGTCCTCCCCTACCGCATGAGACACGACTCCCTTGCAGTGCACAAAAATATAATCGTGCACCGACACGTTTGCATGAATGTAATCCGCTAAAACTGCTTAAAAAAAAAACAAAAAAAAAAACTGCCTCCTTGTCACTCAATGTTCATGCTACTAATCTTAAGTTCTGATGTGAGAGGTTTGAATTCATATGCAAGAATTTAGAGCTTGAAGTCATGGCAGCCGCCTCTTCGTGTTATGTATTTGACGATGTGAGGGTGTAAAGTTGCTTTCGTCAATGAAAATTATGACAAAATACCGTCATCAACGAACCTTTATCACCTGAGGAAAACGTGATGATACGCTATGAAAATGCTGGTCATGTGACGATAACAATAATTAAATATATAATGCAATATCGTAGTTGTAGATTACAAAATAAAAACTCTGCTAAAATGTGTCTTCATTTTCGTTGACCAAAACGAGACAAAATGTTCTAACAAAGATCCTTAATCTCCATGTTTTAAGTAGCTTCCTCTGGTTTAGTTCTGCTGCTGGGTGACGTTAGTCCTCAATCCCAGTCGCTGCAGCGGGGAATCAGATCCAGAAGATGCAGCTGCAGGTTAGAGGCTGATGCCGTTAACGCAGAGCTCTAGGTTCACGTACATTAAAAACAAAGTTAAATAGAGAAAGGGACCAATGGCCGGCCACGCGGGGATCTTCTCTGGGGCTGGGAGAAGAAGAAGAGACCATCTTTGGATACACTTTCCTACATAGACGTGGAAAAGAAAACCCAATGTGTCGTTGAAAAAGAAAAAGATGAGGAGAAATGCAGAAAAATAAATATGTTGTAAACTCAAATTAGAGCGTCTTCTGTATCTGGAATGAATGTATTCTTGAGTCTATAAGGTAACAATAATATAATAATAAGATTAGGGCTGTTCGATTTTGCCCAAAAATAAAATCTCGATTTTTTTCTCTCAAAATCCGATTTTCGATTACGATTATTTTGTGAATTGACAAAAGGCAAAGAAATGATTTCAAATATGCTGTTTTTTTATTGAACATTTGCCCCATTGGGCTTTAAGTGCAAACTTTGCTCTTATTAAACCAAAAATGAATGAATAAAGTGCAAAACTCTGTAAAATAAGTTGAAAAAAAGTTTTAAAAAATATAATAAAATATATATTTATTTATTTATTTATATAGCGTCTAATACAACAGAGTTGTCTCTAGACGCTATATAAGATATATATAAGTTTTATCTCTGAAAAAAAATCAGCAAATCAGCACTTGCAAACATACAATAAGTTATATTTCCAATTAAATAAAACAAGACATTTTCTAATTAAACTAAACTGGGTCTTTGCATGCTAAATAATAATGCACTAAAGAGCCTCTCCGATGGGGCACTTGTCGCAGGTATTGAGAGGTATTTCCATCAAGCATTAATATGGTATCAATCATTAATATGTGTGCAGACAAGGTAAAAAAAAGTGAAAAATCGATTTTACGAGTTTCATGTTTTAACATTGTTCTAATTACATAATCGCGATGACGATTTAAAATCGATTAATCGAACAGCCCTAAATAAGATAGCCTTTTTTGAATTGTAAACTGGGTTTGGCTGAATGCAATTTTTGACTAAAACTAGACTAAAATGGTCCTGGACAATTCTGACTAAAATAAGATTAAAATGCTCAGACTTTTGGTCGACTGAAACTTGACACGACTAAAAGGAGTATGAACGTGACTAAAACTAATAAAAACTAAAATGATAGCTTGACCCAAAGACTTAACTAAAACTAAAATTGAAACAGGCTGACAAAAGCAAGACTATGAGGGTGCTGCCCAGGTTACTGGGATGGGCTTGTCTAAGCTCTCAGCGCACGTGAGAGGAGTTTCTGAGGAAATAACCCACTTCGGTAGTACCCAGCGCTACCCTGGAGTACACGAGCAGCCTGATTTACACCTTTTAGGCCATCGGTGATTCCCCTCACGGCACTGTCCTGTCTTACAGTGCGAGAGGCCACGCAGAGTCCCAGACCTGTTAATTGCACAGGACATGGAAACCCAGAGGGAGAAATGAATATATCATTTGTGTACGTGTGTGGTGAAGCGGATGCCAGTTGTCTAATAGCTTTCACACAAGCCTGATTGAATTAGATGGCCAGGAGGACCGCGTTCCTAATTGAATCATGAGGGCCTGTGTTGCAAACAGTGCTAGCTTGTGTTCCCTATGGAAGTGCTTAGATTGGGGTAGGGGGAGGAGTGTGTGTGTGTGGGTGTGTGTGCGAAGGGGCTTGTTCTGGCTCCCTGGCTTGTACTCACTCCCAGGAACAGACACACAACTTGTGGCTGCTCTCCCCTGGTTTATCCGCGGCCCCGACTGCCGTTTCACAGGATTACGTTCTGTTTATACGCCACCAGTTAAAAGGTTGTTAGTCCTCCGTATGTTTGCGGTTGCCAGATTGTGGCGGTAATGAGAACGCATTTGCTCAAGCAAACAGGTTGTCTTAATCTAATTTCTCATCTGAAGGGAACCGTTGTGTATCCTGAGGTAGCACCAAAGCCAGAGCCAGTTCAAAGATGTGCGCGGCTCTTCGTCGCAGCTTCTTTGGACACAATGGTATAAAAGGAAATACCAGCATCCACACATACACAGCCCCTCTGATGCTGGCCACTTTCACTGCTTTCAGCACTTTTTCCTGCTGTGCTCACAAATCCTAGTACCTCTGATTTTTTTCCCCCTTTCTTTCTCTCTTTTTCACCCTGAAGCCTTGTCTTTCACACATTAAACACCACACACACACATGCACGCACACACACACACATGCACAGCACTTGCTTGTCTTTGTCTCTCTTGTCTCTTTAAGAGTGTGTTCATTAAATAAAGGCATTTTGGGGAGAGTGCAGTGGGTCCTGAAAAAAAGGGAGGATGGGAAGAGAGGGATTGAATGGGTGTGTTGGAAAGAGTTCCCCTGTTTGGTGTTGTAGATGAGAGATTGTGGCTGAAGGAGATTTGAAAGGTGCTGCAAAAGTGTGTTGTTTTGTTTCCTTGCCTTTTATGATAAGTGTGGCCTTGGCCTGCATTGGTTAATACCACCCAGCCGATTGTCCGGCGGTGAACTCATCGCCCAGCTCCGCATGTGTCACATGAAATGAAAAAGGTCAAATTCTCCGGGTTTTGTGTGTGTGTCTGTGTGCGTATTTGACCGGTGACAAACACTTAACATTGGACACAGAGGCTACCATGGCTGCTGGCTCATTTTTCTTTCCCCCCACACACACATAAAAACTCACACAGATCCGAATACCGTGTCGGATTCAGATGGTTTTTTCTTTCTTTTTTTGGCTGCAGGTATTTTGGGTTTGCCATAAATCCTTTCAACTGTAATATTCAGGAAACCTTTGAAACAACCAGCAAATTACCTGCTATAAAAGCTGACTAGCACCCTGGTGGAGTGTATTACCTTACCCCACAGCCTCTTCGGGTCTATTTTTATTCAGTCTTCAAAAAAAAAAAAGAAAGAAAAACTTTAATGAACGCGTTTACGTCGCTATATATTATTAGCGATCGTAAACATTAGCAGACACAAGCCGCTGGGTGTTTGGTGTGTTGGAGCGGTGGTATGTAGAAGATGTTTTAAGATGTAGTGTTTAAGAAATTATGCACTCGGTGCTTAAATAATGCATCAAACACTGACTAAAGGGAAGTCTCACTCCGTAGGCATACGTTTTGATCGTAATTTAAGATTTGAGGGGACTATGCTTGCCGGTGAATCTGGAAGCAATTTGGGGTGCTCTGGACCTTTTTGACACGGTTACTACTAAATTGAATCTGAAATGTTTATAAATTTGCTTAAAGCTTTTCTATGTGGCTTTTGTTCTTGACTTATTGCCACGTTTCATTGTCAATCGCGTTTCCAAAACCCATGCTCTCAGTTCCCCCGAGAAAAAGGGGAGAAACGTGGCATGTTGTCTCGATGCGTTTGATGATATTAATAGCTGTGTGTCGAAGAAGCAGGAGCAACAATGGAGCTGTTGTCAATGAATATTCTTACAGTAATTAACTCTTCTTGCCAGAAGGATATTTGAAGATAGAAGAAACATCCAAAAAAATAGCCTTTAGTTCTCACGTATTTAGCAAGACTGCCAGCATCATGATCAAACAGCTCAACAGCAGCAGTCTGGGCAGGCGGGGAGGTAGGGAATTAAAGCCCTGATCTGAGTTTTAATCACTGCTCTCCATGTTTCTGCTTCTCTACATCTGACACCAGCCAACTGTGCAACTCTTAAAATCTGTCATCTGAGTATAAAGTGGAAATTCCCTAAATATTTCCCTAAAATAATGACCATGGCAAAGTACAGAGGAATGCCAAGACATATAATACTGTAGCCTTTTGAACTGGAGGAGAAGGTTTTCACGAACACTGTTTCTGGATTGATTTAAGCGACTTCTGTCACATGCAACCTTGAATAAGACAAAGATATGATGAGATGGAAAATGCAAATTAAAAAAAAAAAAGATTACTGGGTATAGTTGAGTGCAGTGATAAGCTTTACTTTGACTATTATTTCTTAGCAGGTAGTATGGACCCTAGATATTTCACATTTCTTCTCATTAATTTCACTTAATGTCTTACTTGCATTCATATTTACATTTCAGGCAATAAAATTAAGTTGGGAGAGTCAGGCTTTTCTCGCGCTATAATGCCATTTTTCCTTTTTTAAACAGTTTAAAATTGTTCCGACATTGAGAATACCAAGCAATGAAGCATTTTAGTTGGTCATTTGTACCTTTACTTTCACTAATATGCCTGAATATGTGGAGCAGTATTAGGTAATTGCTATCACTCCTTTCCTCTCCAAATCCTGCAGACTCTCTCGACTGAAGACGGGTTGAGACGAAGTGTTCTGTGACGATGCCTTTGTCATGTGTCCAGAATCTGGTTTTACATTGTTTTGTATTTCTCCCCTGGAGGTGAAGCTGTTGTGGCAATCGCTCTTGCTCTACATCTCCTCACCATCACAGAGCTGCACCACACAGCTTCTGCTTGCAGAGCCACCCTTAGGTTGACATCTTTGCATTCATGCACTCAAATTCCTCCAGATTCCTTTAATAAAGATTGTAAAGTATTTAAATGCTTTCCAGTCTTTATTTTGGTATATTTTTTGTGTGAAGACAAAAGTGAAGACCTGCTGCTCATCTTTGCTCATCCAAGTGTCAGCCTTTAATGGAGGCTGCTTTAGCACCAAGTCATGAGTACAATACCTGTTGACTTTTGTTTTTTATCTCCGTGTGAGCTCTAAATTGCTCCCAACTGTAATGACCGGCTTAAAGGCCTGAAATTGAAAAGTGGGTGTATATTTACAGACGTAATTGAGTTGCAAAGAAAACAAACATGAAATATGTGTTAATAGAGGTTGAAATACAATTCAAGGTAAATGTTATAATCACTTTTATTATATTTAATCTCTTAAGTGGGTTAAGTGAAATTCTCCAAACCTGAAACGATCTATTTCTGTCAAAATGCAGGCTAGATGACAGGCTAACACATCAAAACAATCTTATTCATAACGTTACGTGTTCAGAGTGGGATGGGCCTTAAATTCTACTCAACTGCACCGTGGAAGAAGAAATCTGTTACGTTGGGGACCGCAGCACAATTCATGAAAAACTCTTCAGTGGTTTAACTCCACATATCATTGCAATATAGCGCTCATGTTTTAAGACACGATGATGAATCATGTTTCTGTGAAAATCTCACAAGCAGCTTTGCTTGGATGAAAGATATAAAATAGCAGAGCGAGAGCGTGAGCGAGAGAGAGAGAGATAATGCAGCAATAGGACTTTACCAGTCATAGCATTACAGTGCACTACAAATATTGTGACTTTATTGTTCCATCGAGCATTCAGCAAAAGGACAGCACATTTAAAGTAAACAAGCAATAATGTACGATGGTTTGATGTTTAATTGGTAAATTTCAATTACAAAATAGTTGGAAACACATATTTAAATGCAGCCACTGTGTTAGTTTAGCATCATGTGGCTTTGTGAAAACAAGCCAGTTATCCCCATTCGCCTCCCCATCTACGTCGATTTTAAAGTCATTTCACAGGTTGTTACACACAGACTGCACAGCACACACATTAAACGGGGATACACTAATTCGCTAAATTCCTCAGCCGAGAAATTCTCAAACACAGCCATTCCCCACCTCTCCCCTCTCGTTTCTTTGTTTCCATCTTTGCACAACCTCCCCCCCCCCACCGCCTCCTTTCTGCCGTTTCCTACGGTGTTGCTCCTCAAAGCCCCACACTCCCCCAGACCACACTCAGCCTCCGAGGGCCGATCTGAGCCCAATTCCCCGCGTAGCTGTTGCCTGGGCCTCATTCACAGACGCTCTTGACTGGCAGTGTGAATGTCCAGGCCTCATGTTTCGCTCGGTGCCCAAAACCTTTCCCTCCCCATCAATCATGGAAGAAGAAAAACATGTCAAAGCGAATACTTGGTGGGGGCAGTCTTTAAGATTAGTTCGGTTCCCGTCCAGAATACATTTCTGTCATTTACTGTCGATTGACATAAAGTGTCATGCACGTTGTCATCCGAGCTATAAATAGAAAACATAATTAAAAACGTGTTGTCATTTAAAGCATCTTTTGAAGTCAAAGATGGATGAAGTGATAACACACTTGATGAAAGTAGCTCCTCTGTTAAAGATGCTATATTAGTTCAGCTGTTTCAGTGAATGTTCATTTATTTGTCAAATTGCAGCTTAAACATACAGGATGTGTCCGTTTCTGTCTATTTGAAAAGGAGTCTGAATCTTGCATAGCTGTAAAAAAAACAAAAAAAATATTAAAGTGTTGGCTGTGAGTGATGTGTTTTCTTTTACAAAAGAGAAAACTAGTTTTAATCATCGGCCTGTACTGTATGCTCTCAGGTCTTTGCAGCTAAAACACTATGATTGGATCGGCAGTAATTCTGGGATTTGACCTCTTTAAAATGAGAATTGCAGCTGCTGATGTTTTCATATTCCAGATGTTAAAGCTGAGCTGTAATTGCAATGACAGCCTCAACCCGAAAAAAAAGGGAAAAAAAATGGCTGTTTTTATTACTTTACAGTGTAGAAGTTGCAGTTGTAGCTTTCTGTTCAAAAATGGGAGGGATGAAATATTTAAATTAACCTATCCTGGTATGAAAAAAAAAAGTCAAATAGAAAAGAAAGGGAATAATATGCAGTGAAATCTTGTTTTTGTTTCTCATAAGACTGAATTAAATTATTAAATGATTCCACTCTTTTTGTTACCACTAAAGAAAAACAACGTGCTGGAAAAACCTGAGGGGTTTTATCCTCGGAAAAGCAACATGTCCCATGTGGGGCTTTTCTTTTTTTGGTTCCTGTGCTTCCAACACCTTTGCCTCTACACCTCTCTCTTTTCTTCTTGGGGCAGGTGGGCGCTGGATTACCTGAAGCAAAACTGTTGCCGCTATTTCTCTCTCTGTTTCTTCTTATTCTTTTGGCCGGGGATAGATGTAACAGCCGTGACACGATGCAGGTGCCAGTGTCAGAAAAACCTTTTTTTTATTTTTTATTTAATGATTTAGGTAAAATGAGACTGCAGAGAAGAGGATGAGGGGATTTCACGTACATTCACAGCTC
The DNA here is from genome assembly GCF_033807715.1 of Cololabis saira. Taxonomy (NCBI): domain Eukaryota; kingdom Metazoa; phylum Chordata; class Actinopteri; order Beloniformes; family Belonidae; genus Cololabis; species Cololabis saira. Next base: position 16,940,850 of record NC_084594.1, read on the forward strand.
AGTTACTTTGCAAACAGATCCACCCCATCTGCTGCAGGTGATTTATCCAGACACAGGCAGATGCACCAATGCAGAATTTAATGGCTGACGCAGTGAACGCGTTCCTCGCCATGGCTGTGATGAATGCGACTTTGCCCCCAGGTTTCCAGAAAGAGACCTTTGAAATGGCTTTAAGATGGAAACCGGGGCACTTTCGGCATTTTTCAGACGACTGTGGTGATGTGAATAATTTAAACTTACAACATGTTGCCACGTCTACAGAGAGTTGCCTAAAAGTCAAAGCTACGATCATGTGTATTTATACGTCTGGTTGTGTTTATGTTGTTCTCCTTGTTTATGTTTTATTTTGTTTTTCTCTTCTTTTGAAGTCTGCTCACTTAGCTGCTTCTCTCACACGTGTAAGCAAATAGCAAACTCCCTTGAAATGCTGAATTAACTATCAGGCGTAACCTGCTGCTCATTTGTAGGGCTGGGCGATATATCGAGATTTTAATATATATCGATATATTTTCAAACACGATATGGTACGAGACAATATCGTTTATATCGATTAAAAAAAAAAAAAAACGTTTTTTTTTTTACATTTTTTTTAATGATTTTGATATAGCTTATTTTGTGACAAATTGACTTGAATGTTTTATTTGAGATTTGCACAAATGTTTTGTTATTTGCACAACTGTCAACCTCAGTGGAAAAGTCTGCCTGTTACTGTCTACATTGTATTAATTGCACAGTGTATTTTAATTTAATTGTTATGCAGGAAAGGGATATTTGTTTTATTTTATTCAAGAAGCATTTTTATTCTATATATGCAGGCAGTTTATTTTTATTTCATTTGTTTTATACATTTTGATATTGTGCAGACCTCTGTTAACAAAGGTACCTGTGTGACATTTGGCACGAGGCTTTGTATCAAAACTGACTGTTTTTTTAAGGGTTTGCCTCAGAAAAAAATGAAGCTAACAGAGATGCTAACAGAGATGCTATGCTATAATGCTTTGGGGGAAACCCCAATTAAGGCACAGAAAAAATATCGAGATATATATTGAGTATCGCCATTTAGCTAGAAAATATTGAGATATGACTTTTGGTCCATATCGCCCAGCCCTACTCATTTGATAAAGTTTCAATTAGAAATATATTATCAGAGACAAGTGAAATTGTATTCAATTTCAATGATTATTTCTCCCTTGAATTTTATCGACTGAAACTAATTATAATCTGTTCTACTTTCTGAAAAATGTATTTAATTCTGAACCCTATCTCCTGTCTTCTGTCTTTCAGCCTGTCCGTCAGGATTCTTCAAGCCCACTCAAGGAGACGAGCATTGCATGCAGTGCCCCATTAATAGCCGCACCACCAGTGAAGGAGCCATTAACTGCATTTGCCGCAACGGCTACTATCGCACCGACTCTGATCCTCTCCAGATGCCGTGCACAAGTATGTTTAGCATAAAAGTTATTGGGCTTTCAAATCGCCCTGCGCACAGTACACAGGCATGAACAGTTGCTCTTTGGTTTCAGATAGGAGCTCTGACACACATGCGTTTCATAGCCCCTGGCAGAAGAGCCCCCCAGATCAAAGGATAGCCATGGTCTGTGCAACTCTGAGCAGACAAACCCTGTCAGAGCTGTCCTTCGCGCAAACATAATGCTGACGTGCTCAAAGCGTGGCCGTCCACAGATCTGACCCGACAGACAGGGCTCAGCTGCCCTTCCCCGACATCACAGAGTCCGTACTCCCAACCAGACCGGAGGTTACTGGGCCGGGGCGCGTAGCCGCGTAAGGGGTCAGCCGCGGAGAATGAGCCGGGGCGAAGCCCTCTCTTGTCATGCCAATGAAGCTGTTTGAATTAGAATTAGAATTTGAGACGGAGACAAGAGGTTTGGGAAAGGGAAAGATAGACGGACGGTTAGACCAAAGCAAAAGTGAGCAAGGGAGGGGTGAAGTATGAAAGAGAGATACGTAGAATGAAATGAAGAAGCACTCTGAGGGAGCGGGAATGGGCAGGACGGACGTGTATAGAGTTGGCTCTAAGTAGCACAAAATGAGGGTGACTGAGGAAAAAAAAAAAAAAAAAGCCCCATTCAATGTTTCAGTCGTGTTTTTTCCTTATTCTCAAACTTTGGCTGTTGAAAGGGTGAGAGGAGGGAAAAGATTTGATGGTCTCCTACAAAGGAGATTTGCATAAGCCTGGCTCTGGGAGTTGAACAGCTGTTGTGAATGAAAAGGCAACAGCGTCACGTCACCCGTATTAAACGCAGCAGGGCCCGGTCTGATTGAAGCAAGAGAACGGGCCCATCAGAGAGGCCTGCAAGCTAATGGGAGGGATATTAGTTCTCCTCCCCGGGAAGGAGATGCCAAGGAGGAGTTATGTTTCTGAGAACCACCAAGTAGGGCGCTCCAAAGGGCTTTCTTCCAAAGCTGCAGATCTATTAATTGCTGCCAATTAAATGAGAAGTGATCAACTCAGATTTACGATGGGGGCGGAGTAGGACTGCTTATCTCATTAGTCCTTTAGGGTAACCATAATTACGTTCTTGTGTCAGTATAAGATAAACATTTTTTTTTTTTACCGGTTTGTTTGTTTGGCCTGTCAACATCTTGTCGTGTGAAAAGTTTTCACCCTTTAATGCCTAAGTTCTACGTTTCAATAGGAAAAATAGTGAGTTTCTCTTAGATGCAGTCATTTTATACAATTTTATACAATTCTATTCGGTCAAAAACCACACAAATACTAAATCAATTTGAAACTATGAATCAGTGTCGACTTAGTCCAAACCTTGGGGGATTCGTTATGTGTTATGTGTTAAGAAAATAAAGTAACAAGAGAGGTTAGGCAAATGCCATATTTTAGATTAAAGTGACTTCAGATTCAGATTTTCAGATTCAGACGACTTTATTGATCTCTTTGGGAGGTTCCCTCGGGGAAATTGACATCTCCATCTCACTCACACAGCAGTGTCATTTACAAATCAAACACCCCAAAAACCAAACACCCATATAAAGATACAAAATTACAAATAAAGAAAAAAAATAGGAATAAAAACAAAAATAGAAATAAAAAAATTAAAATAAAAACTGCAGTGCCATAAATTGAATTATATGGATAGAAAATAAATAAGTGTTATGTAATATTGCACAAAGTTATTGCACAGTCCGGTTTGCTGTTGATCAGACTGACTGACCCCCCACAGTCCCTCTGTTCTTCAGTTCTTCTTGGCTCAGTTCTTCTTGACTTTTGGTTTATTAGGCTTTCTTCGTCACAGGTACAATAAAGAGTTAATTGAAACTTCATAGGAAACTTCACAGCCGTGCATCGCTGGACACAGAAGCCGTTTTCTGTTAAGGCTTGATGTTCTGATGACCCACTACAGCCAAGTCTCACGAGTGAAATTTAGTCATTTTGTAATTTTTGATCATTTGGGACAGGTCATACAACACAAAAAGCATCTGTTTTACTATTTTTAAAGCCCGATCTGGGGATGTAAACATTTTGGGCCCAAAATTTTAGCCGTTTACATTCAAGACGTCATCCACACTGATCTTCTGCTGCCGCCTCTCTATCTATTCTGTCTCGCTACGATGCCATCATTGTAATGTTTTTACATGACTTGAATGTAATGCAATTATTGTCCAAATGTGATCATTTAAAAGTGTAGGAACAAAACTATCTCACTGGCATCATATTTGAAAAGTAAATACTGTTAATTCAAACTAACTTACATATAACATCCACTGCATTGTGCTGAATATAAAATGCAAAGCCTTTTTCTGTATTGTTTTTGATGCACAACATTTTGATCAAAAAGATTTCCTCTAGAAATGTTTTTTTCATCTGCATAATCAAAAGGCTGTACGCCAAACTGCATATCCGATGTGTGTCTCCCAGCCGTCCCGTCAGCTCCGCAGAATGTGATCTCCAGCGTGAACGAGACCTCTGTGATGCTGGAGTGGATTCGTCCCCGGGACTCCGGCGGCCGCGAGGACGTCGTCTTCAACATCATCTGCAAGAGCTGCGGTGGAGGCCGGGGAGGCTGCACCCGCTGTGGAGACAACGTCCAGTTCCTGCCCCGCCAACTGGGCCTGACGGACACCCGGGTCTACATCAGCGACCTGCTGGCCCACACACAGTACACGTTCGAGGTGCAGGCTGTCAACGGGGTGTCAGATCAGAGCCCCTACTCTCCCCAGTACGCTTCAGTCAACATTACCACTAACCAGGCCGGTAAGTGGGTCCATCTGTCTCACCCTCTTTTTTTTTGTGTGTCCTGTCCTGTGCTGCTTCTCTGCGACACATGCCCTGTATGGAGCCTTCCTCATCACACTCATGCCTCTACAAGCACATAATTCACCGTGTATGAGCTTCCACTACGTCTCGTTCTCTCCTCTCCTGTATGGCGGTGCATGCAGATTAAAGGCTGTAAAATGGGAAGCAGAGCAGCGCTGATGATGTGACAGACAGAATGTGATGGCCTGCTGGTCTTCATAGTGTGACCTCATCACCATGTATTTAAGATGGAGCAGTTGAGAGCCAGCGAGCTGCCGTCTCCCCCACTGTTCGATGATTACAGCTTTATACCATCCATCCACTTGGGTGTAGAATTACACTTCAAAAAACGTTACTCGTTGTAGTCACATTATATAGCTATATAAACGCGATATGAGGAACCTTAAAAACTAAAACACCTTTTAAAAGATCAAAAAGCAGCTAAAAATTCACAGAAAAATAAAACAGTTCATGTATGGTCTAGGAATGGGCGATATTTTACCGTTCACGATAAACCGTCAAAAAAATTCCCCACGGTAAGAATTTGTCATCTCGCGGTAAAAACGATAAATTCCCCTTGATGACGTTTTTGTGTAAAGCTGATTTATGGTTCTGTTAAATCGATGCAGAAGGAAGGAAGGAAGGAAGGAAGGAAGGAAGGAAGGAAGGAAGGAAGGAAGGAAGGAAGGAAGGAAGGAAGGAAGGAAGGAAGGAAGGAAGGAAGGAAGGAAGGAAGGAAGGAAGGAAGGAAGGAAGGAAGGAAGGAAGGAAGGAAGGAAGGAAATGAGGCAGAAAGAAAGAAAGAAAGAAAGAAAGAAAGAAAGGAGGTAGAAAGAAAGAAATGAGGCAGAAAGAAAGAAAGAAAGAAAGAAAGGAGGCAGAAAGAAAGAAAGAAAGAAAGAAAGAAAGAAAGAAAGAAAGAAAGAAAGAAAGAAAGAAAGAAAGAAAGAAAGAAAGAAAGAAAGAAAGAAAGAAAGAAAGAAAGAAAGAAAGAGATTTCCGTTGATGACGTTTTTGTGTAACAAACAGCGGATCTGAGAGCGAGATAGATTTATAGTTGAAAAGATGGAGTTGAATTGGTATTTCTTTTATCGTCATTTTTATCATTATCGGGATAAATGCCAGAAATTATCATGATACATTTTTTAGTCCATACCGCCCATCCCTAGTATGGTCATGATTTCTCAACAAATATGCCAGAAAGTGTTACTTTTGCAAAGGAGACTGTCGGCTGCCACTCCTCCAATGGCTTCAAAAAGGCCGAAATATTGATTTGTGTTTTAATTGTCTCTGAAACATGTACTTTGGCAAGCCAGGCCCTGCTTCTCTAAGCACTGATGAGCAGGCAGATCCAGGCCGCCCTTTCTTTTACACTGGCTTTTCATCCCAGAGGGGACTTACTTAAGTGCCTGTTATTTCTAATGATCTATTCCCCTGCACCGAGGCCACTCTTATGGGACAGCATTACCTAAAGCATGCTTTTTTATTGGGTTTTATTGGATTTTGGTTAACTGCATTCCCAAATGCCCAGATGTCTACACCGAGTAAGTCAAACAGGAACTGAACGCAAGTTTGATGAACGCACTTACAAAAGGAAATAGCCTCACTTAAATTGACCAACTGTGATGATTTTCAGTGTTTATCTGTTTGTTTGTTTTTTTTTTATTTAAAGAAAAGAGATGTGATAAAATGCTCAGTTGCAATGCTGGACCTGAAATGCAAGCCTTTCTTCACACGCTGACCTCTTTTTATTGTCTGTTTTGATTTGAGTCACTGGTGTGGTGGGTTAATGAGGGCCTGTGAGTGCAGTTAAGCGTTGTAATGAGGCCCCTGCCCCACTCCGACTCACTGGGCCACAATAAGTCTGCCACCCCAAGCCTTGGCTTCTCTGCCGCTCCCGCTGAGGGGTCCTGGCGGAAATTGGGGGGCTCCGCACCCTCTCCACTGAAGGGTCCGTCACTTTGGATTAGGCAGCGAGAGCTTCTGTCTGAGGAAGCTGTGAAAAGAACTCAACTCTTGCTTGCCCCCACTCAACGTTCCCACCTTCCCCCATCACCCTGGACCCTGCTCACTACTGGGACACAGGGCCGGAGTTTCGCGGCGCAAAAAACGCTACAGGGCTGGGGTCACAGAGACCAGGAGCCAATAATTGCATCTGGTTTGTGAGGCTTTGAGGTTACGTAAACATCATGTCATCCCTAATTACCTCAGGCAGTTCTCTGCCTCCGTCTTTCAGTGAGAATGAGAGCGTGACATGGAGGAAAACTAAATCAGAACATTTCTATACATACACTTGTTAATCAGGCCAGAGGCTGGAGTGTTGCATGGACAAATAACTGCGTTATTGTAAAGTGGACGGCACGAATGCTCATCACATGTACGGATGGCTTGTTCCTCAGCTTTGACCTGCTGGTTTGAAGGGTAAAGATGGTGTCGGGGTCAAAACGTCCCACTTTTTATACCCTGTCAAGTGCCCACCACTCTCTATTGTCCACAGGCTTCTCTGTGCAGGTGATTTGTGACACTTCCTCTGTGATAAAAGATGGGACAGTTCTAGAAATTGTTGCTCTTGATTACAGTGTCATGTCACACAAAAGAAAATGAAAGTCCGGAAATTGTTTGAGTTCCTTTTATTACTGTATGACTCATTCTCCAAAACTTTATCATGTCCTGTAGACAGCGCAGAAGTCTCCAAGTGTAAGTCTAACCAATACTTTTTTTCTTCTTCTAAAGTATGACTCATACTTAAGCCAGCCATTTTGGCATTGCTCTGTTTGTGAAATGCTGCAGTGACGTGGCACCAAATGAGCTCACGGAGCGAGATTGAGACGTAGCCAGACAACAAATGACAATCCCGGCAAATGGTACGCTTCATGCGACAAACTGAGGGTGCAAACCTCAAGGCTTTGGTGGAGGTACTGCAGTGATTTTACATGTGTCTAACAGCTGAGAGTGATGCAAGACCATGTCCCTCGTGGGAACACTGCAGCAGATGTGGTCAGAAATAAATCTACCATTGCAATGACTATTTATGGACATACAGTATATATTTGATATTCAAGATGGCAAGTGATGTTATGCACCAGTTAAAATTAATGTGTTATAATATTGCAGCTAAAATAAAATCGAACGAGATGAGGAACCAAGATGAGCAAAATCTGAGCAGTATTTTCTGTTTCTGGCTCGTTCGGCTGTGCAGCAGCTAGTGAACCGTAATTTATTCACTTATGAACTGTAATTTCTTTCTAAGTATTCGGTATGCTGCTGCTGAAAATACGTATTACGGGCAAATCTTTGTTAGTTTTAGAAAAACGGCTTACCCTCTGTGTTATTCCTTCCCTCTCTCTGTGCTAATCTTTAGAGGCTGGATCAAAATAACAGATTTCCCTTGTAAAGGTTGCTGAGTGGTGTGACGATGATGGTGATTGTGGTCTTAAGGTTTTTTTTACCCGAGAAAATGTTGGAAATGATAGCATTATCATTTACAGTCAAGACTTTTGGATTATGTCATGCTCTTTTTGCAGTTTTCTTCTTTTTAAAAAAAAAAAAGCACTACGCTTGATACTAGACCCAATTTTTAAAGACTGGAAGCCTTAAATAAAGACTTCAGTCCAGTATGTTTGAATATTATGTTTCTTTATCAGTTTCTTCTGCAGAATGTAAATATACCCATGTAATATGAACATTACACGGGTATATTTGCATCTGAATATAATACACATGTAATGTAAATAATACATATGTGTATATTTACGTAACATGTAAATTGCAGGGATTGGTTGTTGACAGTTTAGATGCAGTTTTTCTTCCGTTTTTATTTTTATTTCATTATCCCAGTGATACTTATCATATGTTGTTACTTACTGTTGTGGAAAAAAGGGATAGTAATAAAGAAAGAGTGTGAAAAGCTGACTGCTTCCGCTGAAATTAAGAGGTTACGCAGCAGCCAGATGCTGATAATCATTTCAGCATTCGCGGCCTCTTGCAGGTCTGGATGTGTTTTAACAGAATGTGGAAGAAGGAAGACATCAGCAGCGATAGACAAAGGGATCATTGCTTTTCTCTTTTGGAAAGATTTCCTAAAGAAAGCTCCATTTCTCTTAAAGGAACATGACAGCATGGCAGTATGCACAATTTGTTACGTCCTGATATAAAAACCTTTGGGCTTAAAAGAGGCAGCGCTTTCTTTTTCACACGACTGTATATAAAACAGCTGAGACACGGTCAATATTGACTTTGACCACAGTTCACGGCAGTAATCTGCTGTTTTGTACTCAGTCTAAGACTTATGGTTGGTTAGACGGGTTAGAAGCACAATCAAGAGCGTGCAGATCGTACTTTTTGCAAACGCATGGCAGCAAGTGTTTGAATCCAGGTCAAGTCATTCATTCCTGCTTGAGCCGTCAGTTAGCGTTTAAAGGTGGAGCCCTGCTTTATCCACTGCTATTTGTCATATAATTTATGCTTTTATGGAGGTTGTGGTATACAGCCTAAAATTATGAAGACAGAAACAGATGATAGCGAAGACCACAAGTTATATTCTTGTATACTCTCAGGCTGCTAGTTCATCAATTTCAATAAATGTAATGTGGTATTCAGAGATTTTGCATTTAGGTAGAAGATAATCTCTAAGTGAATTCAGGCTTACACAAATTATACATTTCGTCCTCTGCAGTCAGTTACTCTGCATTTACAGCATTGTCTTCTATAGTGTTTTCACAAATTAGATTCCAGAGGACATATTTGTTAAAGCGGTTCATTAACTCAAGGTGAGCTGCCCCTAATGCTATCGAGAAGCAGGAGCCTGAATGGATTGCTTATCAGGCGAGCTGGCTGAATGTGGAAGTGAACAACATTATGCAGAGGATTTGGGAGGGGGGGCTGTAATCGGGTGCAGCCTTTTCATATGCTCTGCTCAAGATTTATGGCTTAATTATTGTCCAAATTGCCCAGGTTCACTGTAACCAGGCTACCAGGGATTTTGCTGCTCCACTGAGCCATAGTGTGAAAAGCACTGGTGCAGAGCCAGGTGGGACTGCCAGGATGTCCACCAGCAAGCCAAATGTGGCTACTACACTGTTGACTCACGGACAGTGACACCATTTAACGTAAACTCTGATGTGGTTTTGTCCAAAAGACCATAGATTTGTATGCATATGTTTAACGTTATGGCACTAAAAGCTATATATCTATCATTTATTAATCTATTTTACATATTAAAATCCTCCTTTTCGACTAAAAGATCCTATTAACAGCCTGCCGGAGGATCTGAGAGGAGCTGGAAATGTGGACATTTTTAAACGTAGACTAAAAACTCATCTCTTTGGTCTGGCTTTTATGTAGCATCACATTTTATAGTTTTAGTTTTATTCCGTTTAATTTTTTTTTTTTTTTTTTTTTTTTTTTTAAAGGTATCTGTTTTATTTATTTATCTATCTCTTATAATGTTTTTATTATTTTTATTGTTGTGGACTGATTATTTTTTTAGCCTTAATCCTTGAACCTTTATCTTTTTATAAATTTTATATATTTTATATTGTAAGTCAGGGTGCATTGGTCTCCCAGTTTTTATCTTTTTGGTCTCCCAGTTTTTTGTTTATTATGCTTATTTTTCAATCAAAATGTCAAAGCACCTTGTATTTCATGTACTTGGACGAAAGGTGCTATATAAATAAAATTTGATTGATTGATTATGCTGAACATGATTATGGCAAAAAGAGCAAAGCAGCCATAACTCGGTAGTAATATACTATACTTCAGTTATTGTGAGTAATTATTGTCAAGATTGAGGTGTAAATACAGCGTTTTAAAGATTGACAGAGTCAGGAGGGGACCACCAGCATTCATCGTGTGCAGTGTGACGGTGACAGAAGGTGTTAAGAATGGCACATATGTCGGGTGGCAGTGTAGGTCAGCCAGGCAGAAAGGCGGGAGGTTTCAGCAGGCACCTGGAGCCCAGCACTCACAGAACCTTCAGAGGAGCTTGTTCTGTTCGTGAGCCAACGAGCAGCACAGCCACACATTCCCCGCATTCATGGTGCCGCTGATACCAGGCAACCTGTTTACAAAGACGGATTCATGCGAGCGCCATAGCCGAGGGGGAGCGGCAGATTCACTTAGCGATAAAGTATGTGGTTGGTAGTCTTTGGGGTTGGCAGTTACATTAGGTTTATCAGATGACTTTAAATAGCCTCTTCATGGAATATGAATTTGATTAAGACTGTCCGGGAGAGAATTAGCACATGGAATGTCAAAATTAGTTAACTAATTGATCTTGCTCATAAATCATTTAGTAGCCATGTGATTTTTTTTTTTTTTTTTTTTCTGATTTTTTTCTTTTCTTTTTTTGGTCTGGGTTGTATCTCGGTCTCGTTCAGATTGTAATCCGAGGATTTGCACTCGTGCAACAGAGGGGATTTGACAATGCACACTGCCTGCTTTTAAAATCTAGGTTAAAAGGCCATGATCTTCTGGCCCAGCGTGCTGTATGAGAGAATACAATTTGAATGCACAATTAAGAATGGCTGAATGCATTAGCGGGATACTGAAATGTCTAAATAATTGACTGTGCTCTACGGCAGTAATTTATTTACTCTTTATGAGCAAGAACATGATGATAGTGACAATTAAAAAGGTTATGAAGCTAAAGAAAGAATGAAAGGGGTCACAATCCAACCATAACTGTTATCTAATTTATTCACGTTTCTATAAACTTTGCTAAGTTAACTTCGTTAATTAAGCAAATGGATATTTTATAAACCCAACAGCGCGCTTTATAAACCCACTGCCCTCTCAGCTCTCTCCTGGGACTACTTTTCCTCCTCGCCCGTTCTGCCTGCCAGAGACACTCAAATTCCTGTTGACGTATACATTAACCTTTTCCGAAGGTGGCTGCAAAACAGAGATGTTATTGTCTGAGCAACTGTCTTGCCACTGCCTGGAGTTTTTCTTGCTTAAACATAACAAGGTGTTTCCCCCATTCCCTCACTCAAACGCCACTAATACCATCACTCTTGAATGTAGTCTCACAATGCATAGAAATAGAATGAATATTCTGAAAACTGCCTAAAGCATCAAGGTAATCTACTCAAAATGCTACAATTTTTTTTCTGAATGTGAGCAGGGATGCGTCAGAATATCGCTTGAACAATTTTCAAACTGGTAGCTTGAAGGATGTCCACATGAAAAGTAGATATTAGATGTAAAATGTACTTTTTTTTTAGCCATGATGACAGTAACACTACCAGAGAAGATTTAAACTTGCAATAAATCTCCACATGTATATTTTTCTATGTTCATTGATGAGAGAAAGAAGGCTGTGGCCCACGCTGGCTTTTCCAGTAGTGAAGATTTTTGACATGCATCCAGTGGTCTGCGGAGTTTTTCTTCCTGCAGATCCCAGTTTGGATTCTTTTTTTAAAAGCAGATATGCAGCTAGTTGATTAAACAGCAGTTTTGACCAGAACTATGCGACTCGAAGCATTCATAGCGCACATATTGCCTCCCGTTCTGCCTTAATCAGCCCAGAGAGACCAAAGGACCACAGGCAATTTGTGGACTCCAAATTGCAATATTACAATCTGTCGGAAATGTTTGGAACCACTGAGATGGTCTTTTTTTTTCCCTTTTAAAGAGGCAATGGTATTTTTTGACAATGTTTATTTTATTAAAGTATTTTTTGCAATAAACATTGTGGTTTGGCCCCATTTCGGGCAATCATCAACATTTTTCAGTGCAATATGTTTATAAAATGCAACATATTGTTGATCAACTTTGTTGATGATAGACCCAAAAAAGCTGAGTCTTTTCTTCTCGGCAAGTTAAAAGACAAACATATTTATTTGTTTTTGTGTTCATATCAGTATATCCAGGTCGGCTGGAGCCGTTCCCAGCTCATTACAGGCACCCTGGACAGGTCGCCAGTGTATCACAAGGCCACATATAGACAGACAACCAGGCATACTCACCATATCAGTATATATGGGTTCAAATTTGCTAGGTTGGCTCAGATTTTTTTTTCTATCTTTTGAAGTGCCCCTGTTAGAATTAACAAATGGTGTGTATGAGAATATTATAGTCCCCAGTCTTTTCCAATGCAGATGGTTTAAAGCTTGATGAACTGAAATCTCACTTTTGTAGCTTTACTGCATTGGAAAATCTTTATAGATGTTAAACCCACAATCCTTTGCAGCTGGGGAAACGGGGCAGGCTGCCAGCACGCTAAAAGTACATGCAAATATGGGCCTCTCCCTTTAAGACGTCTCGATCTGCAGCTCATAAACGGACAACAGTGAGAGTGAGTGGAGCAGTGGCAGCTAGTTTGGAAGACTGTTTGGTATAAGGCGCAGTTGGTTTAGCCCTCTGGGAAAAATCGTACTGCGGGAACTGATTTTTACAATGAAAAGGAAAAGGGATTTACGAGCCCTGACCTGTTCTCGCTTCCTCCCCCATCTTCCCCAAATCATAGCATAGCGCTCTCTACCAGAACGTCTAATCAAATCACAGCCACATGGTTGCAGACACAGTGGGTTGTAAGAAAGATGCAGATAAAAGGCTTGAAACATACTTTACTTAGGAGCATATGATTCATGAGCTCGCAAATGAATCATATGCCTTTCCACCTATTTTGTCTGCTATTCCGTTTCCGAAGACTGATACAAAACTTTTGCTGTGGGAAATACATTTGTAATCTTGTTATTTATCCATATTACAGATGTTCATGCAATATTTGCTACAGATACCTTTAGAACAGGGGTCGGCAACCCAAAATGTTGAAAGAGCCATATTGGACCAAAAACACAAAAAACAAATATGTCTGGAGCCGCAAAAAATGAAAAGTCTTGTATAACACATGCTGCATGTATCTATAGTAGTTATAACTGGGGGAAGATTTTTTTTTCATTATGCACTTCGAGAAAAAGTTGAAATGTTGAGAAAAAAGTTGAAATGTTGAGAAAAAAGTCGAAATGTTGAGAAAAAAGTCGAAAATGTTGAGAAAAAAGTAAACATTTTGTGAATAAAGTCGAAATGTTGAGAAAAAAGTCGAAATGTTGAGAAATAAGTCGAAAATGTTGAGAAAAAAGTCAACATTTTGTGAATAAAGTCGAAATGTTGAGAAAAAAGTCGAAATGTTGAGAAATAAGTCGAAATGTCGAGAAAAAAGTCGAAATGTCGAGAAAAAAGTAGAAATGTCGAGATTAATGTTGAAGTACAATCTCAAGAAAAAAGTCGAAATGTTGAGAAAAAAGTCAAAATTTTGAGAAAAAAGTCGAAATGTCGAGATTAATGTTCAAGTATAATGTCAACAAAAAAGTCAAAATGTCGAGAAAAAAGTCGAAATGTCGAGAATAAAAAGGAAAGGAAAAGGAAGAAAAAGAGAAAAAAAGGAAAAAAAGAAAAAAAGAAAAAGGGGGGAAAAAAGAAAAAAAAGAAGAAAAAAAAGAAGAAAAAAAAGGTCAAACATTTTTGAAAAAGCTCCAGGAGCCACTAGGGCGGCGCTAGAGAGTCGCATGCGGCTCTGGAGCCGCGGGTTGCCGATCCCTGCTTTAGAACCTCCATTCTTAGAAGTTTTTGCAGTGTGTGTGTGTTTCCTTTCCATTAAATCAAGAACTTATTCTGCCGCCAGTCATCCATGGTGGTTTCACTTCATCAGCTTTGCTTAATAAAGATGCCCATCATGGTCAGAGCTGCGCTTATTAATGGAGGCCAAGCAGTAGAAGTTGCGAGGATCTTCAAAGAGACTGGAAAAGCTCTGTAAATAAGTGTAATAAGATTGCTGAGACATACAATACCTAAAAGGTTATTATAGTCTGTTTAATAGACTTGGATTTTAATGAACAGAAATATATATGACAACCCCATATTTAATTGACTAGAGACGTTAATAGGTGTTCAGTCCCAGCAGTAAGACATCTATTAGAGATGCTGAGCAAAACAGGGCCTTTGTGTGTTCTTGAAGTCTTGAAGTCCCTCCAGAACGGACCTGGAGCACGGTCCACACTGTCAGATCCAAGGCTAAGCAATAACGTGGGACCTGAAACTTAATTCGCTTACAACAGCTGGGGATGTCGATCCTCTCACAATTAAGCAACTGGATACTCCATTCATGCTCCAGTACCTTCGTTATTTGATTTGGTCGTCACTCTGATTAGCGTTGTTTAAATTTTTCATATTCCATACAGTAAAGAAAACTTCTAAAACCTCAAAGTATGTTAAGAATGTAACTTTTTTTTTTTTAAGTCCAATATACTTGTACTTATTAAGCTCTTGTTTGGATAAAAGATACATTGCTGTAACTTAAGCATCTGCTCTGGTTAACGGTAGCGCTCCTCGGTCCGTGCTCTCACTTTTCTGTGGTATATGGGGAACTCATAAAATACTCCACTATTTTTCTTTCCAAGTCAGCCATCTAATTTAATTATATGAACTTACAATCCCTGTCCTTGTCATTGTAAACGGTTCATTAGTTTTAAGAACATGAATAGAGCATTCACTGAGAGAGAACCTGCGAGTAAAGCACCCAGTGAAAGTGATGATTTCTGACTGAAAAAGAAATCATCTTACGTGACACAGAATTTGCTTCTTTTATGTAAATAACAGAGGCATTCCCTCACATCCTTGCTTTTAATTTCTACTTGTCCTTTAATGGGGTGCAATCCCCATGATTTAGAAATAATTATTATAACAACAAAGTAAACGACTTGAAAGGAGGGTAACGTGTATTTAGTGGCATAACTTGGTGACATGTTTACATGATGGAAACCGAATATTTACTCACCCCTTGAAATTATAGATTAACTGTGGAAAAAAAGAGTCTAGGTACACTTGAAGATTTGGAGTACAATGGAGACTTGTGGATTTGGAGCACATAAATGACTTACGAAAATGGTTTTCATATGTGGATCCGTGCTGTAAGCCCTGCTGCGCTGAAACATTGGCAACTTGGCATACCACCACATTCCATAGTCAATTGGTTGAACGTCAGCTTAGCCCGAAATGTACCGAACGGACTCAAAATACACAGCACAGCTGGATTTATATTCAAAACATCTCCATATTTTCCTCTACAAGACTAATGTTTCAACACTTCGCGTCGATTTTACCTCAAACAGTCATGTCTTCGTCTAATTTAATCTCCGTTTGTTTTCACTTGCACCACCCCTTATCGGTTTCTTGAGGCCAGACATGGCGACTGCCACTCTGCCTGTCTGAAAAGTTGTCTTCCAACAAAAGGAAACCGCAGCGTTCTCCTCCGACAGCTTTTCACACTGGCATGTGTCCATCCTCGGTACATGAATACATGAGCTGCCTTTGTTTCTCCAGCCCCATATCAGGTTACTAGGCATGGCTGCTCCGTGTGTTTAATGGAAATGCTATGCAGGAAAAAGGCCATGTGGCAGTCCTGAATAAATGCACATCCGTAATGGGATACTCGTGAGTTCCCTTTGGAGTAGCTGTTTGTCTTATTAGGCTGCCATCTTGAGGCTTGTGTCCTGCCTGGATACTACTGTAAACATGACGGCACCTCTGGCTCCAGGATAGGACCACGAAGTACCTTTGCCGCAGAGTCACAGGCCGTCGTGCTGAGAGTGCTTCACTGACATGAAATACAGAACCCCAATTTATTATCTTCTGGCAGCGGCACATAAAAAACACTCAGTTCTTCGCCCGCCACTTTTTATGTGAGAAATCGTAATTTGTTGTGTCACATGACGGCTTTTGTTCCTGCAAGAGGACGTGGGACACTTTGCCATGATAAGTCAATAAAGCAGAAAGTGACAAAGTCATTGTCACTTACATGACTCTAGTTTCCTCCTTCCAGGACTGTTCTTGTAGGAAGGTGTTTACCTTGCATTGCAGATAAGTGATTTATACGTGACATGTATAGACAACACTCCAGCAACCTCAGAGTCCTATATTATAGAGGCGTGGCAGTTGTAGTTTTCCAGTCAATGGATTTTCCACAGAGAAAGCGTGCCGAGGGAGAGACTTCTGACTTTATTGCTGGGACTCAGGGGAGCCACCGTTTTGCTGGCCGAGGGCTGTGTGTGTGTTTAGCGCCGGCCTAAAACAGATGAGGGCTCGGTGTACATAAATCTTGGCCAGCCCCCCTCCTTCTTTGACACCTCAGCCCACCCTACCCTTTCACCCTCACTCACTCACTCACTCACACACGCATGCACGCGCGCACACACACACACACACACACACACACACACACACACAGGCCCAGACACTAAGGCCTGCAGGCCTTGCCAAGCTTCCCAGTTCCCAGAGCTTTTTATCCTCAGCTTCTCTTAGCTTTACGCTGACCTACGGCACCCGAACTAATCACAATGGTTGCTGGACAACTTGAGGTGATCACGCCCCCCCCCCCAACCCCCCCGCCCCTGACCCTGGCAATATTTAAGGTCACGGGGCTATGTAAGACTATATGAGACCACCCATGATGCATAAAGTCGTTTAGGATATTACAGAGTCTTGTTCTTTTTGTTTTATTTTAGTTTTTAAACAAAGAATAAAGAAATCAAAATTCAAAGGCAGGTCAAGTGTTTTCGGTTCACTTGACCCACATATAATGAACTAAAAGCGTAATTGTTCTTCATTACATTTGAAGTAATTCACATGCTTGTTTTTGTTGATTTATTTTTGTCCAGGACATTTTGCAGCTAATTTCTTCCTAAATGTGGAGTCGGCAATACCAAAAGGCTCAGTTTCTTTCTTCTAACCGCCATCAAAAGCCACTCTTTTAGAATTAAACCTCCACAGCGCTTGAACACAAACTTACGTACCCAGTCTCTCTCACATTTTTATGTTCCTCGCTGAAAAAAAAACCTGACCTACCAGGCAGGTCACATCTGCAGATAACCAATCTTCAAGCCAGGGCTGAGCAAGGGCTTCCCTCATGTTTCTGAGTGAAAAGGTGTCAAAACACCTGACCCATATGTCACATGTGGACACGAGATAAAAGAACAATTACGTGTCCAACAGAAATACAGCCACCATGGCGTCCCTTTTCAGCCCCTGGAAAAGCCTTTCCAGTGTTAATTCTTGTTTTACTTGTTGGAGCATCCAGTCGTTTTGGGCGGCAGCTGTCTCAAATGTGGACCTTCTTTTGACCTAAACCAGTTTTTGGGGAGTTCTCAGCCACTGAACTCATTCGCTGTGCCAATACAACATAGGCTACTCGCAGCAAAACTGACACCGATCTTACATGATGGACAAATGTGGCACGAGTGTATGGAGCCAAATCAAGGCCAAAAGTTTTGCTAATTTGAAAATAAAATTTGAACCTGAAAATTCTTTTTTACAGTTTCAAATATTTTTTTTTCAGTATCAGATCTTTTTTTCAGTTTCAGAACTTTTTATTTCAGTTTCAAATATTTTTTTCAGTTTCAGATCTTTTTTTTTCAGTTTCACATCTTTTTTTTTCAGTTTCAATTTTTTTTTCAGTTTCAGACTTTTGGCCCCGATCTGGCGTGGCATCAACTGAGAGGGGCGTGGCATCATGAGTGACAGCAGAACAGAGAAGGCGGGGGACGTTACTCAGTCATGTTGCCTTCAGGAAACGGAGGTTGCCGAAGTTATCAGTAGAAGTATGATTCAACACTGTATATACACTATATTCACGTGATTGGCAGTGGAAAAAACTGATATTAGTGACACGTTTTCAGCTTTTTAAACAGAAATGTGTCACTAGTATCAGTTTTTTCCACTGCCAATCACGTGAATATGGTGTATATACAGTGTTGAATCATACTTCTACTGATAACTTCTGCAACCTACGTTTCCTGAAGGCAACATGACTGAGGAACGTCCCCCGCCTTCTCTGGTATGCTGTCACTCATGATGCCACGCCCCTCTCAGTTGATGCCACACCAGATCGGGGCCAAAAGTCTGAAACTGAAAAAAAAATTTGAAACTGAAAAAAAAGATTTGAAACTGAAAAAAACAGAAGTGAAACTGAAAAAAAAGATCTGAAACTGAAAAAAAGATTTGAAACTGAAATAAAAAGTTCTGAAACTGAAAAAAAGATCTGATACTGGTTCAAATTTTATTTTCAAATTAGCAAAACTTTTGGCCTTGATTTGGCTCCATACGAGTGCAGGTAGCTACCATACAGCAGACTTTCATATTTATTTCAGAACAACCAGTAGATTATTTACTGCTGAAATGAAAACAGTTTTGACACTCTTAGAAACGTATGCTTGCTTGACTTTAATTTTGCATATGCTTCAATTATCATCTTAACCATAAACTTTATTTTTAGGGCCATTGCAGTGATGTGAAACCATTTGCACCAGGCAAAAAACATTGCAACATAATGTATGATGCTTTGTATGATGTCATCTAGAAGACTACGAAACAGACGCCAGATAGATTTGGATGGACTTAAACAACAGCACAAAAGGGATGTTTTGTAGCATTTTTGTGGCTTTGAAGATTGACGTTGTTTGCGTAGCTAACGCATGTGAGGAAATGGACTTTCTGTCAAGAATTACATGGTGGTCTGGTGTTTTTCAAATGATTTATTTGCACACGGTGGTCTGTTATCAACAACATGACAAGCATAAATTAATCTCATCAAAGTCACAGTTGATATTGGGAAGTCCCATGAGGCCGCTTCTGTGGTTTTAGGAAGTGTGTTGTGACTTGCCAGCCTGTCTTACATGTCTAGCCGTGGCTCTTACAGGAGACTACAGGATATTATAGACTGCAGAGTTTTATGGCCTTACACCTTTGCCGAATCCAGTGTTTGGCCTGTGAGATTAAAGTGCCAGTAAAATTCTCTGAGCATGACTTTTGAAGTTGCTTGTAATTGATTTGCTTCATAGATTCACTGCTTTTGTCTCTCCACAGCTCCTTCCACTGTCTCTATAATGCACCAGGTCAGCCGTACTGTGGACAGCATCACCCTCTCCTGGTCCCAGCCAGACCAGCCCAACGGAGTCATCCTGGACTATGAGTTACAGTTTTATGAAAAGGTACAATATGCACTCATTCATCCAAACACACGGACATATTTAGTCTCCTCGCTCATCCTTAAAGGCATATCTATTTCCTTTTTTTCTCTATCAGGCAAAAAATAAACCACGCATCAATGGTGAAAACTATCTCTTTCTTCGGTTGTACGTTTTAAATTTAGAGTTTCCTCACGCTTGTTTGGATAGCAGCAGATCCTCAGAGGCAAGGAGCTTCTGAACATCGCTTAGAACCTCTGCTTATTCGCATCCAATTACAATCACGGTCAGTCACAGGGAGAGGAAACCACACTCTGCCCTGCAGTAGGGGCCGCTGGGGATTGATGCGCAGAGTCTTGTGGTTGAAACAATGGTACGCCGACTGTTTTAAAAATAGTTTTCTAAGGGGCAAGCTCCTTCAAATCAGTATACTTTCTCTGAACAACTCTCGCAGTCACGAATGTGTGTTTATTCAAGCTCATTGATCGCTTAGAAACGTTCGGTTGTTCACAGACGCAACAACACACGGCAGCGCTTGTGCGCGGGAGCCCATGTGCAGAGCGTTTGTCTACCTTTGTGAACATGCTGAGGTGCTCCATTTTTTTTATTTTAATTCCCTTCACTGAGTAGAGAGAGCTGTCAAAACAATTGTCTTGAACCCTGCTGTGGCTCAGAAGAGTGTGTTGAGATGTGTATTGAAGGAAGAAGCTTAAAAAGTCTCAGTGTCTCCTCTCAACCCTGTCAGCATTACAGACGCATGGCAGAGAAACACAGCTCTGATCATGACTCTGGGCATGACTCAGAAGAGCTGTCTGACCTGAAACTGCCACCAAGTCTACCCTCTTAAGAGACATCTTCGGCCTACTTTATCAAAAGTTATTCAAATTAGTTTTATGGAATTTACTTTGTTCTTTCTTTCTGTGATTCTGTTATTTCAGGTATTAAAAAAAAAGGATGTCTACATTCATTTTTTTTTTTTTCAATATCTTTTTATTTCACAAAAGAAAGGCAATCACAAACATCCTAAATAACAGTAGGTCTATACAATTTTCTTTTGTGCACACAAGCGAAAAAAGAGTAACAGTAGGGGCATCAAAACTCAAATACCTACAGATACATAGGTTACATAAAGTAAATGACAACAATAAAACAGCAATCAGCGTATGATGAAGTTTACAATGAATGAAGCTCTAAGCCAGAAAATAATGGGAACCAAAATTCTTGAAAAAGATGGCCACGGTTATATTTTTCCCATGTTAGCTTTTCTAATGGTAGAAATGCTGTAATTTGGTCAATGAAAGTCTTAAAAGATGGAGGGGAATCGTTCTTCCAAAATAAAAGTATACATTTTTTTGCAAAGTAAGTTATCAAAATTAATATCGTGAATTTTTTGTTATGTAGTTGTAAATTATATGTGTCATTTAATAAATATAAACTGCTGCTTAAATCAAATGTTTTGTCCAGGATTAGTTGTGTGAGGCAGTGAATTGATTTCCAATAATTTTGTAAGCGGTCACATTCCCAGAACATACATTCATATTTAACTAAATCATTTAATGTGTTCACGTGGAATTTCATAATTGTTACCCTTTGCAGTTGCATTGTAATTACGAATCCCTCCGGACTGCTGTCTCTCTGCTTCCAGGACCAATCAGAATACAACTCCACCACCGTCAGAAGCCAGACCAACACAGCGGTCATCCGTGGACTCAAGTCAGGAAACATCTATGTGTTCCAGGTCCGGGCCCGCACCGTGGCTGGCTTCGGACGCTACAGTGGCAAACTGTACTTCCAGACCATGACGGAGGGTGAGAATTGGGCCCATGTGCACCAGAGCACGCATTGTTCTTATCACCTTTCATGCATGGCTTTCAGACACACCGTGTAGTCCAGTACGGATCCAGACAGCTGCAGGAACCAGGAGGCATGTGGTGTGGTAAACACTCCTGAGTACTCAAAAGCCAGATACGCTTGCTATCATATTCTTATTTTCATAATTTTTCAGCATTAGCAATGGTTACATATTCTATTAAGTAAAAAGTATTCAAACTCATCTCTCATGATTTCGTTCTTTTATGTCTTACTCGAATGTTCCTTTTGAGGAAAAAAAATCCTGCCAAAGAAGGGGTTTTTTGCAATTTTCCACTACATGCCATTAGTCGAGGATCATGTTGAAGTTTTCTTGTCTACTTTAACACAACTGGAGAAAGATGGAACATTCGGTAAACATCAGTCAAGTGGGTTTATGTTAGAGCTGGGCCTGGGTTTTTCCCCTCTGAACATCTCATTTCCGTGAGCCTGCAGTGCCCAGGGCCATCATTAGCCCCAACTCTCATTTGAACATCCCCGGTGCTGCCACACGCACAGATCCCGACAGGGACGCTACAACAAACTAGCTCATAACTGCAAATATTCCATCAGCAGCAGATATATGGCATGAAGCTAACTGCTTTCAATTTTTCTGTGACACAAAAGATGTTTTACACCACAGGAAGACTGCCAGTGATATGTTTTGAAGTTAACAACGCTCTTTGGTGTGGAATACAGCCTTACAAATTATAGACATACTTGGAAGTTAAAGTGGGAAAAAGAAAGTAAAAAGAAATCCCACCTGGAAAGTAAAAGTTGTTCAGTCACTGTACTTTTACAAGACTATCTCAAAAGAAAATGGGGTTTTGTTCAAAGTCCAAATTAAATAGTATCTGAACCCTTCATTTAATTAAAGTACAAAACATTTGTCATTCTCGAGGCTGTGATTGTGGCTTAATAGCGTGATCTTGTCATACATACCGCGTATCGTATTATAAGCAGTGGTGGACAGTAACGGAGTAAATTTACTTGAGTACTGTACTTAAGTACATATCCAGAGGATTTGTACTTTACTTGAGTATTAGATTTCTTTGGTACTTATTACTCTTACTTGAATACATTTCCAACACAAATATTTTTACTTTTACTCGAGTAAATTTCTAGGAAGGCTGAAAAGTACTCGTTACTTTCAGGTCTGCTATTTTTTCTCCTTCCCTAAAATCCTATTGGACACAAGCTGTTTTTGTCAAAGGAGGAGACCTATCACAGTGCACGCTCTCCACTGGGATGTACGTAAAGCGGAAATACGTCAAGCCTCCTCAAAACGATACCGCCAAAGTAGCCTGCGTTTATCAAGACATAGCCGCAACAACGGCTACGCCAGCGTCAGGAGAAGAAAGACAATCCGCTGAGTCGTCTGAGTCTGATAATGAGCCGGACTCGGAGCAGGGACTTTCACAAAATCCTTGGCCGTATCTTAACTCAATGTTTGAGTTTGACCGAGTAAAAAACGAGGGTACAGACAAACCACAGACAAAATTAAAAAATTAAATTAAATTAAAATTAAATTAAAATTAAAAAATATAGTAATTTACTGATGTGGAAAATAAGAAATTTACTCTTACTCTTACTTTTACTTAAAGTAAATTTAAAAGCATTTACTTTTGGATACTTAAGTACCTTTAAAAGCAAGTACTTTTCTACTCTTACTCGAGTAATATTTTGACTGAGCTACTTTTACTTGTAACGGAATAAATTTTGACCAGTAGTATTTGTACTCTTACTCAAGTACTGGGGTCGAGTACTCTGTCCACCTCTGATTATAAGTCATTTATGTCGTCTATCTATCGCACCACCGTCACTGACCAGCATATCCTGCTAAATCGATGTGTATCATTCAGTGGCATAATCAGGCTCTGACTCTGTGTGCCCATTCAGTAGTCGGTTCCTCGTTCTTGGCTATCTGATAAGTCTGGGTCTCACCCAAATGTGCTTTCCCTCCTCACTTTATACACACACTTTCTGCCAGATGATTTGTCCATGTCTGTGGCATCTGAGCTCATTCAGTGTGGCTTGTAAAATGGGCCGTGCAGCCAGTAAAGATGCCAAGATGCTCAGTGGTCCACCCAGCCTTATGTCTGTCTGTCACCCATTGCTCCCTCCATATGCACCGGCTCAGATGCTCGCCCATATGTTTCAGCTTGAGCCTCTGCGTGTTTGTGTGCAAGTGTGTGTATGTTGTACAAGGCATTATTTATGTATCTGTTTCTTCTTTTTATAGAGGAGTACAACACAAGCATTCAGGAGAAATTGCCTCTCATCATCGGTTCGGCGGCTGCAGGGTTGGTTTTCCTCATTGCTGTGGTCGTCATCATCATTGTCTGTAACCGGTGAGTCAGTCCTGTCACAGTTTTTTATAAAACCACTCGCCCATACAACATATGAACTAGTCTGGGAAATGAAGACGCTTCCTTTTACCTCTTTGTGTTTCATTAAATGAGGTTACATATGGCCTGCTGGCTTCATAAATATGCTTTGTAGAGATAAAAAAAAGAAAAAGAAAAGAAAAAAGCCCATCTTGGCTCGGATATATTAATTCTTAATAAATTCCAGTCGTTCAGCAGCAAAAAAGTATATGAAAGTCAGCATCTCTAAAATTAAAGCCCTGTGGATCCTTCAGCTAAATGGGCATCAAACGTTTATAACCTAAGGCTAGCATTTCAGTTCTCACCAGGGCCACTCATATTAAAAGTGTACTTCTGTACTTGTGTGGTATTTGGAGTCATGGAAGAATGGAAGAGCCAATTTTTTGGAACACATTTGTATTATTACAACAGATTTTGCCAACGTCATGTCTGCAAAAGACACAGTCTTGTATTATGGTGACATAATAACATATTTTAGGCCTTGTTCTGTGCTGGAAGAGACATAGAATGAAAGAAAAAAATATGCAGTTCTGTTTGCCTGCCCTCAGATACTCATGCCTACTTTTTCTGATTTTACAATCGGTAAAATAATAAGGCAACGTGTAGCATCATGTAATTAATGTAGCATGGGATATTAAAATATGTCAATGGGAAAAAAAGTTGCATTTTTTTTAATGACATTGAAACCGCAATGGATCTGTTCAACATTTTGACCACCTATTAGGGATGGGCGGTATGGACTAAAAAATGTATCACGATAATTTCTGGCATTTATCTCGATATCGATAAAAATGACGATAAAAAAAATACCAATTCAACTCCACATTTTTAACTATAAATCTATCTCGCTCTCAGATCTGTCATGTTTGTTACACAAAAACGTCATCAACGGGAATTTATCCTTTTTTCTTTCTTTCTTTCTGGCTCATTTCTTTCTTTCTTTCTTTCTTTCTTTCTTTCTTTCTTTCTTTCTTTCTTTCTTTCTTTCTTTCTTTCTTTCTTTCTTTCTTTCTTTCTTTCTTTCTTTCTTTCAGGCTCATTTCCGTCCCTCCTTCCTTCTTTCCTCCTGCTCTCTCCTTCCTTCTTCCCTTCCTCTTTTCTCCCTTCCTTCCTCCTTTCCTTGTTTTCTCCCTTCCTTCTCCCCTTTCCTTCCTTCCTTCCTTCCTTCCTTCCTTCCTTCCTTCCTTCCTTCCTTCCTTCCTTCCTTCCTTCCTTCCTTCCTTCCTTCCTTCCTTCCTTCCTTCCTTCCTTCCTTCCTTCCTCCTGCTCTCTCCTTCCTTCTTCCCTTCCTCTTTTCTCCGTTCCTTCCTTCCTTCCTTCCTTCCTTCCTTCCTTCCTTCCTTCCTTCCTTCCTTCCTTCCTTCCTTCCTTCCTTCCTTCCTTCCTTCCTTCCTTCCTTCCTTCCTTCCTTCCTTCCTTCCTTCCTTCCCGTACGTTGTGCGTGGATTTAACACAGAACCATAAATCAGCTTTACACAAAAACGTCATCAATGGGAATTTATCGTTTTTACCGCGAGATGACAAATTCTTACCGTGGGGAATTTTTTGACGGTATATCGTGAACGGTAAAATATCACCCATTCCTACCACCTATATAGCATACTTCTAACTACTTCTAACTACTACTAGCTTGTAATCACAGTCTGCTGTTGAAAAGGAAAAAAGAATATAGCAATGTAGAAAGCTGTCAAAAATAACTTGGATAAAGAAAAAGCTTTCCTTTTTCTTTCTTTTTACACAAACTCAGATATTTCAAGCAGGTAATGTGGCTGAAAAGCTGTTGTGCACTGGGACAGAAAGGGGAACATATGTTAGTGCCACACAACATCAGGTATGGATGCTTCTTCTCAGCGGAGCAAAAAGCCAAAACGATTCCCCGCCTTCTAAGACTGGTCTTAGCTGATTTATTTTCAGCGTAGGTAGACCTGGGGGCATCTGAATCCCGTCCCCCCCCTCCCCGCTCCCTCTCTTTGAACCGGAGCTAGAGTTCTTTGTCTTTTCCCCAGGAGGCGTGGCTTCGAGAGGGGTGATTCAGAATACACAGACAAACTGCAGCACTACACCAGCGGCCACAGTGAGTAAACCACCACTCCTCGCAGCTCACGTTCTCTCTTGGTTTCTCCTTGAGGGCCAGACACACCTGTCTCCATGACTACCATGTTACATAGTCATCCTCATGGCAATCATTCAGCACTCTGCTACCTCGCACACCTGTCTCCATGACTACCACCTTGCTCGCTGCTGTCCTTGGCTGCGGCCCTGCACAGCGCCACTTCATTTTCCCGGCCCCCCACTTGCGTGTAATCTTGCCCATTGTTTGATTCTGCTCCCTCGGAGCCCGGATTTAGCCACATCCGATACAGTGTTTAAATGTGTGTTCTTTGCATCACATTTCATAGTTAACTAAATCCATTGTACTGGAAATAGGTCAGTCCTCAATCACATTGGGACCATTAGGATGTAAACGCACATGAGTCATTTGCTATTGTTGAAATTTTCTAAAGATTTGGGGAATGAATGGAATTACTCAAAGATTTTCTTTCCTCATACAGGGCAATAGCGTACAGTTTAAAATGACAATAATGCTGTGATAGATCTGTGTGAAAGAGCTGAGAAGTCATTTCAGCCTTGCCTCCATCTAAGATATTAAAGCTAATCCATCTTACTCTGATGCCTTATTTCAGGGAAAAAAGAGGAAAAACTTCCCATCTGTGGTTTAGTAACTCCTTTTTATTTGTTTAATTGGTAATTAGCACCCTGCTTCATCCTTTTCTTTGTGAATCCCACTCATAAGGTAATCATACAAGGTAGTTTTCTCAGCAGAATGCAATCACGCTGTGCTAAGAAGTCCAGTTTATGCTTCAGCGAAGCGTGTGCCAGTAAAGGGCTTGGGCATTTCACAGCTATTATCAAGAGCCAAGAGTCTTGTGTGCATCCTGTCCTCACACCAGTCACACTTCAGGCTTTTGCCCCTGTTTTTGGTGGTCTTTGCCATTACAGAAAGGTGGTCTGTTGAACAGGGCTTCTGCTTGAGAGGAGATTGTAGGATTTACTAATGGGGGGTTTTGCCTGGTAAGATGCTCTCCATCTGTTCATCCCTGGAGCATGCTCTCTGAGTGTGCTGTGCCAGGTTTTGATGCGCATGCCCTTCTAGCGCTGCAGCGGGCCCAGGCATGAGTTCAGTATCCATTCAAATGGCCTCAGGTCTGATGTGGAGGTATGAGCAAAATAAGCGGATTTAAAACTCAGGACACTTAAGTCCTCAAACACTTAAAGGCCACCTTAAGCCAATTTACCTGACATGAGGGCTTAGGAGAGCCAATTTATATCTACAAGTGGAGCTGAGTGATACTGATATAGGACCCAGGTTTCTCTCCTGAGTGTTAATCGGTACCATGGAAGACTAGAGAGGACACATCCTCCATCACTAAACAACAATCTACGGTAGTCACGAGGCATTCGATGTAATCCCCATATCTCCTGCATCTTCTACCGTTCACTACCTGAATGACATACAAATAGATGTAGGAATGCAGGCGAATGGACCTCTATTATTCCTGAATGCACTTGGCCAATAAAAATGAAAGAATGACCACAGGATTGAAATATTTTAGAGTCTTCTTCCTGTCTTACAAGTGACTCCAGGAATGAAGATTTACATCGATCCGTTCACATATGAGGACCCCAACGAGGCTGTGAGGGAGTTTGCAAAGGAGATTGATATATCCTGCGTGAAGATTGAACAAGTCATCGGTGCAGGTAATGACAAAAATCCGTCTTAAACCTGGATAGAGCAACACGTTTCCATGCATTCCTGCTCACTTTGGCTGCACTTGTCACTCCAGAGTAATAAAACTGTTTTTATGTTTTCATTTTTTATTTCCCCTGCGCGGCCTCTTAACAGGAGAATTCGGAGAAGTGTGCAGCGGTAACCTAAAGCTCCCAGGTAAAAGGGAGATGTTCGTAGCCATAAAGACCCTGAAGTCTGGCTACACTGAGAAGCAAAGACGGGATTTCCTGAGCGAGGCCAGCATCATGGGCCAGTTCGACCATCCTAACGTCATTCGCCTGGAAGGCGTGGTCACCAAGAGCAGTCCTGTGATGATCGTCACTGAGTTCATGGAGAACGGCTCTCTGGACACCTTTCTCAGGGTGAGAAAACAGATTTTTAGATGTTGAAATATTGCAGATGTGGTTTATTTGACTCTTATTTCTTGCATTATTATTATTTAAGGTTTAAATAGTATACACTGTATAACTGCACGTAGAATACAAATGAAAATGCAGTAATACGATGAATGAATGAATGAAAATGAATGAAAATGAATGAATGAAAATATATTTATTTCGGTCAGGTCATTCTTAATGTAGACACCAACTGAAAGCATTAGTTCACATAAAAAAAAAGAGAGACCTAACCGAAAAGGAATAGGCTGAAGCTATTGCTTATTTACGCCTACCCTTCTCACATGATCAACTTATTCAGATCAAACATACAAAACATAATACAAAAAAAATAAATCATATTGTTTACACAATCCTGAACATAATTCCGTAATAGTATCATCTACTGGATCCCTCATATTTTTCAAACACATTAAACTTAAACAAACGTTTGAATGCATGAATCGACTGGCACATCTTCAATTTTTCATCAAGTGCATTCCATATATTTACTCCCCTTACAGTAATACATTGATCTTTAATTTTAGTCCTAGACTTTGGTTTTTCAATCATACGTTTCCCACGAAGCTCATATCTACTTACTCTTATTTTAAACATGCTTACAATTTTACTAGGTAACAATCTGTTGAACACTTTGTACATTATCAATGCTATTTTGTATTCCACTAAATCCATGAATTTAAATGCCCTTAATTTAATAAATAGTTCATTTGATGGTTCTCTATAACTTGATTTTGTGATAATCCTTACCGCTCTTTTTTGAAGAATAAAGATCGGTTTAGTATGGGTAAAATATGCACTCCCCCATATTTCTAAACAGTATGTAATGTAGGGAATAAACATAGTACAATACAAAATATATAAAGCACGCTGGTTCAACATATCTTTTACCTTGTATAATATGGCTATTGATTTAGCTAATTTAGATTTGACATGATTAATATGCATCTTCCAATTTAATTTATGGTCCATGATGACACCTAAAAATTTTGTCTCAAACACCCTTTCTATTTCTGTACTATTTCTGTACGATAATAAGATTATGGTATTTGACTACCAACAGGTTCATAGCTGTACCTACTGTGCAGCAGTACCTGCTTGTTTGTTACATTTTCTGACAAAATTTGATGTCAGAGCGACACGCATTAAAGAGCTGAAAGCTCTGCACTGCAGCACAAACTGACAGGACAAGCCGCCCTGAAGGTCTGATGTCTCCATTCAGAGCCCTCACTTTGATGAGCCTTAAAATTCAGATGGTGCTCACAGACTAACGACTTTATGACGGTACTCTTCTGCTTCACTAAACAACCGCTGAGCTATCTGCTAACTGTCTGTCAAAAACTGACAGGAGGCAATTACTCGTGATATGCAAAGAGAGCATTATTATGCACAAACATGCCAAGGTTTATTTGTTTTTTGCTGTGTGTGTAACAACTCACGGAATTACCATTAATCAACTACACCTCGATGAATTCACCTTCACTTCTTGGATAAATAAAAAGCTATCCGTTTAAAATTGTACCTCCTCCAAGATAGTTAAAATACTTGCAATAAGAACATTTTAAGTTGTTGATGAAACTGAACGATTGCAGCTGTTGGGATTTGTCAGAAAAATATATCTAATCTAATATCTGAGACTTGGAAATGAAATGATTCAGTCATTGTTCCACCGAGGCTTTGCACATTCGTCACAGAATCCACTCGATTATTGTTCATAATTATTCATTTAGAGAATTTGCATGCAGAATATCTGTATACCTTTTCTTTTTCTTTTTGCTTTGCTTAGTATAATTAATATTTCCTCACTGTCCTTACACAGCATCACAAAGCATCTTTCCAGATAGAGAGCAGGATCATGCTTGCTGTTTGATTTGTAGTCCCTCTCTTCTGCTCACTATGCTGTTCTGTGCATAGAGTATTATATTGCTCACATTATGTCGCCTCTATTCCCTGACAAGAAATAGTCAACGTTCAGTGGATTTTTAATTTTCGCAATCTCACCAGTGGAGGATATTGCAGAGGAACTGTCCATACTCCCCGATGTATGACCCGCATAAATAATTCAAATACTTGGCAAGACTCGATATGAGAACTTCGATGGTCTACACTGAAACTGCCTACGAGATGAGATGTCAGACATTATATCACCATCTGTCTTGAGATGATACTGTAATGAAAACATTTTTTTTTTTCCTGTCTTTTTTTCTGATGCTTTCATCCCCTTTAACTCTTTATAGGGCGCTCAGTGAAATGCCTGGAATTTAATTCAATCCAGAGAGTTATTGGAAACAGTAAATGCCATTATGAATAATTATTATTATTAGGGCCCGAGCACTGACAGTGCGAAGGCCCTATTGTATCTGTAGGAAATGTTTTTTTGTTCTCGTTTTTCTTCCGACGAAATGAGGGCCTTTTTGCCCCCCTAAACGTGCCCCAAAAGTCACCAAATCTTGCACGCAAGCCAGGCCTGGCGATAAATTTGATATTTCATGGTTTGCATTAATGGGCGTGGCCTAATGGCTCAACAGCGCCCCCTAGAAAACTTCGTGCCTCAAGCCCCACAATACGGTTTGACGTGCACGAAAATCGGTACACATCTGTATCATGTCGCAGCTTAAAGAAAAGTCTCTTGGCGCCATGGCCGAAACCGAACAGGAAGTCGGCCATTTTGAATGAATTGTGTAATTTTGGCGCAATTTATGCAATTTCTTCGGCCGTTTCTTCGCCTGAACCGTAATGTAAACCCAGGTATGTTATACATCAAAATGTGCGTCTCGATCCTGCAACGATGCACATTACTTTTCTCAGTCAAAAGCGTTACCGTGGCGACATTAAATGCCAAAAAGTGCGCCCCCCCTTCTTCTGATTGGTTGATATTCTATAGTTCCTATTTTCTGCCATACCTTTTGAATGGTATGACATACAGAGTCGTGGGTGGTGTCATCGGACTTAGTTTTGAGTCCTATACCTTTATTGGTGAAAATTGCAAGCGCGAGGGCCCGTTTATCGCTGCTTGCAGCTTTAATTAGGGCCCGAGCACTTACAGTGCGAAGGCCCTATTGTATCTGTAGGAATTTTTTCTTTCTTTCTTTTTTTTTCTTCTGACGAAAGGAGGGCCTTTTTGCCCCCCTAAACATGACCAAAAAGCCTGATCATCGCTGCTTGCAGCTTTAATTATTATCGTTATTAGAAGAATAAGATTTTTTTTATAGTTTATGTGTCAATATGTGTGTACTTCTTTTGGTTGGATTGATCATTTCTTTTTTCACTTTAAACTTGTGTATATAATTTGAATGAGAAAGAGTCTCTTTAAATGTGAAAGTGTACAGTATACGCCGTTTTAGTGACTTCTTAAAATTGA
The DNA here is from genome assembly GCF_033807715.1 of Cololabis saira. Lineage (NCBI taxonomy): Eukaryota > Metazoa > Chordata > Actinopteri > Beloniformes > Belonidae > Cololabis > Cololabis saira. Next base: position 16,971,861 of record NC_084594.1, read on the forward strand.
ACTCCAGCTGCTACGAAACGAAACAGCCACCTGCCTCTCTGAAATGGTAACACGGCCACATCTGTACATTATATGATGCTGTCACGAATGATCAGACACTGTAAAATGTCTAACTTCAAGGGCCTTAAAACATTACATGCCTATTTTTGTCCTTTTTAATAATGTGGTACTGTCACAGAAGGTATTTTTCACACGTATAAGATCTAAAAATATTTATGAGGAGGTACGATTAGGATGGAGGTGATGTCACACCACTGTACCAAGTCTTAGCCTCATCTGACTCGGTATTGTCCTGGAGCTTTGCCGTTTTTAACATGGCTGTCAGTTGTGGTTAGTTCAGGTTAGTCATAAAAAATACATGACTAGAGTGACATAATGGTCTGTATAAAACAGCTGGCAAAGTAAAACATTATTATCTCACTATTTCTGCACATTTTTTATGACACGGCTACATTTGGGACATGTGGACAAATAATAATTATTAATTCTGTGAGACTGAGCTGCAATCAGAGTGTGTAGTTACTGTCAGAGCATGTGATGGGATTCATTTTTTAAAATTATTTATTTATTTAGAGTTAGTTATTTTATGGAACAGCAACAGAATCCAGAGTAGTTGTGAGAGACTTCAGCAGTCCTCTCCATGTTATTGATTATAGACTCTTTGTATCAGAGATTGGGGAGGGCTCCATATGTGAGATTTAAGTCGTCAGCATTCGTTATTATTCATTTTCCAGTCTGTTATCAAAGTGTTGGTGGGTGGTTGACCTGAAAAACCCACCGTGCAAGCAGAATTCACAGGAATTGTTTCACCAAAACATTTTAAAAGAGTAACAGGCAACTGGAAAAAGTTACCTCAGTGAGAGAGAATCCTTAATATTCTAATAGCGCTGGAATGTTGACCTTAAAAGAAAGGAAAATACATACAGTAATTAAGCTGCCTCGAAAGATTACGCCTGTTATTGATTCTCTCAAAAGTTTGAAACCTACGCTGGTTGTCAGTACAAGATTCCTCCTCCAAAACTACATCAAAAACATCCCGAAGACGCTTCTGTCAGCACGCTGCTGAAGGCTGGGTGCACAGCCTTATTTGCATACTGCCTCCGACCTCTGAGATGCAAAACATTGACTCTTTAGATTTTGAAGTGGTGGTGAATGCTTTTTTTTTCTGTGCACATAGATCTTAACTAAACATACTTGACAGCACATTGTGGTTAAAAAAAAGAAGAAGCACGCAGGGAGCCCTTTTAGCACATAACAGGGACGGCTTGACACGAGTTGCTGACGGTGTTAAAGCCTTTGAGCCTGGTTTGTGTCTTTTAGGGTGACGGTGGCTGGTTCCACTGGTCACTGCTGTCATTTCTCAGCTGCCTGACTAAACTTTGGCTTCACTGCAATAATCAACACGATTAGTAGAGGGATAAAAAGTATGGAGAAAAAATGGTTATCTTTAGAGAGTAAGACAATGAACGTGAGGCTTTGGTGTGCAAAACTGCTCACATCGTTTATGTTAGAGTTTTACTTAGTTCATTCTTGGTTTTGTACGACGGAGTATTAGGGCCAAACTAAGACAAAAAAAATTGGAAATTACGAGAATAAAGTCATAATATAATGAGAATAAAGTCGTAAAATTACGAGAATAAAGTCGTAATGTTGCGAGAATAAAGTCGTAATAGAATAAAGTCGTAATATTATGAGAATAAAGTCGTAATATTACGAGAATAAAGTCGTAAAATTACGAGAACAAAGTCGTAACATTACGAGAATAAAGTCGTAATGTTGCGAGAATAAAGTCGTAATATTATGAGAATATAATTTATGAGAATATAACAGGAAGAGCTTCTTCTCCCTGTGTTAAAATGAAGAATATTGAGCATCTTGTGAAGTTATATTTATATATTTATAATATACTACGACTTTATTCTCGTAATATTATGACTTTATTCTCGTAATTTTACGACTTTATTCTCGTAATATTATGACTTTATTCTCGTAATTTTACGACTTTATTCTCATTACATTATGACTTTATTCTCGTAATTTTATGACTTTATTCTCATTACATTATGACTTTATTCTCGTAATTTCCTTTTTTCTTTTTTTTTGTTTGGCCCTAATACTCCGTCGTAGTTTTGTCTCCAGTCTTTGCATTTAAAGTATACCACTCTGTTCTCACAAATACACATTGGCACATAAACTGTTTCATTAATAATACATACTGGTTGAACGCTATGGTAGCAGAGGCGGAGCAGCTTGAAGTGGGGGGGGGGGGGGGGGGGATCTTCAACTTGACTAATGAGCAATGAAGCGTTTGAAAGAGAAACAGTTTAGAGGAATTTGGCTGAGCTCTGGGCTTTCCTCACCCGCTCTCCCAGTTTCCTCTCTTAGCTATTCTGTCTGTCTGCACTCGGCCTAATGCTCCAATGCGCCGTGCTCCGGACTCGTCTACTTCCTTCGGTGTCGTGGTGGGTGGTGGCGAGAGTGCAGGTGTGCGCAGTTGGAGACACAGCTGCAGCGCAGCTCCAGACTCTCCCCACGCATGGGGTAAAGCCGTCACCAAACCGGGGAGGGGAACAGCTGTAGACAGACAGCCAGACCCTGCTCGGCCTGCCCAGCCCCAGCCAGACCCGCTGAACCCAATCACAACTACAATACTGATATCCTGCTGGGTTATTTCATGGAAGCCAATACTTTAAAGTCACATTTCTTTGTTAGCTTAACACTGATTGAATTTCATATAAATATTATGTCTGAATCAAATTATTATATAGTAATATGACTAAAGAAAGTTAAGTGTGAATTTGTAACATTTTTTTTTTTACAAAGAGTTCAATGGATAGGGGATAAAAAAATGTAAAAAATCCATCAATCCATCCATCCATCCATCCATCCATCCATCCATCCATCCATCCATCCATCCATCCATCCATCGCAGCTTATTTCAGTACAGGCTCATAGCACAGCCAGGGGCACACTCTGGACAGGGAGTGGTATATTAAGCGTAATTTACCGTATTTTCTGGACTATAAGCCGCTACTTTTTTCATAGGTTTTCAACCATGCAGCTTATACAAAGGTGCGGCTATTCTGTGGATTTTTCTTCCACCGCTCGGGGGCGCTCTAACCGGTATTAGAATCAAAACTAAGACAAAATAAATGCAAAGAAGAATACGCTACTTCTTTTTTAGCAGATAGAAGTAGGAGAAGCAGATTTCAAACAGATAAATAGATAAATAAATACCGGTTATTTTCTCTTGGTTCTGTCCTGTTTTAATCAGCAAAGTTGCTGCCGTGTTAAAAGACACTGTTAGGAAAGGATCTATTTAGGTACAAACATGTACATCATTTACAGTTCAAAATCCTTCTGTACATGTAGTAAATATCTAATCTAACAACAGAAATATCTGCGGCTTGGATATCTTTTTTTTTTAAATAGAGCGGATGCAGGTGCGGCTTGTATATTTTTTTTTAATTATTTTTTTTTTTTAATAGAGCAGATGCGGCTTATATGCAGGTGCGGCTTATAGTCCAGAAAATACGGTAATCAAAATAGTCACATTTCTTTGTTATCTTTACACTGATTGAGTTTCATATAAATATTCTATGTCTAAATCAAATTATTATATAGTAATATAACTAAAGAAAGTTAAGTGTAAATTTGTAACATTTTTTTTTACAAAGAGTTCGTGGATAGGGGATAAAAAAAATAAAAAAATCTCTCAATCAATCCATCCATCCATCCATCCATCCATCCATCCATCCATCCATCCATCCATCCATCCATCCATCCATCCATCCATCCATCCATCCCAGCTTATTTCACTACAGGCTCACAGCACAGGCAGGGGCACACTCTGGACAGGGAGTGGTATATTAAGTGTAATTTCATAAAAATAGCAATAATCTCAGCAATAGGCTCCTAATTGAAGTGTAGTACACCAACAAAGACATTTTGGGAAAAGGATCTAAAGGTCGAGTCTGCTAAACAAGAAAAACTTACCAACGATCTAAAAAAGCCCACATCTGGCAGGCAGTTGGGCACTTAAATGCCGCCCCTAGTGAAAATCAAGCTTTTGACCTTGTTAACATGTCCATATGGTGTATTTTTTATATGCTAGAATGCATATTAGGAGCACTCAAGTAAGCACTCAGCACCATGGCTGAGCATTTCCACCTGGGAACTGCAACGTACCATTACGGAAGCTGTCTCAGAAAAGTAATTTAACAGGCAGGCGTTGTGCACTAACAAACCCAGCAGATCGGTCCTGTGAATTTTTCTGTGGGGGGGGCTGTCAAAGCAGGTTTGTGAAACTTTAGCAAGATCATTGTTAGCTTTTTTTTGGTAATTTAGAGGTTTTTGCAGAAGCTCTGAAAGAAACAGACGTAGTAGACAAAGTGCTGCGTTAATGATGAAACTGTTTTTTAAAGTCATGAATATGGTTGTGCTTTTTTAACCATATTACTTTGTTTTTTATTATTCTTTTTGACACTTCATCTTCTTTGAGGTGAAATTGGTCATCGCCGACCTTTGCGCGGCCTCCACCATATCCTTGAGCTATCCACCGTTAGCTTTTTTAAAGACTGCACGCAAGCCAGTGCGTTCGCTGAGTACCCAAAAAATCCTTCACTCGGCTTGTAGTTTGCTCAGTGCACATGTAAAGCTGCCATGAATGAACCGTTGAAATCAAGACATTTGTGAACAGTTTCAGCCGTACGAGCAATAGTGCAGCTTGTGGTCGACCAACGTACACATAATAAATGAACCAAAAGACCACAGCACGATGGTTTTTCAGTGGCTCAAATCATTACAAGAGAAGAAGTCAGAGCGTAAAATGTTTTTAAATTGTTGTTTGTTAAATCTGAGATTTAATGAGGTGATTTTATTTCCCCACTGTAACGCAATATGTCTGTTTCACAGCAAAATGACGGGCAGTTCACGGTGATCCAGCTCGTCGGTATGCTACGTGGCATCGCCTCGGGCATGAAGTACCTTGCCGACATGAATTATGTGCATCGTGACCTTGCCGCCCGAAATATCCTGGTCAACAGCAACCTTGTGTGCAAAGTGTCAGACTTTGGCCTCTCACGCTTCCTGGAGGATGACACATCGGATCCTACCTACACCAGTGCTTTGGTATGAAATATTTAAATCACATCCTTCATACACTCATTGAAGCAACAGTGTAATTATTTAGCAAAAGAAAACTTGCCTCAATTCTCAGAGAATTATATTCACCAGGTCCTGCTAGAAGGTTTTGTAGGTTATTGTTAAGGTTAAATTGAGATAGGGCTGGGCGATATATCGAGATTTTAATATATATCGATATATTTTCAAACACGATATGGTACGAGACAATATCGTTTATATCGATTTAAAAAAAATAAAAAAAAAAAAAAAAAATGTTTACATTTTTTTTTTAATGATTTTGATATAGCTTATTTTGTGACAAATTGACTTGAATGTTTTATTTGAGATTTGCACAAATGTTTTGTTATTTGCACAACTGTCAACCTCAGTGGAAAAGTCTGCCTGTTACTGTCTACATTGTATTAATTGCACAGTGTATTTTAATTTAATTGTTATGCAGGAAAGGGATATTTGTTTTATTTTATTCAAGAAGCATTTTTATTCTATATATGCAGGCAGTTTATTTTTATTTCATTTGTTTTATACATTTTGATATTGTGCAGACCTCTGTTAATAAATGTACCTGTGTGACATTTGGCACGAGGCTTTGTATTAAAACTTTTTTAAGGGTTTGCCTCAGAAAAAAATGAAGCTAACAGAGATGCTATGCTATAATGCTTTGGGGGAAACCCCAATTAAGGCACAGAAAAAATATCGAGATATATATCGAGTATCGCCATTCAGCTAGAAAATATCGAGATATGACTTTTGGTCCATATCGCCCAGCCCTAAATTGAGACAAGACAAACAACATCTCTTCACATGTTCTCCTCTTTCTTCTTCAACAGTATTTTATCCAGCACTCTTTCCTCCCTGGGCTTTTGTTATGTCCACCGTCGAGTTTGGATTACAATCAGCATTGTTCCTGTTTGCGTCTCTTTACTAGGCCAGAGCACTGAGACGGATGAGTTTCAGTCTAGACTCCCCTTGCTCAGGCCGTGCCCTTTGTGTTCACAGGGAGGGAAGATCCCTATCCGCTGGACTGCACCTGAGGCTATCCAGTACAGGAAGTTCACTTCGGCCAGTGATGTGTGGAGCTACGGAATAGTCATGTGGGAAGTGATGTCCTATGGAGAGAGGCCTTACTGGGACATGACCAATCAAGATGTATGTATTTAACATGCCTAGCGTCATTTTCATTGCTGCTGCTGATTCCTGAGACTGAATGTATGCACACCCATGCATGCACACACACACTCCGATACACACACAGTCATTTCTGGCCTTCTGAGTTTCATTACTGCCTCAGATGCCTCAGGGATGCATTTTGTCATTGGTATCTGCTTCCCTTAGCCAAACACATGGGTTTTATATGAAAATTCCCCCACACTCACCACAAAGACATAATCAGATCATTTGAAATGCGCAGCAGTGCTCAGTGGACAATTTTTGCTCTTGACTGGAGCCTCCATTTTCTATCTCCCTCTGGGTAGTGAAGGAGAGAGAAAATTATGGGGAGAGAGATAATGAAAATAGTTTCAAATTGAAAGTGAGAATACTAATGTGCTAAGAGGAGGCAAGGACCTCGACGGTTATCATATTAGCAGTTCCAGATAGTGTTTCTGCTCCATCGGGGTGCTCGTTTGGAGGTCTTGTGAATGAGATTAATCTGGGTCTGAATGGAGCTCCTTTAATGACCCTGATAATGAGAAGGGGACTGCGTGCCCTCCTCCTCGGTGTCCTCTGGGTTGTTCCTCTATGTTAGCCACATGCCACCTCCATGTATGTGTAAGGTGGCTTTATGGAAAGAGAGCTTGAAGTGCAGGCCAGAGATGAGGTCAATTCTGGCAGAGTTAAAGTTGGTGAATTAAGGGTTTATGTTCCTGTTGACCTAGTTTGAGTTTCAAAACTCCCCACAAGCAGAAATAATGCAGGGATTTGTGCCCAAAAACATATATAATTTTACATCATGTAATTATGTTTAGGAAGTAATAACTAAAAGCTTTCTGTGCCAGTATTTGCTTTATATAAAACATGACTGTTGAGTTGGACACATGAGCTTCATTGCAGTACAAGTATCGTGTATGTCAGTACGGCAAATGGAAAAGAAAGAACAAACTCTTTTGTTTTATATTTAATTGTTTACAAAAAAAATCATCTAGCTTTTACTGGGTCCTGAAACCAGTTACATGCAAACTCAAATGAACAACACATGACATTTTCATTTATTCAACAAAAGCCAAAATGCAGAAGCTCCATGTGAAAAATACAGCCCGCCCCATGATTCACTAGCTTCAACAACCATCTTTGGCAGCAAAAACTCGGTTCTCAGTCTCTGGCATCGCTGTGGTAGAATTTTGGCCCTTTCTTCTTCAGGTTATTAAAGTTTGAAGTCATTAATTTATGCCCCTTAGGGTCATGTGACAGCATGTCTGTCAGGTTGAGGCCTGCACTCAGGTTGAGGTCTGCTCCCATTGAAACAACGGTTGTTTTTTTTCTTTTCTTTTTCAGACCTTCTGTTGTGGGTTTGTGGTGCTTGTATTCTTTGTTGTGATGTAGGAGAAGTATTAAATGTCGGATGGCAGGCCTTATATTCAGCTCTAAAATACATTGATAAAGAGAAGAGTTGACAGTTGAGGAAATGACTGCAAGCTGCAGGTCTTGTCTTCAAAAGGAGCCCAAATGGTGACACCGTCATCACCATGCAAGAGAGTTGCCAGGGCGTGTTTGTGCTGACATGCCTTGCTTCGATTTCTCCACACATTGCTTTTTTTTGTTTTGCCAAACATCTCCACTTTGGTTTTGTCTGTCCAAATGGCATCATTCCAGAAAAAAATCATAGCTCATTCAGATGCCGATCAGTGTTTTTTTTTCCTGGCCACCACGCTAAACGAAACAGACCTAGGAAGCACTTTTCTTGTGGTACCATCATGAACTTTAACCTTTAACATGCAATCTTAGTCCTATAGGGGAGAAAAGAAACTGGAATGTGTCCTAAACTTATTGCCTAACTGCATGCTATGCTACAGTGGTAACGAGTGTTACCTTACATTCATTTTAATCAAATCTGTCCATTCATCTTCTTTGATGATATGACAATGAAAGCACTGTACCAGTACAGCAAGAGTTCCAGTCGAGCACTGCCGGTACCGTCAACTAGCTTAGCTAACTTACTGTACTTTTATGGTCCCAAGAGCAGCAGGGTTTGCATGGTTTTTTTCCTGTAGATGAGTTGTACATTGAAGGCACGGGGTTCAATGGAGATTGTCTCGCTTTTGAAATCAGTTGAGGAACTGCAGTTTTCTGTTCATCCAGAATCAGGTCTCTCTTAGCAAACTCGATGTAGACGCTAGTCTAAAACTGACTGATATGCATGGAGCTCTCCAATAATGTCCAATATCACACCATATGTAAGTAGTATTTTGACTAAAACATGCCAAAGACGTCTCATTTTAAATGAAATAACCTAAATGTGATTACTACATAACGCTTAACCACATAAACATAATAATTCTGCTGCAACTTACAATCTATTATTGTGATGTTTTCTATCATTTATATAATTTCTCATCACTTTCAAAGTTTGATTTTGATGCCTTTGTAATCACTTTAAAATACAGTATTTTACACAGTTTTCTGGTATAAACAAAAAGATCCCAGTACTTCCTCCAAAGCTGGATCATGCGCTCTCTTCTCTCCATCAATCCATTTCCTCTTCATAGAGCCTCATAGCAACCCTTAGAGATCTGCGTCTCCCCTTGCAGGTGATCAATGCCATAGAGCAGGACTACCGGCTGCCCCCGCCCATGGACTGTCCCAGCGCGCTGCACCAGCTCATGCTGGACTGCTGGCAGAAGGATCGCAACAACCGACCCAAGTTCAGCCAGATTGTTAACAACCTCGACAAGATGATCCGCAACCCCAACACGCTGAAGGCCATGACCCCTTTATCTTCAGGGTGAGCAATAAGATGGCTGCTGATCAAAGCTGGCTCGTGCTTTTTGCTCTGTGTTTTCCTTTTTCTTCCTCCATCTTTCACTCTCTGTATAGTATTTTGCATATGTATTTTATCTCCTCTCTGTAGGCGTCCCACAAGACAAGCTTTTAATTTTAGCATCATTTCACACTGATGTGAATACCATCCTGCATGTGATGCAGCTGAAATTTTTGTCGACGTGAAGTCTTTCCATTCCTAGCGGGAAATCGCTGCTGTTGCTACAGTGTCATCCATGGCACATTTGTTATTCACCAAACAGTGTCTCTTGTTTCTCCTGGCGCCGAGCGGTTATGTAAATTAAAGCCTTTTGGTTTGATAAATCCGGTCCTTCCCCACGAATGCTTCGGGCAAATCCTGTGCCGAAGCAGTCGTGCACTTTTCAAAACAAAACATTTTTAAGCTTTTCTTCTCTGGGTGTTAGTTTCCTTGGAGAGCCAGGGTTAGCTGATTTCCATTATCCCAGTCTGTACTTTCGTTTGTGGTGAAGCACAGGATCGCGGGCCAAATTTTCCACAGACACTGAGTGGATGCGTTGGCTCCCTCAAGGCCCTCACTTCATTTGGAAAAATACCCTTTATGAGAGATCAGTTTGGAAACATCGGTTCGTGGATTAGGCCTGTGGGATTCTCTCATTTCCATCTGGCGTTTTCAATATAATGTAATAATTCAGGTTTAAATCACACACAGGTGGTCCAGACTGCCTATGATGTTGGACCTGCCATTTGATATAATCATTTATGTTAATATATCCTGTTTGTGTCTCCCCCAGTGTTCATCTCCCGCTCCTGGACCGCAGCATCCCAGACTTCTCCACATTCAGCACTGTGGACGACTGGCTGGACGCCATCAAGATGGGCCAGTACAAAGAAAACTTTGCCAATTCGGACTTTTCTACATTTGATGTGGTCTCTCAGATGACTATGGAGTAAGTGCTGACGATTCTTCCTCACGGTCTGATAAGTATATGGAAAAAGATCGCAAAAAAAAGAAGGAAAAGCGTGCTTTCCGTGTCTGAGTCGAAAACATAAGCGAGAACCAGACCCTTCCCGCGGCCCGTTCTAAACGATGCTGGCTCTGGTTGTGATTATGAGATCGTAACGCTGTAGCTGGGAGGCTGAACAGTGGGCAAACCAGCGCGGAACATAACAGCGCCGTTTATTTTCTGCCATGTGTTCAACAGGCCTCGTTGACCACATTTTAAAAATTGAGAGGAAACACCACAACATGGGGCTGATTGAACGACTTTGAGAGGAGTCACACCAGTTGCATTGAAACAAGCTAGTGGACAACAGCGTTGCAAACTCTCAGAGCTTCAGCCGAGCTTTAGATCTTGAACAAATAGGTATTGATAATGAGAAATATGGAGCCAAATCAAGGCCAAAAGTTTTGCTAATTTGAAAATAAAATTTGAACCTGAAAATTCTTTTTTACAGTTTCAATTTTATTTTTTTCAGTATCAGATCTTTTTTTCAGTTTCAAATCTTTTTATTTCAGTTTCAAATCTCTTTTTTTCAGTTTCACGTCTTTTTTTTTCAGTTTCACTTCTTTTTTTTCAGTTTCACGTCTTTTTTTTTCAGTTTCAGGTCTTTTTTTTTCAGTTTCACCCCGCCAGATCGGGGCCAAAAGTCTGAAACTGAAAAAAAAATGTGAAACTGAAAAAAAAAGACGTGAAACTGAAAAAAAAAAGATCTGAAACTGAAAAAAAGATTTGAAACTGAAATAAAAAGATTTGAAACTGAAAAAAAGATCTGATACTGAAAAAAAGATTTGAAACTGAAATAAAAAGATTTGAAACTGAAAAAAAGATTTGATACTGAAAAAAATTTAATTGAAACTGTAAAAAAGAATTTTCAGGTTCAAATTTTATTTTCAAATTAGCAAAACTTTTGGCCTTGATTTGGCTCCATAGAGAAACCCCTCGAAAAAATGTGACTATTGGTGATATTCACCACATTGAGGGAGATGAACTGTCTCATGGTAAATATAATAACAGTTCAGCATTAAGTAAACATTTGCTGCTGCAGCAAGACAATATTGAATTGTTTATTTAGCATCATGTAACAGCTCCGTTATCTTTAATGGACTTCAGTGAAAGAGCTGCTGCTAATCTATCACTGGAAGCATTTGTTTCAGTCGTGTAGTAAGGGTGGGGTTAACCACCTCAGCCAAAGTGTTCTTGTTTAGCTTAGTTTTTTTTTGTTTTGTTTTTTTACTTTGTGTGTGTGTGATTATAGAAGCGCCCTGACCTCAAAAATGTGCAAACACACAACTGTTTGAAGTTAGAAAAGAATTTCATGGCCATTTTTCTTTGTCGTACTGTACGCTTGTGTCTTAAATTGTCGTGTGACGCTGCGATACCCAACTTAGCTGACCAAGACTTGCCAGGTTGTCTTTCGTTTAGACTCTCACCTTCACAGACATGAAAAGAGGTGGATGTATGAATAATGAAAGACTTGTTATAATAACCTGAGGCAAAATTAGGCTTACATCTGTTCTCCGTGCTTCGCAGTGACATCCTGAGGGTTGGTGTGACGTTAGCAGGCCATCAAAAGAAGATCCTCAACAGCATCCAGATGATGCGGGCACAGATGAACCAGATCCAGTCGGTGGAGGTTTGACCCTCCCCGACTGGAGCCGAGGGGAAAACCAGGCAGATCGGATGCAGGGCTCTGGGCACAGAGGACAGAGTGGATGTTTCTTCCATTTTCCTTTTTTCCCCATATTTTTTTTCTTTTTTTTGCGTGCCTGATCTTCGCACCGGGCTGCCATCCGCCCCCCCACTCCCCTGTCGAGTTTCCTCTCTCGTCCTCTTCTCCCCACACCCTGACTCTTTCTCCATGCCTGCGATCAGCTGTGGAGGGCTGTGACGGCAGAAGTCATGAAGAACCCAGGCAGCACGCAGCCAGATCCACCTTTAGAGCCGGAAATATGGGAGGTTAGAAGCGACCAGCAGCTCCTCTTTTTTTTTTTGTGTTCTTTTTTTTTCTCTCTTCCAATCTTCCATCAGTTTTCATTTGATGTTGAACATTTATCTTTATTTTTTCTTTTTTTTTTGGGTTTGTTTGTTCTGCTAATTTTGTAAAGAATTTTTTAAAGAAAAAACTGAGAAGGAAAGGAGTTTATCTAAATGTAGAGATGATATAAGGTTGTACACTAGATAAACCAAGTAGGAAAGCTACCCTTTAAAAGGGCAAAAAAAAGGAAGAGGAAGAAGAAAAGACGAAGAAGTGAAAAGAAGGAAAAGTTGGGGACACCTTCCTCAACAAAGTGGGGATATTGTTTTTTGTTTTTGTTCTGGACACCGTGTGGAAACAAAGATGCTCTCTGTGGACTGATGAGACTGGGGGCGGGACCTGACGTGCACATCCAGCTGGTTCCACAGGTGAAAAGAAAAAGAAAAAGAAAAAGAAAAAAAAATCAAAATGGACAACTTGTTACATAGACTGATGTCAAAACCACATCAAATGAGAGTGACAGTTCACGCAGTGTAGTCCAGAAAAAAAGAGAAAAAAAAAAACAGTATTTTTTTTCCTCACTGCAAGAAATTTTCTATATTATTGACATTTTGTGATGAAGATTTCCTTTCACCATGCTTCCTCTCACTAAAGACTAGTCTCTTTTTTTATTTCTTTCACCATGAAATATTTACAACCTGCCAAATATAACTCTATCCTTACACACTAGTCATGATCCTGTACTGTACATATCAGATGCACTTGACCTGCCACACCTTGATAACTCCGAGTTGTTAAAGATCATCGTTTCAGGAGCAGAACAACTGACCACAGGGGAGGATTTATGTTGTTTTCACTATGAGCGGCTTCTCTTAGCTCATCAAAAAAAAACAAAAAAAAAACAGCCTGACTTCCAACAGATTCCTGCTAAAACAAACAGGTTCTGCTCTTCACATCAACAGAAAGTCCTGGGGTCCGTTTCACGAAGCGGGTTCCGGTTATGTTGAACCTCAACTCAGTGAAACTCAGAGTTTTCTGTTTCACAAAGCGGGGTAGCTTAACCTCCAGCACGAGGGTTCAGTTGAGCTGGTTTCACAATGCGGGGAAAAAAAAAAAAAGAAGTCTGTTACGCGCTAACAGACAGCTGTTACCGTGGTAACAGACTCCCCTTCACCTAGCTGAAATTAATCAGACAACTGATCACATGACATTTTAGAGACGTCTGAACAATGACGTATCGCATTAGTGTCAGAAAAGTATATTAATGATCCAAGTAGATTTTAATGCGGTCACAAATATCATGTATATTCATACTTCACACAAAATACCTTTGGTTATTAGTTCATAAGCTGAAATTTACTCATCAGGCTTATCAATAACGACATGGCAATACCGAACGTACCAAATGTAGAAAAGTGATACTCATGACCCCCCCTCCAACTCATGTTCCAGTTTTATTCTTTTTCCAGTTGTCACAAAGTCATCAAGTAGCCTAATTAACATGATTTAAAAGTTGATAACATTAATTCCTCAAAATAATTAGTTTCCTTCGCAGACTTGTGAGTAAAGACATTTCCATTCATCAGTGTGACTGGATGCACTCATATTTTCTACACAACTTCAATGATCTTTTTTCCCATTGTTCCATTCATCCAAACTGTTTTTTAATTACGTTTGAGTTACGTGTATGAAATATGTTTTACCCAACTCCATGTTCAACCGTTTCAAGTTGAATACTGAGAAAAATATACCACTTTCATCACTCATAAGAAACAATCGTTAAATATTTTCATTCACATTTGGTCCCAATTCTTCAACTTCAAACTCTCTCTCCGTCGCTGCAGCCGCCGCGTTGCCCTTTCGTCTCAACATGTGCTCGTATTCACGATTTGATTGCACTAATATGTTCCGTTGTAGCGAACTAAAACAGGAGGATCACTTTTGCTTACTACGCGTTGCCGTGGTGATTCAACTTTTGTAGCCGCGGTAACTCGGAGTCGGCGTATCCAGAGTTGAGCAGCCCAGAACCCAGAACTCGGAGTTTGTTGAACCCCCCTTTGTGAAACAGGCCCCCGTTCTTCCCTCGTCCCCCTCATAGTCTTGTTCTCCACTGCCGTCTGTGTGGACGTGCACATGTTGCGCACACAGAGCACATGCACAAAGAAGCAGTTGCTCCCAAAGTGTCGGTACGTGTGTTTGATAGCATGCTGAGTGAGTGCTTCATTTCACAGTGCTTCGGTTTTCTGCGAAGACTCAAACTCTCGCTCGGTCATAGCTCGGACTTGCTTCATTCGCGTTATATTCGCTATTCTTCCAGTTTTCCTTTTTGAAAGACGTCTTTATCTTTAAAGTGTGAAACTTTTGATACCACACACATTAACACACAAACACACACGTTCATGAATAGAATTTACAAACATTTGTTGAGTAAAAATCAAAAAAATGCGTGTTATATTATTGAAATTTCTGTATGGATATTGAATTGTTATTATTCCCGATTTTTTCTGCACTGAGTCTCCTGTCTGACTCCAGCAAGCACTCTGGATCTTCCACCAACACTTTGGATTTATTTTTTGAATGACAAAATCATTTTAGTGCAAAAAAAAATCACATAGCTAAACAAAACCTTGTGACTGGTCTCGGATTCATTCTGTAGACAGTATGTTTGCATTTATTGTATGGTTTCTTGTGAGCAACAGTCTCATGAGTACAGATCTGTTAATCGCCGTGTTGTTACTGTCAACGACACGCTGGAAGGATTATGGGAGAAATATGGAGTTCATGGCAATGCGGGGATTCACCCAAAAGGTGGTGAATCAAGCAGGGGCTGGTGGTAACAGCCAATAAGTGATCCCAGCGATGCAGCGCGCCCGCTGGGCTCCCCTCCACGACCTGACAGCCAGACATGGACGTCCAGCTGTGAGCCATCGGTCAGATGCGTCTGGTCACAGCGGGACGGCCACACCCCGATCACAGCCGCTCTGGTCCAGGCCCACGACTCCGTCTCTGTCCTCCCGATCACACACACACACGCCTGTCCGCCACCTGTCTGCAGCTTCCTCTGATCCCCGCGTAGTCAGGCTCGCTCCAGTTGTCCGGTTATGTCTCGGCACGTTTAAAACATCAACACCAGCAGACGTCTCGACACTGGACAGCGAGGCAGTTGTTTCCCCGTCTCGTTCCTGATGTTGCACACAACCCAGATTCCTCCAGACCGGACAACGCTGCCATGTTCGGCTGCAGCAGGTCGTCAGACGCCGACCTGAGAAACCCCAATTACTGCAGCACCGCCATCCTCCCCTCCAATCCTCCACAGTCGTCCATAGAATTTAATGCCGAGAGTGAAGCCATTGATTTTTTCATTCTTTTCCTGCTCCATAAGCCCCAGCTCGGTGACTTTCATCTGCAGTATGACACATCAGAGCAAATATTTCCCTGGAAGCTTTTCATAACATGCTATATGAAGCTGGAAGAGGAGACTCATAAGCTGTTAAGTCATAACCGGGAAGCAAGTGAGAGGCGATGCCGTGACCCAAATGCCACCAAGCCGAAGCTTTTTTGATTTCCCTGACCTTTGGCTTATCTTCTCTCACTATTTCTCACTTCATAACAGCTCATCGGTTTTATTCTGCGAGGCAACGCGCCTTTTCATGGTACAGCAAATAGGCTGTCATCAGGAAAAGCTCTTAATGCACAAGAAATTAATCATCTTTTTTCCTTTTTTTCCTGCCCCGGCCCCACTCTTAGCTCATTCAGATGCTTGTCCATGGATGCTGCGAAGACTGAATTATTAGTCGGGCAATTATCCCTGACATTTGCTCAGAGGAACTACCTTAATTGGGGTAGGCACACACTCGCCAGAACCGAGTGCTGCAAAAATGAAGCTCGTTTTGCATACCGTCTATTTTACTAGTTTTTATTTTAGTTAGGAAGGAGTTTGATTGCGGCGAGCTTGGAAAATATTTGGATTCTCGCTGCACAAAACAGAGGTATTTTCAAGTGGTCCGGGCTGAGAAACGTTCAGTGGGCTCTCATGTTTAACTAAAACTATTGAACTTGAAGAAAAAGTATCGAAAACGAGCCGCTGATTATTCTGTCAAACGTTTTATAGTTAACATATTTCTGAAGGAATTTTCACTCACTGTAATTATTCTTTTGCTCCCTTTGAAATTTGATTGAATATTTCATTGAAATGACATTGTCCATTGCTGGATTGGAAATCACAGTTCAGAATTGCAGTTGGACATATATATTTGATCACTGGGAAAGTTTGTAAATATTTATAAAAAAAAAAAAAATGTATTTACGCACTTTGTTTAATTTTCTTGCTTCTATCCCCTTCTAAGCAGTCGATTGCTGCTGCTGACTTTCCTCAGACACTATGTATTATTTAACTTACAAGGTGTAGTTAAAGAGTATAATTTTACGACGGCTTCCCATGTTTTAAGAAAACAAAAGTATTCTACAGGTTTTTTTCTGATGCAGTGTGGTTGTGATGCAATTGATAGTTTTACACATTTGCCA
The DNA here is from genome assembly GCF_033807715.1 of Cololabis saira. Taxonomy (NCBI): domain Eukaryota; kingdom Metazoa; phylum Chordata; class Actinopteri; order Beloniformes; family Belonidae; genus Cololabis; species Cololabis saira. The sequence continues at coordinate 16,988,460 of NC_084594.1, forward strand.
TCTGCATTTTTTTCGAAACAGTGTGTTGCTTTCGCCTATCGTAGTGTAGCCACTCAGCTCTCTCAAACCCCACACTGTGCCAGCTTCGAAAGGAACGTCATAAAGCCGTTATGTCTTAGAGTTACAGTTACATGATAGCGTGCACAGACCTTAGCAGCGCCCGGCTCTCGCTGCGCTGCATCTGAACACTCACCAAACTCCCATCAGGGTCAGGGGAAGGAGTCTAACCTCCTGTTGTGGCGGATAGAAAATGGCTCCTCGTCGGAACAGCTGCAGCACGAAGCACCTGAGCACCCTCTGCTGATGCCGTGTGAATAATGCAGCTGGCTGGAGTGAAGAGTTCAGAACCCAGATAGTCCTCGAACGCCAGTCTCCCGTGCTCTGGGCACTCCAGCAAGCTGCTGATGGACAAACACCGGCTGCTGCTCGGAGCAAACATTCATACCACTACAACATCCTGGCACTTGTGTTCTCCTGTATGACCCTTTGTTTCCCCTCTGTTCCCCCCACTCCTCCCCCATGATGGCCCCCACCTGCCCCCTCCATCACTAGCGCTCTCACTCTTGGTTAGTGCAGACGGGGGAAACCCGTGCTCCCCTGGTCTGTCCGTTACAACCCTCATCGTAGACCAGTGCCGGTTCAGACCACTGTGACTGACGTGGGGGGGATCCTGTATTTCTGTATAAATGTATATTGACTGTAACCCTGTGAATGATGTAACAATTTCATTATTTGTAATATTGTCATTGGTTTATTTTCTAAAAATTGAAAGCGCAACCTGACTCTCCTCAATAAAAAAAAAAAAAAAAAGATCTGTTACAAAAAACAAAACAACGATGAGTAATTCATTCATTATTTTTGCTCATTTAAATCTTTTTATTTTTCACTGCAGTTGTGTTAATTGTGTTCACATTACAGTCACATGAGACATGAATGGTTTATATGATAAAAGCAGCATGGCAGTTAACTGACATTTATGAGGGACGTCTAAAACTGTTCAGAAAGAAAATGTCATTAAAAAATAAAGGATGACTGTGTTGGTCATTTTGAAGACTGAGCCCTTTTTTCAGTTTGAGCAACAGCTTCTCAAGTATATAAATGTATTAGTTAAAGCCAAACCCTGGTACACCTACAGCCCGACCACATTTACTGGTCAAAACTGCGTTGAGTTTAACATTAGAATATTACTTTCTGGTAGTTTTTATAAGTCAGGCATCGAATAAAAAAAAAAAAATGACTCTTTCAGTGCAAAGAATTTACAATTTTTTCGTCCAACTAACGAGAACTGAAAGCCGAGCCCAACTGAACTCTGTCCCTGTAAACAGAGGATTAGAAATCAGTGCGGCGCTCAGAGAAACATCTAAACCGCTGAGGCAAAATGGCTACGGAGAGTTCACTCTGCTGGTGGATAAAACACAGAGACGCATAACTCAATCAACTGAATTTTATAGGTTTTGATACATAAACATTTTGCACACACGTACATCCGGCATGGAGTCATAGAGCAGGACAAGAATTAAGCTGAATTCCTGTAAAAGTTAACTGGAGATCCTTTCAGAGTTTTGTGACTTCATCAAATCAATGCAATACACGGTCAAACAAGATTTGGTTTTATTATATAATTATATATATTATATTATATAATATTAAGATTAATACTTAAAAACCAAAAAAGCATGGCTATGCCCTCACACAACAATGAGCTGCAAATTACCTGGCAACAATTTGTTTTAATAAAAAGTAAAAACTAGGGAAATAATAACAATAGAAGTCAAATAGATTCAAGGTGCACATTTTGTATTAAATATTTGATAAGTCAGGGAAGACAAAAAATAAGCATATTAAAAAGTAAAAATAAAAAAAACGAAAAATTGGAGTAAATAATGATAATGACTTTTAATGTGAAACAGAAAATAAAGACAGAGCACGAAATGTTAAACTGGAAAGAAAACAAGCAAACAAAATGTTCTAATAATAAAAACTTTAAGAAGAGAGGGGGGGGAATTGTATACATTACAAAGATAAAAGCCAGAAAATAGATAGTCATTTGAATAAATAAGTGTCTAATATTTAAGGGCTAATATTTATTTTGTTGTAAATAATAAAGTAAAAATAAAGTAAACACAAGTTAAAAAATTGAGAATACAAAGGATTTGATAAATAATCATTTAAATAACACAAAAAGCGAGAAATCCTAGAAAACAGAAGATGTGAAGTTGAATACTGAAAAATATTTTTTTTTTAAATAAAAAGAACAGGAAGGCAATACATAAAAAAAGGAGCATTTAAGATTAAACACAAATTTAATCAAACGTATAAATATCAAGAATACTGTATATATTTAAAGAAAGCATAATTAAATAACATTTAATATTAATTTTGTATTGAACAAAAAGGTATTTTCAGACAGTGCCGGAGATTTTGAACCAGCCTGCACATCTCACAAAATTGTATTTTGTTTGTTTATCTTTTTTGCTTTTTTGTATATTTTTTACAGTTTCAGTTTCTGTTTTAAGATACATTTCTAAGCTATATTTCTACAGTCATGTGTTTTCACTGAGTTCTCCACAATTTTGGAGCAAAACTAAGAGACACCAATAAGCCAGAACCGTGCCACGGAAGGTCTGGGGGCGGGATTTTCTGTCCCGGGTCATTTTTGATTCCCTCACGTTCAAGTAGAAAAGGTTTAAATTATGGTGGTCCAGCTAAACAGTTCTGCATTTGATGCAAAATCATATTTAATTATTAGGCAAATAAAAATGTATTTAAATAGACTTAGGAATTAGGAATTGATATTGAAGCATATTTTTAAGGCGAGGATTACTGCATATGTAGAAATGTTTTCTGTAGTTTATATAAAAACCTACAAAAAAAAAACCTTTATTTACTCTGATTTTATTTAGGGAGACAAAAACAAAAAATATATGATTTGTAATAATATTGTTTTTTCTCCTGAAATTTCCTGAAATTATCCAAATCTTTTAAATTTTAAAAGAATTTTAAGGTCTTTGTCAGTTACTTTATTACAGGGTATTTCATCGACTGATAAACAATTGATGAACATTTTATAATTTATGTGATGAAGTTATGATTTCTAAGAGCTTCGAAGAGCAGACAAACATTTTTACGGTAAAATGTAACCTGTTATAATTTTTATGAGGTTGGATCAAGAAAAGAAAATACATTTTAGTTATGTGAACCCTTACAGCTCATTTAAGTTCAGAGGAAAAAAAAAACAACACTAACAGTTTAAAACTGAAATATTTCAGACGTGTGTCAGTTCATGCTTTAATGTCCAAAAATTTACCAAAATTACATAAAACTTCCAAAAGCACTTACTAAAGGCAGCTGCAAATCCAGATCATTTTTGAGGTCAAATCAAACATGGAAGTTAGTTACCATCACTTCTCTCAGTGTATCCCCGGAGCTAGACTACTGCACATTGTTGCGTGGTTTTATGTCAGAAATGATTTGAGCAAGGGTGCTGCCTTCTCTCTCCGCGGCTCGCTTTCCTGAGTGTAGGTCAGGCTCCCTTCACCCTGCTCGCAGATTTTGAAACCTCATTAGCAGCAAACGCGTGAAAGGCTGGAGACCTCGGCCTGACCCGGCGGAGAATGGTGCGTGCGTTAAGAGGTTTACCCCGCGAGCTGGAGACGAGGGGGTTCAGGAGTTCAGTGGAGGGGGGACCCAAATGGTACGCCGCCGAACCCCCTCGGCTGCCACATCCCGACCACCTCTAAGTCACCCCCCCCACACACCTACTCCCACCTAGACCAAAGCATGGGAGCCAACCCAGCGTTTCTTACTCATGTGTTCTTGCGTCGGAAAGAAAGAACATAAATATATGAGAAAGGCAAATACTTTTCTAGGGATGATAATAATTGAGGAAACAAAAGTTGGAGTATATGAGTGCCTCAGTTCATCCTTACGCACCTGTGAGCTACTCGTTCTGCCGTCCGTTTAATCGCGTCCTAATCATTTCAGTGAAAAGCGACGCGGCTGAATAACCCAACGAAGCACATAAAATGCAGTTTAAATCCGTTTGTTTGCAACATTAATGGCCATTGTTCTCATTTGAATCCACCATGAGAGCTGGAGGATTAAACGATAACATTGATTTGCCTTTACTTTGTTAAGCTTTATCCCTCCTGTTCTGCCGTCATGTGTCAGGCCATCGGGAGACTAATGTCTGGTCTCGTCTGGGACGGGTTGGCATGATTGACAAGTCAAAACCGATTCTGAAAAGTCAAAAAGTTGCATCCTTGACAAACAGACAACCGTTGAACTCTGCGTGTTGTGAAAAAGAAAAACAAAGTGTCATTACAGAACCTCCCGGCGTCAGTGAAGTTGACCTTTGACCTTTTAGATACTTTACCCAACATTTGTGCTCAATTTGGTCTCATTGATTATACACTAAAACTTTTTTGGATCGCTAGCCTTGGACCACCAAAATCAGAGACGTTGAGTGGATTTGAAGAAATTCCCTCAAGACATGGCTGAGATATTTTGAGATCTGCGCCGAGTATGATCAAACAGCCAGAAAACATAATCCTGCCAGCCATAACGGTCGTCCCCGAGAGGCAGGAAAACACTGACAAACATGTACGATCATGTTGCTTTACATGTTACAGACAGGTCAGTGGTTGATCCGTCAGAGAGAAGGGTCAGCAGTCACAGCAGGCCTTTCTAAAGGCACAACAGGGGCAAACACAATTACAGGTTTAATATGTTCAGAATATTCGGAAAAAAAACTTATTTTTCACACATATTTAGAAAATTGTCATTGTTTACTCCCAAGCAGAGTTAGAGCAGCGTATTATGGTACTTATTTGTCAGAAAAGGACTTTGTAATGTTAATGCTTCATTTATTTTGAATTAAAAGGGGCCATATTATGCTTTTATAAGTTTTCTGACTCATCTACAGTATTATAATAATGGATTATCAATGCCGTAGGCCCAAAGACACGAGACGCACTTATAATACAAATGGAGCTTGTTTACAGCATGCGCAAAAAAATAAGATTTGCAGAATAAGTGTTGCAGATTAATATCGCTGGCTCCATCACTTTCGACTCATAAAGTGGAAGTTCCTTATACGGTCACAGTCTCCAGGCGGTGCACAAATGTTCAGGAATTTAACCAATCAGAAGACAGTTTAGTGAGCTAAGGGTGACTGGGCTCTGCCTGTGGCATAAAAAAAAAAAGAAATATCAGAAGTGTCTCTCCCTGTGATTGTCAGCCATTGCCGGTCTAAAATAATTAGGCCTTTTTGATGTTTTGCTGTGGACAGAGCTACTTTTGAGGCACCAAAGATTAAAATAAGATAGCTCCAAGTGAGTTTAATACGGAAAACAGACAACTAAGATGCTTTTTTTTTCCTTTTTATTTTTCCAGAGAAATGTGTCTATAACTTTTTACACCTAAGGGAAGTTTAATGACTTCTGCCCACCATCTCTGTCTCATACAATTATCAAATAAATCATTGATCAGTAAAACAAGCAATTTTTAATCTATATAATGAACAGTCCTTTATTACAATGTTTTTATTGGTTTAAAAACGGCATCTTCATTTCACTGGAGATCCTGGATGGAGTCTAAAACTGAAAATGTCCACTCGTCCAACTGTAGGGAAACACCAGACTGTCAAAAAAAATATAGCTGTCTCACAAAAGTTTATCAAAATAATGTTTTGATGTGAAAGAGCAATAATCTTTTGCACCCCTTCTGGCTGCAGAGTATCCGGACGACAGCGATAATAAACCATCAAGCCAGCGTGACAGCATGATTAAAACGTATTGATTTTGACGTGTAAACCACAAAAATGTTAAGTACCATGTAACTTTTTGGAATAAGCGCAATGTTTACGGCGTCTGCTGTCAAAGCTGCATGGCAGCAAACGCCCTCCTCACACAGACAGCTCTGGGGGCAGGAGGTCACCGCAGCTTTTCTGCAGCGGCGGCTGGCGAGATGAAAACTGTATGCGGCCTCAGACGAGCGAGGGAGCGAGCGAACAAGCGAGTGAGGGAGTGAGGGAGAGTTCACACACTCACGCAGCGTGGAAAGACCTCCAAATGGGACCCAAGTGTCACCAGCGATTTCCATCACGTCCCGCTCGTGACACATGATGGAAAGTAGAATCAGAATGAAATAAGACAGAGTGGTTCCCCCCAGCGCAGGGGGGCGCGGGTACGCTTACGACACCACTGCCCTTATTTGGCTTGAAAGCTTTGAAGTTGCCCAGGAGCTGGATTTTAGGAGAGTTACGAGACAGTTGCTAATGCAGCACATGCTGCTAAGAGAGCCCTCTTTGCCTGGGCTGATGAATTCATGCATCCGAGAAATGCAAACATCTGGGTTTGGGCTGCAGAGAATTGCAAGCAGCTCTAACTGGACCCCAGATCTGCCTAATACAGTCCCTCCGGTACTGTAAATATTACTGGGAGGTTAATGTGCACCCTTCAAAAGGTCCAGCCACGATTCAGCTGAGGCCGTAACTCAGCATTATAACTAATAAGAAGATGAAAAACTAGAGAACAATGTGCCAGAGTTCCTTTGTGTTGCACTGCAGATGACAAGTGTTTACACGCCTACAAAAGGTAATCACAAAGATAATGATTTTAATTGTTGATGAATATTTATAAGTAAAGTGATCGTGTCAAAATAAAGTGCTTGAATAAAGATGTGGCTGCAGCAGCACAAACGCTGCAGCGCAGATTTATTATTTCTGATATGTGAACTCTATGTGACTGCTCTCGGACTCAACCTTTTCTCCTCCTAATTCGCTTTCGCTGCAGTTACACAACTCACAGATGCCACATCATGTCCACTTGAACCAAAGGGGATATCTTTCATCTCCCGCAAAATTGCTCACTGGGATTTGGGCTGAGCTTCTTCACGTCTGCCACTAGACCTGGCAGGGTGCGACGCTCGGCGAGAGGGCGCGGCTCCTGGTGAAAATGGAGCCGTCTGTGACACATTTGTCGCAATTTTTAAATCAAATATTTCTATTAGTGTTATGTTTATACCATTTCAGCCATTTTATGTTGTCTATTCATTAAAAACAAAGATACATTTACAAAGTGAAGCTGAACCTATGCAGGGAACCTCAGAAGCTGGTAGAACAGTGGGGTTTGGGCGCCATCTAGAGGCAGAGAAACAGAATCGCAAATGTCTCCAACAAGTGTGAATACAATATTTAAATGAAAATCACACAAATTCACACAAAAAAACCATCTAGGAAGGTGTAATGGTAATAAACTAACCTCATTGGCTAAGGCAATGTATCTCTGACTTTAGACATAAAAAACACAAATTACCACAGTAAAATCTCCTTCTCCTTCTCCAATTCCTTCTTGTCTTGTCCTGTCTTACTTTCATGTGTATTTGTATAAACCAGGGGTCACCAATCCTGGTCCTCGAGGGCCGGTGTCCTGCATGTTTTACATGTTCCGCTGCTTCATTGCACCGTGATAAAAGTGGCTGTGTCGTTAAGACAATTGTGCAGACCTCAATGACAAGCTGGTGACGATGATTAATTAGAATCAGGTGTGTTAAAGCAGAGAAAACTCTAAAACATGCAGGACACCGGCCCTCAAGGACCAGGATTCGTGACCCCTGGTATAAACCGTTGAGCGAGTTTTGCTGCTGCACAATTGAATTTCTCCTCTGGGAGATCAATAAAGTCTATTCTATTCTATTCTTCTTGGTTGTAATAGACATATTTGTATTGTACACACTAGGGATGGGAGGTATGGACTAAAAAATGTATCACGACATTTGGCATTTATCCCGATAACGATAAAAAAAATACCAATTCAACTCCACCTTTTCAACTATAAATCTATCTCGCTCTCAGATCCGCCATGATTGTTACACAAAAACGTCATCAACGGGAATTTATCTTTCTTTCTTTCTTTCTTTCTTTCTTTCTTTCTTTCTTTCTTTCTTTCTTTCTTTCTTTCTTTCTTTCTTTCTTTCTTTCTTTCTTTCTTTCTTTCTTTCTTTCTTTCTTTCTTTCTTTCTTTCTTTCTTTCTTTCTTTCTTTCAGGCTCATTTCCTTCCTTCCTTCCTTCCTTCTTTCCTCCTGCTCTCTCCTTCCTTCTTCCCTTCCTCCTTCCTTCCTTCCTTCCTTCCTTAACGTACGTTGTGCATGGATTTAACGCAGAACCATAAATCAGCTTTACACAAAAACATCATCAACAGGAATTTATCGTTTTTATCGCGAGATGACAAATTCTTATCGTGAGGAATTTTTTTGACGGTGTATCGGGAACGGTAAAATATCGCCCATTCCTAGTACACACTGATTTTGTACAGCACATATCCTTTGTTGAAGAAAGTTTTGAAAGATATTAAAAACAACTTAATGGCAGATCATCTTATTTTTCATCCATCAAGTCACACCTAGTTATTTCCAGTGGTTTTCTTTTGGTGATTAAAAACAAGAACAGATCTGGCACCTGACTGTGAAAATGATACGAGTATGTTGAGCACTGACCACTGGGATGATCTTAGGATCATGCAAAGTCTCAACGGGGCCCGAGTGACCAGCGTGTTGGTCACTTCATAAACCCAGATATGCTATTGAGCACAAGAAAATGCACAACATTTCCTCTTTAAGGCCAAACAGTTCAACCTTGGCCCGATATGTCAATATGATAAAGTTGCAGTCTTGTGAACATCATGAGAGATTCAATGTTCTGTTTAGACAGAAGAATCATTCTTCTTCAATCCTTCCAAGCAAATGGCTTGTGTTCATTCTATAAGATAGATAAGGATATCAGAAATATTTATCAACCCTATAAAATAAAACCCTGAGCCCTGACACTGTGGCTTTGTAGAAAATCTGCTGAGACTTGGACTTGTGGGAAGATTCAGACCTGTTTTAACAACTTCTGCACACCTGCTGTTGATCACTTCATCAAGATGATTGGCAGCACCTGGCTGCAATTTACCTGGACGCGGAAACAACTAGTAGCACCCACAATCCTTTTTGTTAAAAGAAATATTTATTGCCTGAGGTGTGTTTACAAAAACCAGATTATTTTCATTTATTTTTTTAACACAAGGATTAAGAGAGGAAGTGCTAACCTTTGCATCACCGTCCATTTTTAAATAAATGTAGAATTTATGATGGTTGTCTTCAGATAGACTACATCAGACAATATTTTGGATAATAATAACAATGGCTCTTTACTTTATATAGATTGGATAGATGCTTGTTTTGAACAGCGATTTACAATGTTCAGTGGTCAGGGCAGATCTGAAATTACAGTAAACCATTCCCCGAATTGGATGCAACAACAGAAAATGATCTATTGCCTCTGCTTTTCAATTGGAATCTGGGAACCTTGAAGAGCTGCTGATTGTTTCAGCTCAGAGCTGACAGGATTGTGACGTTTTTATAGCTCGGATAAGTAAGGTGGTGCTATACCGTTCTGATGAGGAATAAGATCTTTCACGGGATCCTGAGCTGGACAGGGAGCTAGTGAAGCGTAGCCCGCACACAGCGGTTGAATTGGTTTGATATTGGATATTCGACATTCAACACCCATAAAACTTGTGATACATACCACTGATTTTGGTCAAACCACTTGTGATGTGTTCATGGTCATCTAGACTATATATCACAAAACAGTAATTATTAAAAAATCATATAAAAAATCATATATATGGGCTGATTTAAAAATCATATATATGGGCTGATTTAATGTGGTTTCATGAATTTAACACCCATAAAACAATCGGTGTTATGTATCACAAGTTTTATGGGTGTTGAATTCATTAAACCTCATTAAATCAGCCCATAATATGATTTTATAATAATTACTCTCTTGTGATATATAGTCTAGATGACCATGAACACATCACAAGCAATATGACCAAAATCAGTGGTATGTATCACAAGTTTTATGGGTGTTGAATTCATTAAACCACATTAAATCAGCCCATATATATGATTTTTTTATATGATTTTTTAATAATTACTGTTTTGTGATATATAGTCTAGATGACCATGAACACATCACAAGTGGTTTGACCAAAATCAGTGGTATGTATCACAAGTTTTATGGATGTTGAATGTCGAATATCCAACATAGTAATATATATATAATAATAATATAATAATAACCAATTCAACCGCGGTAGCCCGCACAGGGGTGATGCGTTCACGCTGCATCCTCCTTTTACTGCCAAGAGCAGGTATTCTAACACTGTGGTAATAAGCCGCTGTGCTAACTATTCTGAAATGTGTAGGCGGCATCGAATTCAAAATGATAATTTAATCAAAGATGGAAAAAAACGAGAAAAGTTTTGATGCATACAGTATGCATCTTCCAACTATTTTGGTGATGACCAGTTGCTCCATGTTTCAGTCACTCCCGCCTCAAACTGTCGCGATTATGCAACCATTTGTAGGAGAAAATGTGCAAGTGAAATCAGCTGCTTGAAAAGAGCGGCCACTGGGTGCCGAGGTTGGTGTTGAAAAAAACATGGCGCAATCAACAGCAAAGCTCAGGCACACATTTGATTGATTTATTTATTTAACTCTGGGACTGAGTGAGAAGAATTTTGCTTTTCAATATTTGGTTTCTAAAGACAAAACTTGTCAAAATTGTGTGGGGTTTAGAGCACAACCCCTTCCTTGTTTAGAAAAAAAATTGTTTAGGTTTGAAGATGACACGTTTCAAACATCGGCACCGTTGTAGCCACAGAAACTGGTTTCCTCTTAATTTCACTCCAGTTAAATTTTACGCGGTTTCTCTTGCAAACAAATCCATTTAAATATTTAGTTTAAAGGTGGACCGTCAGTATCTGTACTTTGTTATATAACTTCTGCTGTTTGACTTTGAGGGCAGGAATTACACTGAAAATGACATTTGTGAAAAACTGCAGATTTCATAAGAAAAACAGCCTTTCAGTCAACAGACTGTATCTAAATTAGGTTCTGAGTGAACCTCCTTCGTTCACCCATCCGTCCATCCTCTGGAAAACTGGACTCATCTACAGGTATCTGGAAGAGGAGTCAGTTTTGTACACGTCGTCTTGTAGATCAACTGAATAAGCTTTTATCATTATGACGATGAAATCACGAGCACTGAAAGGAAACATAAAATCAAAGGCCATATTTTGCTGGTTTGTATTAAAAGAAAAAACTCAACTGAAAATTCGGCCTCTGGTCAAAACCTGTCTAGTAGGGCTGTTCGATTTTGCCCAAAAATAAAATCTCGATTTTTTTTCTCTCAAAATCCGATTCGATTACGATTACGATTATTTTGTGAATTGACAAAAGGCAAAAAAATGATTTCAAATATGCTGTTTTTTTATTGAACATTTGCCCCATTGGGCTTTAAGTGCAAACTTTGCTCTTATTAAACCAAAAATTAATGAATAAAGTGCAAAACTCTGTAAAATAAGTTGAAAAAAAGTTTTAAAAAATATAATAAAATATAAAGTTTTATCTCTGAAAAGAAAAATCAGCAAATCAGCACTTGCAAACATACAGTAAGTTATATTTCCAATTAAATAAAACAAGACATTTTCTAATTAAACTAAACTGGGTCTTTGCATGCTAAATAATAATGCAACCCATGAAGGAGGTAGAGGTGTGTAATGTCAGTCATTACATTTGCTATTCACATTTGCAAGTTTTTTGCAAGGAACACGAGCCGGTCGTGGCATGTTCCAACGCCCCCTCCTACACTAAAGAGCCTCTCCGATGGGGCACTTGTCGCAGGTATTGAGATGTATTTCCATCAATCATTAATCTGGTATCTATCATTAATATGTGTGCAGACAAGGTTAAAAAAATAAATACATTTTTTTTTTTTAAATCGATTTTACGATTTTCACATTTTAACATCGTTCTAATTACATAATCGCGATTACGATTTAAAATCGATTAATCGAACAGTCCTACTGTCCAGCAGATCAAATGAAGACAAGTACCAGTTTTCAGTGGGGTGGTTCAAACCCTCAGAGACCTAAGAAATAAAATAAACTTAATTGAAACATGTAAAACACTGTTCCTCAAGCCCGGTCCTGGCGACCCACCGTCCTGCATGTTTGAAATGTTTCCCTGGTTCAACAAACCCCTGAATCACTGCGTCATTAACAGGCCTGTGCAGAACCTGATGATGACCATTCATTTGAATCAGGTGTGTTGAGGCGGCGGCATGTCTAAAACATGCAGGACATTGAGACTCAAAGACTACAATAAAATAAAAAGAAATGTCAGGCAATGACTGCAGGAGTAGGAGGCCAGAAAGAAGACATGAAGCACAAAAGAAAAGTGGACAAAGGAGGAAAGAGAGGACAATATACACTTACAAGAGCAGGAGAGACAATCAGAGAGGATGTCGAGACGCAGAGGATGATAATCAGGGAGGGCAACAGAAGGAAGGAGTCAAACAGAAAGGTAGTAATTTAAGACAGAACAGGAAAACCAGAAACACTTTGCAGAAACCAGAAGAACAAAACAATCAGTGAAAAGACAGCAGTAAATGAACAAGATAGAGAATAAAGGTTATAAAGAAAAGAACGCAGCCGAACCCAACACAAGGCCATCACAAGAAAAGTCTTTTTATATTTATAGAAATGACTTCCTCTGAATTTATTGTTCTCACTCAGATCTCGCTCGTGTTTGTTTTATACTGGGACTCAGCAGTCTGGAAGTTCTGCTTGTCTTTGGAATCAAAAACAGATCCACAGTCTATATTTTAAGTGCTGTCATTAAAATAAGGGCCGTGTAGTTCTCCGGACACGACGCGTCCTTGTGCACAGACATAAAACTGTCAGCAAAGGCTGATGGTACAATTTTCCAGTCAAGAGTCGATCCACTTGTGACCACAAACTTAAGTGGAGTCAGAATTTCCAGAAGTTTGACCGCCAACATCTGTCCAGCTGTCCAGGGGATTCCCTAACTTACTTCTAGTTGAAACAAAGCCAACGTCGCTCTTTTACTCTTCAGCAGACATGGAAAAAAAGAGTGATTTGTATTTTCCTCCTTTGTTTTTCTCTCCAGATAACACTTGCTAGATTTATGGAAATAACAGATACTTATTCATTTTGACATTTTTCATATTTTTGCAGAAAGCATGGGCGGGATGCAGTTTAAAAGATTTAAAAACACAGTGACACTAAACCCTATAAATGTTCCACTCTTTTTTTTAAAGGATTTTTATACTCCATCCGCTGGTTAAATTGTGCTGAAAGCTGACAGTTCATCTTTTGAAAATCCTCCCTACAGCTAGACATAATACTTTTATTTTCTTTGAATCTAAAAAAGAAAAGAAAAGAAAAGTCTGCCAGTGTGTCACTTATTACAAATCCATGCTGTGAAACCAAACATCACAAACCTATAAATCCATTGTTTTTCTCGACGATGTTACAAACTGTACCAATACCAGACTGAGTGTGAGCCATTATTCTGCGAGTGATAACGAAATGTCCAGATAAGTCTTTTCACTGACACACTGAAACCTTGAAAAACAAGTCGTTTGAAGTTTGATCTCCAGGGAACTATTTTTTGACAATCACAACGCAACAGAAAATACTGATACATAATGTGTGAACACTTAAGAAACTTAAAAAAAAAACAGTTTTCCCATCATAATTCTACTTAACGGGACAGCCCCGCCCCTTCCTATACGCAGAGTACGCACATTGCGTAAGGCCCCCGACGGCCAGGGGCCCCCAATTGCCTGAGCGAATTTGCGGAGTTTAGGCAAAGAACGTACTATAGGATCCTCCCACTATCTGAGTACTACAGACAGACCCCTCGCCACAGCTGCTGCTACGGTATTTGCGCAGTGGTGCGTTGTGAATCCAAAAACGTAACTTGACGTTCAATCTCATGCGTGCACGGTGCAGCAGCCAGCAGCTGTTTGTTTACGTTTACGAGCCGGCGACCGAGCCGGTGTCGTGCCAAAAAGTGATTGCCTGCCAGAATCTGATTTCTTCTGATTTCTGGCCGCGGGAGCGCGCACAGCAGCCCGTTGAGCGATGGCGCTGAAACGTCAGATTTTCAGATTCTGAAGCTCAAGAATGAGAACAAGTCATAATTAGGCAGAAACAACTTTTCATTAACTGTATTTGGCCTTCAATCAATTTGTGGCAGGTGAAAATGCCTTTTTTGTGTTGTAATGGTCCTTTAAAAGAGTTAAAAGCAATCCTGTGAGCTCTAGTGTTTTTATTATGAAGCTCAAGAATGAGATCAAATCATATTTAGGTAGAAACAACCTTTCATTAACTGTATTTGACCTTCAATCAATTTTTGGCAGGTAAAAAGACCCATTTTCAGGGGAGAAATCAGATTCTGGCAGGCAATCACTTTTTGGCACAACACCGGCGCTAAAAAGAAAACCTAGTTCAGAGTTACAGTAGTAACAGTAACACCAACACTGCAGACTGCAAAATGAAAAGGATATATCCTTCAGGGTGCGAAAAAAAGAAAAAGAAGCAACGGAATGATGAGCTGCGTCAACAACAGTCAGGTAACCAGCCAACGTGACTTCCATGCAACTTGCAGTGTTGCAGACTAGTAACGTCAATGTCGTGCTTTTGTTTTTAAAGAGGAATTCCACCATTTTTTTATATTTTACTATGTCATCATGTAATTAAGATACGGTAGATATTGGCTTAGAGAATGATGTTGTGTGGTGGTGTGGAACTTTGGTAGTTGAATTGTGGAAATAATAATAAAACAGTGACATACCTCCAATCTGTGGGGGGACACCATGGAGGTATGAATGAAAATGGGTGGAATTCCCCATTGTTGTGGTGAACTTGCCACAGTGTTGTACACAAGAAAAATCATGCACAATCTACAGCATGATTTTTTGTCGTCTTGCAGTAACTTTGGCCAAAATCAGTCCTTCGCCGGCTCCCACGAATCCTGCTTAGGGCCCCTGGTAACCATGATCGGCACTGTAACGGGAGACCTGCATGATGAGGCTAGAGACGTTGAGCTGCAGTTGACACGTTTTACCACACGGGGGCAGTGTTTGACAACTGGCCGAGCCGCGCATTACTCCGGAGGACAAGCGTCCTCCCCCCTCAAGGTCTCAGCATGTCTAGACAACTTGCAATTTTCCTTTTATGCTTTGAAAGCGAAGCAAGAGAGCGCAAATATTTCTTCCTGAATGATTCAAAACAGACAGATTCCCAGTTTATCCACTTTTTGTTTTGTGTAAGCCGATGACATTTGTCAACAAGGAAAATTGAAGTGAAATCGGGCCTCAAGGAGACCCGCGAGGCAAATGGGACATCAGTCAAAAGCACGGTGATAAATGTCAGCACTGAGGTAATATCTTCTCTCCTGATCTCAGCTCAGGTGCAGACGGAGAAGGAATATTTTAAAATGCAGTGGAGCGTGTCCTTCCAGTCTCGACAGATTACCGAGTCTGTGTGTAATCCAGCAAAAGCCATGCCTCACCTTTAATCTCCTCCCATGTGTCATTATACGAGCAGTTATAGCTACAGTTCCCCAAATGACTGATTGGAGTGCATTATTAGCATGGCAGTCACACCGTCCCAGCTGCCTATGACGACAAATGACTGACTTCACTTAAAATGAACAGGACTTCATTTACTGAAAGCCCTGAAGGCCTTGGATATTGTGTTGCATATTTATAGTCACAGAGTGGTTTAATTTAGGTACAAGACAAGGACAGGTGAGTTTGAAAAGGTGCATTAAAAGGTAAACACTGAAAAGAAAAGACAGCTCATTCATTAACTCCCTTTTTTTTTAAAACCTTAAGACTGTTATTTGAAATAATGCATTCCCTTACTACTACTACTACTTACTAGAAATAAACTCTCCACATACCAACTTTTGGGGGGGATTTTGTCTAAATAAATATAAATAAAACAGCTAGACAAAAGACTTCAGGCATCACAAGATAATCAAAAAAATCAAATGTTCTACTTTTCCATCAAAAACGCCCTCTCTCGTCTATTCTTCACACTCTACAGGGCTGACTGACGGCTGAGTTGAGGTGCTGACAGGTGTGAATGGGGATGATGGATGGAACTGCTTTGACTAATAGAAGCACATGGAGATGTTTCACGGTCGCTGTCTTCGTCGTCCCTTTGTCCTGCTATCGCCGCATCGGCTCTTCGATCGGCGCTTCGATCGCTTTTGCACTCAACACGCACAACACACACGTGCTGCAGAGTTATGGGACTCCATGACACGCTGACATTGTCAGGTAGGAAGGAGGGTACAAAATGATAAGGGAGGAAGGAGTGAGCGATTGGAAAGCTCTTTTCTGAAAGCTCCATAGGATTGTAGGAGAATAGATGGAGATATTTTTCCCCTCAGTGGAGTTTTTTCCCATCTCTACGGGGACTTTTAGAGGAGAAGCAGTAGGCTTGTTATGTTGCTGCGCCTCTGTATGACTTGTCTCCTAATGAGGCTCTTTGCTGTATCGCTGCCTGTCTGGTGTCGTTTGTTTTTGAGTCTGTCACCTGACTTTTTTTTTCCTCCTTTCTCTTTCTTTTTTTCCACAGACCGTGTGTTGTAAATTCCCTTGATGGCCAGCCCAGCTTCTCAAACATGTTTGCCAAACTTGTCAACTTGCTTGACGATGAATATTGGCACATATTGTACCCACCTGCTCACAATCCAGCACATTTCAGCTCTATCTGTGGCTTCCTGACTTCTTTCATCATTCTTATATTTTTATGCTTTTTGAAACATGCTACGGGATCTTTGTTTGGGTTTGCATTTCAAAGTAGATTCAATGATAATAAGACAAAAGAATGCAGACTACTTGAACATGAGAGTATCTGTACATGCAGAAGTACAGCAAGTGCATCAATTTGACCTCCCTCCCCAGGAGACAAGTGGGTGGGGCGGTGCGAAACCAAAATGGGGCTCCACCACCAGCCACTAATGGAAGCACGAGGTTGACAGCGAAGCCTCTGGAGAGGTGAGAACTGCAATCTATGTCGCCACAAAGGCTGAGAAAAGCTGGCAGTATCATGGCTCCAGTGGAATCAGATGGAAGGAGGTACACGGAAACAAACAAGTCTAACAGCTTTACAATATAAACTGAGAAATACGAGCTGGAATTGGCAATTTTTCTTCTTCTATTATTTGTTTTAAGCTCCGTTTAAAAATACTCTCTTTCTCTCTCTAATCTATATATATGAATAAATAAATAATATTTTCATTTATCCATGTGTACCTGTTATAATGTAGAGTTTTTGTTGGCTTTTGCTTTCTCTGTGTTATTTTCTTCATTACTTCTGTGTTTTTATTATTTTGATAATGGTTAAGGAGTTCTGTTTTGTATCTTCCTTGTTTTTTCTAAGTGTCTTGATTCTGCCTCTAAAGCCTCTTTCTTTCTTTATTTTTATCTTTGACTTGTTTTAGCCTGAAAGTGTGTTTAGTTCTGTTTGGCCCCCCCTGAACCAGTCTCTCCTGATTGTTGCCACCTGTGTCATGTCGGGCCCTGTGAGTGTATATATTGTCTTTTTTTTTCTTTTTCCCTGCTGGTCCATTTGATTCTTCCCCAGACATGCTCCCAGACTTCCTGCTGTGTTTTTTTGTTTATTGTCGCCTGTAACTTCGCTGCATCTGGGTCATCTCCACACAACATCGTGACATACCATCTTCATTTTCAGTCTGACCTGATAACCTTAGAGTTCTGCTGTAACGTCACATGTTGCTTTTATTCTGAAACCAGACGTGTTCAATTCCACCTCGTAGCTGCTGGTAGCCTGGCCACCCGTACCTATTCACGTCACAAAACATCTCGCCTGTGAGACAGGTCTGTTTCCACTGGTACAGAATGTACCGAACCAGACACATTTATGTAGTGACTCATACAGCACAACATGTACAAAGTAAAGTATCAAGAACCAATGCCATTATAAATAAAGTTAAAAAGGTCTTGGATCAGAAATCACTCCACACTCTTTATTGTTCCCTGGTCTCACCATATTTTCAATACTGTGCAGAAATCTGGGGCAACAATTACAAAACATCTCTACAGCCATTAACCATTATGCAAAAAAGAGCAATAAGAATAATCCACAATGCTGACTACAAGGAACACACAAACCCATTATTCCTGAAGTCCAAAATACTCAAATTTATGGATATTGTGGGCTATCAAACAGCGCAAATAATGTTCAAAGCAAAAAATTATCTGTTACCGACAAATATACAGAAATTATTTAGTATTCATGAGGGAAGATATGGTTTAAGGGGCAAAAGTAATTTTAATGTCACATTAATACGCACAAACAGGAAAGGTTTTTGTGTTTCAGTCAGCGGGGTGAGGCTATGGAACAAGTTTTCAATGGAATTAAAGCAATGTCCTAATATTAAACCGAGGTACAGGGATAAGCAAAATGCTTGGGTGCAATGATACAGTGTTTATTTTTTATTTATCTATTTTTATCCTTATTTTCTTACACTAGTCAGTAGCTTATGTTGCTACAATGTTTTTATTGTCTTGTTTTGATTGTTTTTGTTTTTTTATTTTTATTTTATTTTTTTTATTGTTTTTATTATGTTTGCATAATGTTATGTTCGCATGTGTTAGCTAGTCATATTTAAGGAGAGGGGGTGAAGTTTTACTTCTTCTCACTCCCTTTCGAATATGTACTTTGTTATGTCTCATGTTAAGACGATTGTCTTATTTTCTTTCTTTTTTTATATGATTCATATTCGAAATAAACACTACTACTACTACTACTACTACTACTACTACTACAGGAGCACCCATGAGTTACTATTCAAAATAATCAAGTTGGTGGCAGAATTGTTTAAACACCCTTTTACTACGAAACCAACGACAGTCCACCGCTTGCCATTTTGGATGTTCTGCTTACATCACACTCTTCCTTTCTCTGATTGGTTGAATGCCTATCCAAATGTGTACATAGCCAGTTTATTCTGTGTCCTTTGCTACTGCCTCCAGGACATCAAAGTAAAGTCCAGAGGAACCAGACTGGTTCTTTGTACTGAGAAAAAAAAGAATTAAGGTGGCTGACCTGGACGGTTACTGAGACAAACTATATTTTAATTTGACATTTTTGAGCAGGAATCTTTAAAAAAGCTTAGCAGGGAAGGGAATTAAGAAAAAACACATGCAAAAACAAACTCTGTCCCCTATTTATGATGACTGCTGTGCAACATTAGCATCTCCATGATTCCAACTAATTACAAACACGTAAAACACCATAGAAACAAAAGAGTGAACCTACTTTCAAATCTATAAAAAGACCAGAATTTGCACTACATGACGTGACCAGAACCTACAAAGTAATTTTCTTGATTTCTTACAGTGTTATGGTTGCTTTAACCAGACTGACCTTTCAGTAACATCGTACAGATGGAACAATACGGTCAAATAAATTGATGTCCTACCTTATGTAACCTGGCAGCACAGAGCTGTGGGGGAGGACATGCATGTATTTATTCATGTGTGCTTATCCGTTTGTATACCTTGCATTTTCCTTGTGTTAAACTATCAAACAGCACTCATGCCAACCCAAATCTATTCATTACTTCTAAAACTGGCAAATACTTGCTGATTTGGAGGATGGTGAAATGGCAAACAAAGCTCAAAGGCCACCTTTGTCCTCCGACGTGTTTGCGTGACTGTGTGTGCATGTTTAGATTGGCATGTGCTGACAGAACATCCTCACACATGCTGACTGGCTGTGAACGAGGGGTGGGGGGGTTGTGGCTGTCAAATATTTTCCTCCACTCATCGCGGGTGCTGGAGCCGTGACTTTGACAGTGATCTTGGAAAGGGGAAAAACAGGCGAGGGGCCACCTCCACATACGTATCCTTGGTGACGCTGGGTGGGGTGGGGTGGGGTGCTTGCAGAGGTGGGAGGCAGAACATGATGTCTGACGATGCAGGAAAGCAGCACCGACATGCAGGGAGAGGAGGGAAGAGACGCAGATGAAAGACTAGAGTGATGCACGAGTGTCACACCTCACACTCACAAGAGTTATCTCCTAGGCAACTGTGTCTCTGCTCGCTTCAACTCCGACCAATTGGAAAGGTCTCCATGTTTCCATCTCTTACATTAGCTGTCTCAAAGTTAATGTGCCTTTGAATGAAATTATGCATTCTGCCTGAGCGGCCCCGTGCGGACCGCCGTGTCTCATTTCATCTTCGGCTGGACAGACTTGAGACAAAAACACATATTTCACCATAATGCCAACACAAACACTGTTAACCTTGGGTTTCCACAGCGCTGTTGGACACAGGACTATTTATATAGTGAGATCAGAATGTCCCGTGCCAGACTCCACGTGATAGCAAAGTGCTAAATGTAGAATATTTAAAGTTTTTCACAGACCATGAGGACAAGCAGGAAATGACGCTCCTGTTATTTCAGTCTTCTTACCCAGCAGCGCCACAAAGAGACCCCTCTTACTCTTACTTGTCATCACGGTTTTCCCGTGGTTCTGAGTTATTGATGTCATCTTTCATCAGAACCTCTAGACCTCTGATTCATGTACGTTTTTGAACGTAAGAAAACAGCTTTTGTTTTGCAGAAGCTGTCGTGATTGATAAAGTATTAGGCCTGCTGGAAAACACAGCTGGGATCCAGGGAAAATCATAACAGAAACACTCAAGGACCGGCTTGCTCTGAGCAGAGGATTTACATCCCCAGAAAGACATCAAAACATAGCTGGGGATGTACAGTTTGGGCAGAAAATGCGTTAACATCTTGCCCTCACCTGCAGCCCACCTGAATAAAAGGGATCTGACCTCTGATATGATAGCTGCAGTAAGTCTTTTATAAATCTAAATGTAAAAGGATTAGGTTTTCTTGTGATGTGGCCAACAGAAAAAACTTGTGAACGGTCTCAAATCCCTTGTTTGAGACCGTTTGAGTCCCTTGTCCTTGTCTTGTGATGATGAAATATGCCATTCCATTTCAGAGGATCCATTATTTTGCTCCAGCTGTGGTCTGTAGGAGCTGTCAGAGGAACGAGCCTGTCAATCAGTTCAGCGCTACGGCAAACGACAAAGTAATCAGGCTTAACGTGACTTCGACATCCCTCCATCTGCACGTTACAATTTATTAATCAAATTAAAGTGTCCTCATACACACGATACATCCATTTCTCATGTTTGTCTTTTCAAAAGTAGCCACTGCAGGTGCTGTGATCCTTTTTTTTTTTAATCGCATACTACAAGTTTACATCCTGGCTCTCACGTGAATGTGTACCGGTAAATGGACGCTCTCAATGAAATTCCCTGGTTGGTTTGCAGCCTGTCAATCAAAGCACATCTATTTTTACTTGTGTCGGAGCCCCTGGGGATGACTGTCGTCCCTGAGCTGACCGACTGTGTGACATCTTCACAATGATGCTCTCTGCAGCGATCTGTGGCCCATCCTCGGGGGATTTCAGACCCACTTTCTCAGCAGACTTTCTGCTAGGATAAAACAGATGATCCTTGTGCTCAACTGTTTTCTATTGTTAAGCAGAATAGAGATGGCGCATACTGCACTTTGAACCAGTGGACCGTTCCTAAAATGTGTGTCAGCCCAGCCAAGATGACTCTAAGCTATTTCCATACAGTATGAAACAGGAATCAAGCAACTGCAGCTGCATTCAGTTCAGACGCACTCAGCATCATTGTCTGGCAGAAAAACAGAAGATAAAAGGCTCTATTAGAAGGTAAAATTAAAAAAAAAGTGATCAATTATAGCTGGTTTATTAAATGAGACTCAGACTTGATATCTTCATCATTTCCCTTCCTGATTCTTATCCCTGATTCCTTGATGTGCATTTTAGTCTCTCGCATATGAGGTGTAAGCTGATGTTGCAAAATGTTTAGCGCTCTGCTGTCAGGTTTCCAGATAATGGAAAAAAATAATGTCTCTTTCTTTTTTTTTTACTAAATCAAATCAAATCAAATCAAACTTTATTTTTAAAGCACCTTTCATACAAAAAACATGTAACACAAAGTGCTTTTCATAAAACATAAACATAAAATGTATTAGTGCCCCCCCCCCCTCCCCCTCCCCCTCCCCGCACACACACAGATAGACACACGCAGACACATGGTGCAGACATGGCTAGGCACAGAGAATCCAGGTGAGGAAACGGTAACAGGGAGCCGTCCACGCCAGGAGGTCTCATAGCCCGCAGCTACAAGGGGGGGGCCCACAGAGACCATCCCGGCCCGGACGGATAGAGAAGTCCACACCACAGCGGTGAAGCCGTGGTGCAGAACTCCACCACCATCCAGGCCAGAACCATCCCCAGGACGACCCCCTGCAGGCCAGAGTCACTCCCAGCATGGAGGCTCCCCATGAGGAAACACTGGAGATAAAAGCTACAAGAAAACAGGATAAAATACACTAATAGAGTTTAAAAAGTATAACATAACGTAAAATCCTAAAAGTATGTCTAAAAAGCAAGACATTAAAAACTAAAGGACTAAGACAGTAAAATGTATAAAATAGACCATAAATAACGACTAAAATATTTAGATAAAACATTAAGATAAAACAATGAGAATAAATTATGATAATAAAAAAGGATAAACTAACTATAAAACAGAGTAGTAAGATCCAATAAAAATAAGGGTGAGCATAAAAAATGTAAAAGAGTTAAATGAGTCAGTTAAAAGCCTGATTAAAGAGATGAGTCTTGAGCCTCTTTTTAAAAACATCAACAGTCTCTGCGGCCCTGAGGTTCTCCGGGAGGCTGTTCCACAATCGGGGACCATAAAAACTGAAAGCCGCCTCCCCGTGTGTCCTAGTTCTAACTTTTGGTATGGTTAAAAGGCCAGCACCGGAGGACCTCAGGGTCCGTGAGGGTTGATAGGGTAAAAGTAGTGCAGACAAATAAGAAGGCCCAAGACCATTAAGACACTTAAAAACTAGTAAAAGAACCTTAAAATCAACCCTGAAGCGCACAGGGAGCCAATGCAGCGATTTTAAAACAGGTGTAATGTGCTCCCGCCCTCTGGCCCTCTGGTAAAATTGAGTCCAGGGTATTCAAACGTCCATAAGAAAGCGGGCAAGTAACAGCACAACAGCTTGTGAAACAGGAGGAAGCATAAATGGAGGTACGACAGGAAGGACAACTGAAGTGTGACAAACTGGTAAATGAAGGAGGAAAGTGCATGACTATTCACTGATGCTCACAGACGAGCAGATGGGACACAAGTGTACACAATCAAGGCATTGACAAATACCTTTGGAAAAAATTCTAAATAAAAACAGGAAAATAAATACACAGCAGGAGTCTAAACAAAAAAAGAGAGTAAAATCCTGCCAAACAGGAAAACTCCAGACTCAAACTTCAAGTCTCAGATGTTATCTGTTATCTTCTCTTAACATTCTCAGTCTTTGAGAACTGGGGATATTTCTTAATATTTCATCTGCTGGACAGTTAAAGCCTCCTGTCTTGTTTTTTGTTTGTTTGTTAGATTTGATAATTCACCACATTTGAACATCGATAAATGTGGGTTCGGCTTTGTCAAGGCCTCACTGTAAAGACTGCACCTGGATGAAAGGATACATTGCTACAACACATGTATTTGTCATTCAGCTTTAATTTGTCTGCTTCACAGATGGGCAAGTGACCCATGTCCTGTTCACAACCGGATCCCCACATCGTCACATGAGTTTGTTGTGACTGCTAACAAGCTGGACGCTCATGAGGATGCACAATATCAGATTTTTATTCATTAGATGGTGGATTAAGCCCCGTTTCCACTGAGCGGTCCGTTACGGTATGGTATTCGCAATCTTGTCTCCAACAACGTGGCATGGATTTTACAAGTACCACAAGCCAAGCGTAAGAAAAACGAGCTGCTGGATGACCTCCATTGTTGCTGCTGCTACAGTGGCGTCATTTCAGTCAAAGCTAAGGTATGGCAAGGTTACGAGTCTCAGAACTTAACTACATACATATCAATCAACATTCCCAGCAAATACTCATCACAGAAGTCTGCTATGTACCTGTAGCCTATCTGTGTGGTCAAGAAAATTTGAACTTTTTCAAATGCAACCTCACTCACATCCTGCTAACTATGAACACTACACTTGAACAACGTGTTGATCAATTCAGTCAATGCGCCTTTACGCATCCGTTTTCTGCACCACGGACAGCAAGAGGCAGAGGTAGAGAGCAGAAAAAGCATATCTGACAAACGCAATTTAACTCATTCTGTTCACTTCATTCACTAGTCAGTGGAACAATATCACGACATCCCAGTTTAACTTCAAACAGTTAAAGTCCAAATGCAAAACGGAGAGGGAGGGAGCAGAAGAGAGAAAGAGAGTAAAAAAAGTCAAATATTTCCCTTAAACAGATGTATAAGAGGGTAGGGTGATTTGATATCTTACCATAAGATGAACTTGCATAATTAATCCATCAGTGGCTAACAGCCTCATTAATAGCCTGACTCCCTCCAATATTGGACCCATCACTTGCCTTCTCTTTTTGAAAAAAAAAATTGCGGCGTTGCCTGCTTCCTTTTCATTTTTGTAAGTTACAGTAGTAACACTGCAGAGCGCGGTAAAAATGAGATTGACCTAGCGACTACTGTCGTCAGGGACGCTGGGACATCACATTTCAAGATATGAGGGGAAGATACAAGTGTTGGGAACGATAATATCTAGTGAAATCGATCATGTTTTTCTGATTTGCATTTGTAGTTATTTTATATGTATTAAATAATAGAATAATCAATACAAATAGACAGAGTAATTCCATAAATGTATTTAAAAAAACAAAAACATTTACATTTTGCCCTGAAGCCAAGGTGTGGCGGCTGCCATACCTTGCCATACCCAATTGCCCCTGTGCTGCTAGCGTCTCTATCTTAGTTTTTGTTGTCGTCGCACTACTATGAAGCCACGCTAGGCATTTGCTCTACATAGGCCATGGCGGTCCGACTTGAAGTGGAAGCGTTCACCTGAAATGACCGGACCATTCTAAACCGTACCGCTCAGTGGAAACAAGCCTTACTCTCTTCAGCTTTATAGATCACTTTTATTCTGGTAAATCAATGCGAATGTGACAGATTACTAATCTGGAGTATGTTCATGCACAGAAGAAGTTTTTGATTACTGTACTGTTACACCCAGTGTGACTCTTGTCGTATACTGGGATTCACAGCCAGCTAAACTCTTCATGACACTATGACCTCCAAGGAACAGGCAAAGTTGTAGTCGGACAGGTTTAATGTCACAAATTGTGAAACTGAAACACAAAGTACAGAAAAATACAAATTAATGGCAAAACGATGTCAGTTAATAACGGACATGGCGGATCTAGTATTCATAGATCTAGGCAGAGCAGCGTCCGCGAACAGATCCGACCGTTATATTAAAACATAACTAAATAAAAGTGTCAAACAGAACAAAAAGTGTCAAACAGAACAGTTTACACTTGCACTCTAACAAATACAAATGTACTCACTTATATTGCCACTTCGAGGATTAAAACAATCAGTTGGAGAAAAGTGCGCATCTGAACGCTGTCTGTGCGTTTCTCTTATTGTGAAGGAGAAGAAGAAAACACTTCCGGTTACCTCGCTTCACGTAACTTAACGTTTTATAATACATCCATGAACTTAACGGACTCTGGGAAAATCCCGAAAACAGATAATAAATAAGTAAACTATGCCCTCTACAGGCCTGAAAATGCTACTGCAAGTTATAAGTTATAACAGTTCCAATACACTCCCCGTCTGGCATTATTTTAAAAATGCCACAAAAACAAAATTAACAATGTCTAATCCCCTTGAGATAAGAGGAGAATACAGTCTGAAATGGGTCTGAGGAAGGTCTTTTTAGTCTTGTTGTGGGTAATCCTGACCTCCACCTTCCTGACAACTCCATCTGTACTTGGAAGAGCCTTCATTATGATCCCTGTTGGCCACTCATTTCTTTTAAGTTGCTTGTCCTTTAAAAGAACAATGTCTCCTTCCTTCATGTTTGGCCTGCTAAACTGCCACTTCTGACGACTCTGAAGCATGTTGAGGTATTCTTTCTTCCATCGAAACCAGAAAGTGTCAGCAAGAACTTGAACCCTCTTCCACTGATGTTTAAACATGTCGGCTTTGGTGAAGTCTCCAGGGGGAGGTGAGAGGCCACCAAACTTCTGGGTTAGTAGAGTTGAGGGGGTTAAGATCAGAGGAGCTTCTGGGTCAGTGGAGACAGGCACTAAAGGTCTTGCATTAATAATAGCTGTAACTTCAGCCATCAAAGTTATTAGAACCTCATGAGTCAGCTTGGAGTTGCTTGCTTGTAAAAGCATTGAATCAAGGATGCGCCGTGTAATCCCTATCATGCGTTCCCACGTGCCACCCATGTGGGATGAGTGGGGGGGATTGAACACCCATGAACATCTCTGGTTGAGGAGGTAGGTGTTTACACTCATCTCGCCAGGCTTTGGAGGATCGAGCTTCAGCTCCCTGGATGCACCAACAAAGTTGGTTCCACAGTCAGACCTCAGCTGCTTAGCAGTGCCTCTGATCGCAAAGAATCTGCGAAGTGCATTAATGAAGCTGGAAGAGCTCATAGTTTCAATTACTTCAATGTGAACAGCTCTAGTGCACATGCATGTAAACAAAACCGCCCATCTCTTACTGTTGGCTTGTCCTCCTTTAGTGCGGCGTGCAATGACCTCCCATGGTCCAAATACATCAAGGCCGACATAAGAAAATGGAGGGTCAGTCTGTAAACGTTCAGCTGGCAAACCTGCCATGATTTGCTGCTCCTCTCTGCCTCCTCGCTTCCTGCAAGTAACACATCTATGGATAACGCTGCTAATACACCTCTTGGCTCCTATTATCCACAGGCCACCAGCTCTGACAGCTCCCTCAGTAAAGTGCCTTCCTTGATGCTTTACAGCCTCATGATGATGACGGATGAGCAGTGTAGCAATGTGATGTTTACCTGGGATCAGAAGAGGGTTGACTTCATGGCTTGACAACTTTGACTCTGCAAGGCGTCCTCCTACTCGTAGTAGGCCGTTTTCATCAATCACTGGATTAAGCTTGTGAAGAGGACTGTTGGATGACAGATCTTGATTTGCTATGATGCATTTGATTTCTCCTGAATACACTTCATGCTGAACACATCTGATAACTGTGTGTTCTGCTTGACATAAAGCCTCATCTGTGAGATTTATCTTGCAGTGGTGCCAGCCTGCACAACTGGTTTCTTTCATAGATTTGATGAAGCTGTGAGAGATGTGACGAAGGTGAGCTACTGCTTTGATGAGGGATGTCCACTTAGAGAAGCGCTCAAAGCGTGCTGAGCCCAAATGATTTTTAGACACTGTAGTGGCGAGCACTGTCACTTTAGAGTGAATTTCAACATCTAACTCTGGGTTAATGAGTTCGAATGGGCCCTTCTCAGGTGTTGTGCTTTCAGGCAGCAAAAGAAATGCAGGACCACATAACCATGTGGTGCTGGCGAGCTTCCCTGCAGCTACAGACCTCGAGCCGTGATCAGCTGGGTTGTGTTCTGTTGAAACATATCTCCACTGGTCTGGTTGGGAGGATTGCTTGATTCTCTGCACACGATTGTTTACGTATACGTGAAATCTTCTGTGCTGATTGTTGATGTATCCTAACACCACTTTACTGTCAGTGTAGAATGTAGTTTTGTCTATTCTCATGTCCATTTCCTCTGTGAGGAGCTCTGACAACTCCACAGCTAGTACCGCGGCGCAGAGCTCCAGTCTGGGAATAGTGAGCTCTGGTACTGGAGCCAGCTTGGCCTTACCCATAATGAAGCCAACTTCACTGTGTCCATCTCCATGTGTGACTTTCAGATAGGCTGCTGCAGCTATAGCTCTGACTGAAGCATCCGAGAACATGCAAAGCTCAATACACTTAGCTTGTGAAATGGAGAAGGAGACATATGTGCGAGGGATATGCAATGCCTGAAGATCCTGTAGCGACTCTTGCCAGCTTCTCCAACCGTCGTACATGTCAGGGGGTAGGGGGCTATCCCACTCAAGGCCACTGTTGGAGACCTGTCTGAGAAAAAGTCTTCCTTTGATAGTTACAGGGGCAAGGAAGCCTAGAGGATCAAACAAACTATTTACAACTGAAAGCATCCCACGACGAGTGAAGGGCTTCTGGCTCTGAGGAACACAAAACGTGAACGTATCAGACATGATGTTCCAACTCACCCCCAAGCTGCGTTGGACGGGGAGCTCATCTGTAGAAAGATCCAGGTCTTTCATTTCTTTGGCCCTGTCTTCTGGGGAAAAGGCATTCATCACCTCCACTCTGTTAGAGGCAATCTTATGGAGACGCAGATTAGAGAGAGCAAGCATCTTTTGCGCTCTCTGCAGGACATCGACAGCCTTAGCTTCTGTTGGAAAAGATTTCAGAGCATCATCAACGTAAAAGTCTTGTTCGATGAAATGTCGTGCATCACTGCCGTATGCCTCTTCTGCCTCCCTTGCTGCCATTCTCAGCCCGAAGATTGCCACTGCTGGAGAGGGACTATTTCCAAAAACATGGACTCGCATGCGGTAGTCTACCACCTCCTTGCTCAGATCATTGTCTTCATACCAGAGAAAACGGAGGAAGTCTCTGTGATCTTCACAAACAACAAAACAGTAAAACATTTGTTCTATGTCAGCTGTTATGGCAACCGGTTCCTTTCGGAATCGGAGGAGCACGCCCAAGAGGGTGTTGTTCATGTCAGGCCCTTTAAGCAGCACGTCGTTGAGAGCCACCCCATTGAACTGTGCACTAGAGTCAAACACTACCCGAATCTTCCCAGGCTTCTGTGGGTGGTAGACTCCAAAGGTGGGAAGATACCATCTCTCTTTATCCTTATCACAAGGTGGTGCAAGCTCTGCATGTTTGTTATCAATCATTTTCTGCATGAATTCGACAAAGTGGGCTCTCATGTCTTCTTTCTTGTCAAGTGTGCGGCGAAGAGACATAAGCCGCTTGTAGGCATAGGGCCTGTTGTCTGGGAGCAGACGCCTGGGGCTCCTGAATGGTAATGGAGCAACCCAGCTGTTAGTTTCATCTTTGAAGATTCCTTCCATCTTCTTTAGAAAGATTTTGTCTTCAACAGAAAGTGCAAGCTGGTTATCGGTAGCAGTGCGGCAAAAGACTGTCTCTCCTAAATTTTCTGCGGTGGGCTTGGAGTGTGGGTTTGGTGGTTGCGGCTGCTGTGGCGTCGTTTTTGTGTGACCCATCAAGCTGAAGTTCTCTTTCACACTGAAATGGTTGTCACAGGGGGTGAGAAAGCTGGGGCGTCCATTATCTAATACATGTGTTTTCAGAGCACTCACTACATTTGGCTTGTGAGCACTGTTGAGGCACACATCGCCGACGATAACCCAGCCCAGGTCAAGCTTCTGTGCGTATGGGTCATTGTGTCTGCCATTCAACTGTTTTCTCACCTTATGAGCTCTCAGAAGGTTCCGTCCAATGAGCAGGAGGATGTCAACATCTAGGTCAAGGGACGGTATCTCAGCAGCAATTGACCTCAGATGCTGGTGGTGATGTGCAGCTTCAGGGGTAGGTATTTCTTCCCTGTTATTAGGGATGGCATTGCATTCAATGAGTGCAGGGAGAGGAAAGTTAATCATCCCATCAGCTGACTCCACCGTGTAACCACAAGCTCTTCTACCTGATGTTTCTGTTATGCCAGCACAAGTCTTCAGGGTGTATGGTTCTACTGTGCCCTGGATGTCAAACATATCAAAAAACTCAGTCTTTGCAAGGGACAGATTACTTTGATCGTCTATGATTGCGTACATCCTCTTGGTGTTATGTCGCTGACCTTCTGGAAAGACATTTACCAGGCAAATCTTGGAGCAGGATTTTCCTGTAATTCCATTTCCACATACCTCTGTGCAGGTGGCCGTGACATCCAGGTTCGATGAGCTCACACTCTCCCCGCCATGCTCTTCAGAAGAAGAGGGTGGCTTGGGTGTCTGTGTCGGTGGGCCAGGGTGAAGAGCTGCCAGATGCCTCTCACTGTAACACTCAACACACTTAATAGGGACATTACAATCTTTTGCCTGATGACTGGTGGATGCAAGGCAGCGATAGCAGATGTTATTGTCTTTGATAAATGTCTTTCTGTCTGCAAATAGCATATTGCGGAAACTTCTGCATCTTTTCAGTGGGTGTGGTTTGTGATGTATAGGACATTGCGTGCTTATGTCGTCAGCTGCATTTCTAACTGCTGAGGTTACATCTGTTGACACGTCTGTCTTATGCACTGTTACTGATGGCTTTGTGTTGTAATTACCTGAGAACCTCTCTTTTTTGAAACCGACAGAGGACAGGTGAGCTGTGTTGAAGCTTGGGTCATTCCTTGCTCTGGCCTCTTTCCTAACAAACTCAGAAAAGAAAGAGAAAGGTGGGAAGGCAACCTTATAGTCTTCTTTAAACTTTGACCCAACTGCTGTCCATTTTTCCTGGAGGTGAAAAGGTAGTTTTTCCACAATTGGACCCACTCCTCTTGCTGTGTCAAGGTAGCTTAAACCAGGTAAATATCCATCTAGCTTTGCAGCTTCCAACTCACAGAGAAGGTCGGATAGCTCACGTAGCTTATGAGGTTCTTTGCTTGAGATCTTTGGAAAGTTTTCTATCCTGGAAAACAGGGCTGCTTCTATTGCTTCTGGCGAACCATAGCATTCTTCTAATCTTGTCCAGATCCTACTTAGACCAGCAGAGGGGTCGCATATATTGACTGCTTTCATCCTTTTAGCATGTTCAGAGGACTCAGGGCCCAGCCACTTGATTAGCAGGCTTATCTCTTCAGTGGCAGTGAGTCCAAGGTCTGCAATGGTGCTCTGAAACGTCGTCTTCCAGCTCAGATAGCTCTCTGGTTGGTCATCAAACTTAGTCAGTCCTCCTATCACGAGTTGACTCCTTGCTAAGAACCTTGCGAGGTCACTGGTAGTGTTGTCAGCAGCTGTGTGGTTCATGCTAAACCTATGCTGTGGCTGTGACACATTACGGGGAAGACTTTGTTGAACTGCATCTCTTTGTAGTGTTGGTTTACTGGCCTCTTGTGGTGAGAAGTAGCGTTGATTTGGTTCTTGTTTCAGAGGTGTGAATTTTGGCGAAGGTTTAACTTGCTTCTGCTGATGGGTGGTGTCATCATGCTGCATAAACATGTATGTCTGACCTTGAGGAAGTTCAGTGTGGTTGTGATTATTTATGTAATCAGTCACTTTCTGCTCTGCGGTAGTCTGGGCAGGCAAGAATTCAAAGTTACTACTATGCGCTTCAGCGTCAAGCTGAGCAGCAGCAAACTCCATCACCTCTGCTTTGGCCATGGCAGCATCAGCCTCTTTCTGAAGTTCAAGTACACCGAGAGTTGCTTCTAAGCGAGCTTTTTCAACTTTGATGCTCATTTCTTTCTCAGCGTAGGCTAATCTGGCTCTAGCAGCCTGTGCTTCTGCTTGAGCTTTTGCTGCTGCCATACTTGCTTTGCTTGATGCAGCTGACCTTCTTGAAGCTCCTGCTGATGATCTAACAGTCAGCCTTCCTGAACATTTTGAGGACTTTAAAGATTGAGAGGAGAGTGATCTGTTCTCCTCAAAATCTTGACCTTGAGCCTCTGATGTCTCCATTATGCTTGGTTGATAAGGGCTGGTGAAGGTGTATATGTGTCTGTCACTGGCTCTCTAGTCAGAGTCCAACGGTTGTTTTGACATCCCTCGGCGAGTGCTATAATTTCACTGTACTGTTACACCCAGTGTGACTCTTGTCGTATACTGGGATTCACAGCCAGCTAAACTCTTCATGACACTATGACCTCCAAGGAACAGGCAAAGTTGTAGTCGGACAGGTTTAATGTCACAAATTGTGAAACTGAAACACAAAGTACAGAAAAATACAAATTAATGGCAAAACGATGTCAGTTAATAACGGACATGGCGGATCTAGTATTCATAGATCTAGGCAGAGCAGCGTCCGCGAACAGATCCGACCGTTATATTAAAACATAACTAAATAAAAGTGTCAAACAGAACAAAAAGTGTCAAACAGAACAGTTTACACTTGCACTCTAACAAATACAAATGTACTCACTTATATTGCCACTTCGAGGATTAAAACAATCAGTTGGAGAAAAGTGCGCATCTGAACGCTGTCTGTGCGTTTCTCTTATTGTGAAGGAGAAGAAGAAAACACTTCCGGTTACCTCGCTTCACGTAACTTAACGTTTTATAATACATCCATGAACTTAACGGACTCTGGGAAAATCCCGAAAACAGATAATAAATAAGTAAACTATGCCCTCTACAGGCCTGAAAATGCTACTGCAAGTTATAAGTTATAACAGTTCCAATACAATTACATAATTACAAATCATACAACCTAAAATATTTACTTACTAGATTAACTTGGCAGAAAGGCTTTCTGTTAAAAGATAAGTCTGTTAGGGGAAGTCAAGCTGGTCAGGGGCCGATATTTCTGCATTAATTTTTTGTTTTGTTGAGTTTAAAACTTGCATTTAGAAATATATTCCCTTTATTGTACTCAGAGGGGACAATAAACCTTTCAATCAATCAATCATTTGGACCATTTAAAAGACAATAGTAAAATATTTATGATGCTGAAAGATGATCCCTATTGATAAAGAGATGATTAGAAAGCTTTTACTGCTGTGTAGATGTACCACCTCTAATAGTCAGAAAGTGTGTGTAGATGTGAGACACTGACGCTGAGTTACATTAGTGCCCTGGTGGGATGTACTGTCCTCAAGAGACTTTTAGTGGAATTACTGTCAGTAGCGTTTGACTAAAATACTTCATCTGAGCTCTAAATGCATTTATGAAGCCATGTTATTCGTGTAGAAGATACGTTTTAGTAATCATATGTCACAGAGTTCACAAAGTACTTGCCCATACATCGTGTTCCTGTATTTTTTACATAAGATCTGAGCTTTGCTCCAACAGTGGTGGAGTGTCTGTTTTGTCTCCAGCTCAAGCATTTACACGAGAAACAGATGTTCTCTTAATCTCGCCCTCATGGCTCAGTCCATCTGTGCATCCCGTCAAATGGCGTGCTGTCAAGAGCCGCGCTGAGATGTGCACGGCTCCTAACGCGCTCACAGTAGTCAGGCCCACGATGGAGACTGAGACTTCCCTCGGAATGCCAGTCACTTTGCCCTTTTCACTCACACGGTTTTGCAGCTCCTGAGGGTTGCTGGGCGTTACAGCCTGTACTCTTCTGCAGATCTACTGTGTTCGTGCGAAGGAAGGAAGGATGAATGGCTGATGATGCTGATGTCACAATTGATCGCTCATCTTTCACTCAAGAATTAAAAGCATTGCACCAATGAAGAGAGATGAGAGACAGAGAGATTAGGTGTGTCTGATGAAAGCTCGAGTGCGCGTGTGTGTGTGTGTGTGGGCGGACACACAGATTCATTGTACCAAATGTAACATGTAGCGTGATAAACATTCATGACATGTCCCGTTGTTAATACCTTTATGCATAAGTCAAATTGTTATGTTGTATATGTTGGTGTTTGGTTTTAATCCTCCCTTGGTCAGTCCCCCTCCACTCAAACATGAAGCGTTTGACCTTTACTGTGCACAATGATGTATTGTTTCTACTTAAGGGATCAGTATAAAAGGTTTTTAACACTGTGCTGTAGCAGCTAACGACAGAGCAGTGAGGCGAAGTCCAAACGATGGTGTTGCTTCAAAGAACGCACCGGTTATCTGAGACCGCTCTCACATTAGAAGCTGTTCTGAGACGTGCACAGGTTCGATTCCCCTGCTGGATCGCCCTGACATTACCCCAGCCGCAGTCGTCGTTCACCTTGTACATACGTCACTAATTTGTTAGCTTTTTGTTAATTGTTAACCTATTTTGCGGCCTCAGAAAAATCATCACAATAACTTTGCAATGTTTTAAAAGTTGTTTTTCTTCCCGGCGACCGTTCCTGACAACAATCGTTCCTGGATGGTTCCAATGATTGTTGCCAGGAACGGTCGCTTCTGCAAGTCATGTCGCTTCGAATACACGTCCTCATTCAGGTGCAGGTGCAGCTGCTCAGGCACACCTCTTTTAACCCCCAAGAGACCAAAAATCACAGAAAACTCACACCAACCACACAGACCAGGCTTCAGGGGTCAGTCATGCCTGGACATCAGGCAGACTGCTTAGTGTGTGTGTGTGTAAGTTATTTACAAAAGTTGCTCACTCACCTACATACTCACTCCACAGTTTTGGGGGTCAGATAATCACAGTAGGCTAGTCTTGATTCAGTTTTAGAGACCTGAAATGGTTGCTGTTTGTGTCTCTGCCTGTTCGTTTGTTTTCTCTCTTGCAGATTCCAAGGCTTGTGTGCCCGTTGTGCCCCCACCCTCTTACATATATGTTAAAAAAGATTAAAGAGATTAAGAAGATTAAAATGCATATATATGCTTTGGGTTTTACCAGGCTTGGTATTGACCATTAATATATATGCAGACAAGGGAAAATAATAAATACATTAATGAAAATGTTTAAAAGTAACCATCAAACCATCAAATCCTGCTCTTAACACACCATGTGGGCTTCTGCTACTTTATCAGGACCACCAAACATCACAAATCAGTACGGAAGGAAATCTTTACCATCTTTTGCTGATAAAAAAAAATAGGCAGCCGACAAATCATGTGTTACCCTCTCATTATCTTCTCTAAGAGTAATGCCCGGAAGGGTATTCAACGCATTGGATGAATGTTGTGTTTTAATGAATGTTTAGTTCCATCCCAATCTTTTCCTCAACCTACCCGAGCAGTTTTAGAGCCTAGTGTTAGCCAGAGCCTCATATCTGTGGGTGACTTTCACCCGTTTCCTCTCCAGCAGAATTACTGACATGGCTGATATGTCTGACACCTTCTGAGTATCTCAGAGACTTGAGGGGCGGTAATAAAACTACAATATCTGATGTCCTGAAAATCAGAACAGGTTGGACGACACCGTACAGATGGAGGCTAAATCTGGAGACGAGAGAGTTATACAATGCAAGTGCAGGCATCCGAGAACGTATTCAAACCCCAATCGTCCTGTAAACACTCATCAACGCTGCTGAGAGAGGAGCTTCTCAGTTGCTGGAGGGTAACTCAAGCCCCCTGCAAGATCAACAGACCATCTCATTTGCCCCGGCAGTTGGCACAGCTACGGAGGTGTGTGTTGGCAGTTGACGAGTCTGGGGAGAGTCGTGCTGTGACAGAGCACACTCCCGGTCCAGGGGCGACCCGTGTGAGTGAAGGCGAGGGAGGCTGTCACAAACTGTGCATCGAATCGTCCCGCTTTCCATGTTTCATTTCAAAATGTTATGTTTTTGTCTTCTGTGTCTTACTCTGTGTTTTAACTGTTTTTGTTTTTTTTTTCTCCATTTTCTCACCTGTTTCTTCCCTTGCTGTGATATGACACAGTTAGGAGGCCGTGCTTAATCAGAGCTCGCCCTTGGGGCTGAAGGATGTTGCTGCTGTGTTTATAAGGCTGCCTCTACTCACACATTTTTTTCTTTTACTTTTTTTTTCTTTCTGCAGTGTTAGCATCCTCCTAAAATAGAAAGCTGGCCAAGAATGAGGAATGAAGATCTTCTGCTTCAGAAAATTAGACTTCATGTGTACTGTCAGGATTGGATAACATGTTTCAATCCACAACGTAGCTCGATTAGTCCTCTTAATGTGACACTTTACACCCAACATTTATAAAGTAACTGTATATATATCACTGCTGACAGGGGTGTTAGGGGTTCTGAAGCCTCACCAGGTGTCCGGACAGCTGATAGGGACACGGTGTATGAAACAACTCGACTGTTGATGGCTCAAATCTCGTAGCATTTCATTTCACCTCTGTGGACCGACCCGGAGGCACAGACAGAAATGCCTGGCTCCTGGGGTGTGGGCAGCAGAGGGCATCTCTGCGAAACATATGGCTTTTTTCAAGAGTAGGTAAAAAATGATATACAATAATTCCTGCAAATATAGCTATGAAGGGATATTTCATGAGCATTACATTGAGCACTAGAATTTTACAATAATACAAAACTTTTTCACATTTTTATTTTTCTCTGCAACTCGCAGAAAACACCAAACCAGCATGTTGTGCCACAGTGATCTGGAGTTTGGCACAAACAGTTGCTGAATCAGTTACACCAGAGATGCTGAAAGGCCAAGTAGAGCCTTGTTTCACCACTTGTGGTTCAGCTGCTGCTGCTTGACAAAGTTAAAGTGCATCGATTGCGTCGGCAGGGTCGGCGCCAGAGCAAATATTCAGAGGGGGCACGAGGCTTATTAGGGCGGGCACAAAATCAGTCCTGTAGGACAGCATTTTAAGGAAAAAAGTGCATTCTCACTGCTTTCCTATTAATAATCTGTCTAAAACATGTGGAGAAATCAAATCACTTAGATGTAAATAATGCAAGGACATTTTACTTTGACTGAAAACGTTTTACTCGTAACACACAACGCGGTCACATACATGTTTTCAATATATCAAGTTGATCCGTTCATGCCCCGACAGAGCGGGGGAACGACAGGCAGCAGAGCCGGCTGTCAGAGCTGACAGCCGGCTCTGCTGCGCCGGGCGAAGCGCCGGGCGAAGCGCAAAGTGGGGCGCAGGTTTTTGTGCAGAGCGAAGCGACCGGTGTAGGCTACAGAGCGAGATGGCAGAGTCTGTGTTGGATGGAGAGGAGGATAGTGTAATGGAGGAGGATTTGTTTAAACTTGCTGCAAAGAGGAAAACACCATGGATTCTGCAGAATCCGCAGTTGACAGTAAAAATGTGAACAAAATGTCTAAAAAAGACTCAGTGTTCCCCCTCTGAGTTTAGCCTTTTTCACATAGAACGGGGTGGCGCAGACTCGGCGCAGAGTCCGCGCAGGTGGAGCAGAGTCGGCGGAGAGTGGGCGCAGACTCGGAGCAAAGCAGGGCGCGCCTGGGTCTCCAACTCTGGTCCTGCATGTTTGAGATCTTTCCCTACTTCAGCACACCATGATACAAGGAACTGTGTCACCCCTGAACATATTTGTTGCAAGTTGCTCGGCGACCAAAAAAAAGTTTCATAACCACATATTGATAAATGATTCAATTGATCCTGATATGAGGCATGGAAATGCTATATTTTATTTTAAATGAACATTTTATTGTTAAAAGAGTCTCATCCCACAGCTCCTCACAGACTCACAGAGACGCCCTGATGCGCTGCGCCGATCTCGGCTGCAGACCCTGCGCCCTTGCGAGGAGGCAGCACATACACGGTACACAATGAATGGGAAAGCCGGCGGCGGCCGCCTCTGTGCGCCTTCTATGTGAAAAAGGCTTTAGAGGAAAACACACAGGACACACTCAGCTCAGGTTCGCAATCTCTCTTTCGTTCGCAATCTCTCCTTCGGAATAGTTAGCTTTCGGGAAATGTATTTACCGCCAAAGACGAAAAGTGAGGGGGCACAGTGACTGAAGTAAGCGGGCACTGCCCCCTGGTGCCCGCCCATGACGCCGACACTGTGCGTCGGTAACAAAGTCATGTTTGAGCTAGTCATTTCCAAGCAAACATAAATGGTACACAGATACGGATGAAACATTGTGATAAAGTGGAGTGTCTGCTGTCTTTTAGTTAAGTATATAGTGCTTTTCATGTAGATGTTTGATATTGCTGTCCGATTAAATTGATTTAGTTCAGTTCAATTCAGCTTTATTTATATAGTGGCAAATCACAACAAATGTCATCTCATGGCACTCAACTCATTCCAAATGAGTCCAATTAATATAAAGACAATAAAACAACAATAAGGAAACCAACAGATTGCATCAAAACTTCCTTTGATACAATCCCCTGTTCTAAGAAAGCATCAGGCAACTTGTGTTTTCCAAGCTCTGCTTGGAAAATATGGAACTATGAGCTCTTTAAGACATGTTGGAGCTTGGTCACTAAGAGCTTCATTTAGAAGGAGAAAAACTGGGGAAATATAATCTCTCCTGCCGGTTCTCGGCAGAGCCCTGGCTGCAGCATTTTGGATGAGCCGGAGGTTTTTTTTGAGAATTTTTGTGACAATCCAATAATAAAGAATTAAAATAGTTCAATATTAAAGTAACAAATGCGTGGATCAGTTTTTGGAAGGTTTGTTCTGTCCCTTTCTCTGTGCATCCATTAACCCAACCTGACAAAGGCCCCACTAGCCAAACCTAGCACCATTGCAGGTGGAATACATTTCTGAACAACTTTAAAACTCTTTATTTATGTGTCGTGACATTATGTAGCAATAACTGTGTTAAGTTACATGCATTTGCTCAAAATACTGCCACATCTCAAGAACTATATTTTCATTTTGCTGATAATGACACCCCCGCAAGCCTGTTTCAACCTCTGTTAGCATAGTTACCAGTGGAATAAGAAAAGAAAGCTGAATCTCAAGAGGCTGGTGTATCCCTTTTAAGTTTATTTTTTTCTTCTCCTTACACCTTGTTATTTTAACATAATATTCAGTTAAAATAATGTTGCCCTAAGATAGCAGATAAATCGGGTCATCTATGTATATAAACAATAGATATATCACAGGTATATGTGTGTGTTCACTGAGATGACAGACTGAACTGGAAATGGAAGAATGAGGCTGTTGACAAAAACAAAAAAAAAAGGAGATTTTCTTTCCTTATTCATTTTTCTATGATGCTTAGGTCTTGCAACATTTGAAGCAAGTTGCTGCATTACAGGATTGTAGTGGAGGGCAGTTGTCTTTGCAGCCAAAGACTCCCAGACCAGACAACCTGATGGCGAATGTTCCTCGTTTGCCGGAGACGGCCCTGGTGCTTCTGAAAATCTAAAATGAAATAAAAGGTTTCCCAAAAAGAAAACAAAAACAACAGCGTTCCTCTGCAATAAAGAAGTAATTTGCTGTGACTGAGATTCCCCCGCAACTATGCCGACAGAAAGGCGGATATTACAGATTGCACGTCAGAAGTGTTTTTGCACCTACTGCCGGATCTAAGCAGAATATTTTTATAGCTGGACTAACCATGAAACCATGAAATAGAGTGTGTCAACCGCTGTGGGCTTTTACTATGTGCAGAGAGGTCCTGAAACAATTATAAGTCTGACTCATATCTTCCACCTCCAGTGATAAAATTGACAAAAGAAGGATACCTTTCCACACGGATGAGGGGGCCTGTATGTTAAACTGCTCTCAGCAACAAGACTGTAAACAAACATTGCTGTGAGGGTGACCTAGGGTATAAATGTCATTTCTGGAGATGAAATAGAGAGTTAGATTATCACTGTGTTAAGCAGCTCCTTCCTGTAACTTTCTGAGGATCCAGTCATTGCATGGCAGTATTGAATTACAGTGATAATCTCCGGAGCTGCTGTGATGACTGTTATATTTCCTGAGCCCTGCCTTCCACTGTGCCCTTGAACGGTAGCAAACAACGCCGTCCTCCATCCCGCTTCCTGTGACGGCAAAAGGCAAGCTTCCATGGATCCCAAATGTCAGTGGACGGCTTAAGAAATGACAGCTGACGCTCCGCCTTGAACGCCATATTACGGGAAGTGTTGAAACGGCCGTAGTGACATTTCCAGCAGGGTCTTCTTAACATCCTCTCGCCTCCTGTCTCTGTTTCCCCCACACCGTTCCTGTTTCCTGGCCTGCTGTGACCATAAAACTACGGGCTGCAGGATACTAGTCTTCGTACCAGGCCAAACATCATGCTGTGTTTGACATTCATCATTTATTGATGGACTGTTCTTTAATTGCAGCAGGACAGAGCTCA
This sequence comes from Cololabis saira, assembly GCF_033807715.1. Taxonomy (NCBI): domain Eukaryota; kingdom Metazoa; phylum Chordata; class Actinopteri; order Beloniformes; family Belonidae; genus Cololabis; species Cololabis saira. The sequence continues at coordinate 17,028,184 of NC_084594.1, forward strand.
GCTTTTCTGCTCTCACACGGACCGATCCACGGGGAAGGCCCTCCCACTGATGGCACACATACTGGGAGCACTACTGTTGACTTATAATAGTTGTGACACACACACACACACACACACACACACACACACACACACACACACACACACACACACACACACACACACACACACACACACACACACACACACACACACACACACACACACACACACACACACACAAATAACCCACAGGGTCCACCACCCCCCCTCTTTATTTAGTAAGAATTTGATGTGGATTATATTCTCTGCTCACATTTCTTCCACTTTTGCTCGAAGCTGAAACCATTGGAGGGTATGGGGGCAGAAATGACACAATTAAGCATGGAAGAATAGTCAGAAAAGGGTTCGGCCAGCTTGTGAGAGACACAAGGAACCGGCCTTAAAATGCAAATGTGTGAAATGTATCAGCTGCAGAGATTCATAATTAGGAGATTCCAGGTTTATTCAGTGGCGATAGCGTTCACGGATCCATCCAGGCAAATTCATCACCCTTTATCTGGGTTATACAATTGCAATGAATTTTCGAGAAGGTGCTGTGAAGATTAGTTTTCTGAATCCTGCCTTGGAAACCTAAACTAATCCGCCCGTGTGCTTCATCCCACCACCACACCGCTCGCTCTTTCATTTACAACCACTCGCACAAGACAATCCCATTTTAATCTGTCTCTGGCATGGGATTAATCTGACTTCATATGTAGCTGCAGTTGGTCAGTTGGTTCATTTTAACAGCGAGCAACAACAGCTCGAGGGACTCTGCTCTGTGTGCAGGAGATGGAAATGCAGTCTCCAGGTGTCAACACAGACTACTCACTGTGTTCCTGCAAATGAGAGCAGAAATATCAGAGAAACTTTCCAAGATAAATGAGGCTAAGAGAAACTTGTTCTCTAAATAGGTTTTGTACCACGAGTTATACTGTATATGTCCATGCAGTAATGGAAACTAGGTTTGCTTGTTCATTATTTAGGGAGAATTTCTGACTTTACTGGATATATCTTGATGATGTAAATTGAAACAGACATTTTATAGATTGCACTTGTATTGTTGAGGTAATAACTGCATTTTTTCAGACACTTTAAAGTTTCACATTCATCCTTAGATAGATTCAGTTATTTTTTGTTCTCAGTCAACATAAAGGTATCCCCAATGATGAAGCAAAACTTGATTTTGGAGTGCTTTTAGTAATTTAGTATAAAAAACTGAAATGTTTCATCTAGATTAGTATTCAGCACCTTTCTCTGGTAATACTTGCAAATGAGTCTGCTTCTCCGGTGCTTCTTAGCATTCCTGCAACGCCCCTCAACACGACTGGGGTCCATCTATTCACTGCAGATAATTAAGCAGGCGTAAAATGGTTATAGTGTTTCACACCTGATGGAGGGAGGCGAGGCAGGGCAGGTTTATTTCTATAGCACCATTCAACAACAAGGTGATTAAAAGTCTGAGGAAGCCAGAGGGGAAATAGAGGGAAAACAGAGTCAAGAGGTCAGCAGAATTGTCTGTAGGTGTGCAGTACCAGCTTCTGATGCAAAACAGCTCTAGAAACAGTCAGAGTAATGCCAGAAAAAAGTCCCAGGAGCTGAATCTTACTGAACAAGTACAATTTGTTTGTAAGAATTGTCAGGAGATAGCCTCCTCTGGCTAAAAAGAACATTATCCACAAACAGATGAGACTAAAGTGGGTTTGTGTGGTGTTAATGCTCAATGCCGCATTTGGCAAAAACCAAACACAGCATTTCATCAGAAACGCCTCACACCGACTGTCGAGCATGGAAATTGTGAGGTGATGATTTGCCGTTGCTTTAGAGCTATATCACCTGGGCATTTGCAGTCCCTGAGCCAACCTTAAACTCGTCTGTATATCAGAGTACTCTGAAGGCGAAAGTGAGGTAATCTATACCAAGACTCCAAGAATCCAAGTTTTGGAACGACCTAGACAAAGTCCAGCCTTGCGATGCTGTGGTAAGGCATCAACAGAGTTGTTCATGCAGAAAGCAAATGTCCCCAAAAAACTGATGAACTGGAGCAAAGCTGTAAAAAAGAAGAAAGCTCATTTTTAAGTCATGCTGCAAACATCTACAGGTTTTTGCTGCTAAAGGGGGATTCTAAAATCTACCGAATCATTGGGGGTACTTGATGTTTACTTATTATATTTTTTGACTTTCTTCTGTTGAATAAATACGAGCACAGGAAAAAAAAAAGTGTCTGAGCTTGTATGTGCACAATACTAAACTTCTTCACACAACCCAAAGCAAATAACCAAGAACACATAGTAAAAGCTTTTGATGAGTCCAGTGTTTGACAGATCTGGACTGCGGGTAGTCCAGGTTAGTGCGCGGACTGGGCATGCTTAATGTGTTTTGGCATTGTCTTGCTGAACGAGACATCATCTGCTCTGGAGCATATGTTACCCCCAAAATCTATCATTCAGCATGAACACATCTGCCCTTGGTAATGATGTTTATTAGTCTGTAAGCTCTACCTTAAAGAATGTAAACACTACAGCATGATGGTAATCCCAAGGAAACCCGAAAACACACAATAAAAGGTAAACCTGGATTGATGCGGTGTTGCCACTGACAAGGTCACTTAACCGTCAAGCTCCATTTGATCCCCCCTTATGTTACATGTTCACGTAACACCTCGGTTACGAGTCACTTCTGCAAAGACCGAAAATCTATTTGTGCAAGCGGCTGTAGGAACGGCAGCACTTTGTCCATTTCTCATGTGGGCACTTGGTTTCAAATTCCCAGAGGGTTTCAAGGTAAAAGGAGAACAAAGTGATGGAATACAAGAATGCTTTTTTTGTGTGATCCTGGAGGCTTAGCAGCAGCACATTACTTGTAAAACATGAACTAAAACAAGTGACACTTCTGTCAAAGTAGTTTGTTAGTTTTTCCTGAAGATTTGTAGCAGGGACCGACTTAAACCTTGGATTCATTAGAAAATCCTCGTTTACAGTTTAGCCATCTCACTAAACACAAATTCTTCAGCAGCACGTTTCCACACCTTGTGTCGTATGGATTTGTTTTCCCTATCAAGCGCTCTGCTCATTCTGTCCCTCAGCTGACAGAACGTCAGTCCATGAGCAGACAGCTGATTGAAGCCAGATTACTGCGCTATGCTGCTGTTCTGCGGGGCATAAAAGGCCAAGATGAGACGTGACAGGCTGGCTGGCAGATCCCCTCTTATCTGCTGAGCTGAAGTGTGCAGCTAAATTGTTGCTAATATGCCTTGTATTGTGTTTAGTTGGACTTTAGTTAAGTAAAAATAAATGAGCATTTTTTTTCTCGCTCTGTTCTTGTCTTCCTCCGGGAACGTAGCGACAGCCCTCACATCCCTATCCATCCATCAGGGCTGCAACAACCGTGGCCCAGTTTACTTTACCCTAACCTTTCCTGGACATGTTTTGGAAAATTCATTTAAAAAGAAAATTGAGATTTCAGTTGAATGCACTCCAAAATTCGATATGTTACAAAATTAATTTATTCCAAGATGTTACCGACATATTACTTGTATGAACTACAATTGTCCACTCAGCTTCATCAACAACCGATTAGCTACCTGATTAAGGCTACTAAATGGTGAATTTGTGAAGCCATTTTATAAAATTTCTTCCTCTTTTTTCATTCAAGAAAAGTTTTTTTCCCATTTGTTTTCTTGCAGCTCTGAGATAATATTACAACATAATGGGGGGAGGGAAGCTCCACTACAACTGAGTGACTAAGAGGTTCAAGTATTACTCACTTAGCACAATCTACACTGGCAATGGGACATGAACAAATTAATCTGAAAGCAGCACGTACTGGATGCCAACAGCTGTGTCCGTGACATCATCCAGGACTGGATCTATAAGAAAACAATTACCTACAATATATGGTTAATGCAGAGTGTTGCCTGCACTTCCACGTCAATCGTGAGAGGCTTAGAATTAGCGATGCTTTTATTGTGCTATTATGTCATGTTTTCATAATCAGAACCAGACTCCAAAGGCAGGACAGGTGTGATAAAACAGTCAGCGCACAAAAAAAGGAAAAGCAGGAACCAGACGGTTACATAGAAACAAACTCCATGAGTATGCCTTTCCCTTCAAAACAAAAACAAACAACAAAACCCACATATGACAGAAGTATGTCTCGTAAAAATGTATACAGCTCACACATTTCTCTAATAAGGTGACAACTATTTCTGATTTTCTAGCACCTGAGGACAGATGATTCATGGTTTTGGGCTTGTTACTATGTGCGTGTGTGTGTATATATATATATATACATATATATATATATACATATATACATATATATATATATACATATATATATATATACATATATATATATATACATATATATATATATACATATATATATATATATATATATATATATATATATACAGGGCTGCACATAATTATTTTGGTCTGGTGCTCAGAGGAGCCCCTGGATATGTGACTTGGGCCTCCAAAAACGCGGTGACCCGTCTCGCCGGATCGATAAAAGAGGGATGCAGGAATAAGTTATAGGCAAAACGATATTTATTCACTTATAAAGATGAATGGCTCAATATGGTCCTTTACAAAGTTAATTTATTTCAATAATTCAACTAGAAAATGGTGTAAAAGTTAATTTATTTCAATAATTCAACTAGAATATGGTGTAAAAGTTAATTTATTTCAATAATTCAACTAGAATATGGTGTAAAAGTTAATCTATTTCAATAATTCAACTTAAAAGGTGAAACTAATATATTACCTAGTCTTATTACATGCAAAGCAAGATATGTTAAACCTTTATTTGTTATAATTTTGATGATGGAATTGTTTATTGATTTCATAAAATATTCTCTAATTTATTTTTTATTTGGGTTTTCATAAACTGTGAGCCATAATTAGAGAGCAGCAGCTGGCGCAGGTAACTGCTGCACGCAGTGACGGACACTGGCTGATTTATGGTTCCGCGTTGCACCAACGCAGAGCTTACGGAGTAGGATACGCGGGAGCGCGAACGTACGGTGCGCGTCGCCGCGTAACATCATGCAGCCACTTCTCGGCGGAACACACGTTTTCTGTTTGATTCGGGTAGTGGTTCAGTTTGGCGTCTCTTTGTAGTTGGTGGTGGTGGAACGCCAAAATAATTACTTAATGGCGCTTGCTTCTTGGACATTTTGACGAGACTTGTCGGGGTCTAGGTTTGTTCAGTAAAACTGATCCTTACCTCTCTCCCTGCGCAACCCACCGCAGCAACGGACGCGCTGTGATTGGCCAGCCCAGTACCAACTTTGAGTGGCAGTTCTGGGGAAAAGCTCTCCCAATAGATGTTTTAATATTAGTATTCTGGTCTGGCCACAACCAATAATATGAGCCCCAGCTGTTGGTACGCAAAAGCGCTTCGCGATGGCGCATGCGCTCTGGCGGCCCACTTATGTGCAGCCCTGTATATATATATATATATATATATATATATGAAATAACTGCCTATGCATCAAATAAAACTGTATTTTTACTACCGGTATATTTTTAAGAGTCTGATTCATCAGGGTACAGGGAAGAGTCTGTCCTAGTGATCCAAGAACTGAAACCACGAGAGTAATTTCCCTATGTCAACTTTACTAATGAGCATCTTTGTGTCGCATTACTTAGTAAAATATTGATTATTTTTGCTAGGTTTTGGCAGAGGCTTCATATGCAAACTGCAAAGCAGGGTAGCGTCCATATGCTAAAAGATTATGAGATTTACAAGGGAATGATACATGTGCACAGTTTCATCAGTCTGGTGAGGAGAATGTGTATGGCCATTTCTGCCTTTGTTCACAGACACAGTTTTAGTCACTAAACTACACACAGTTGATGTATTTATTCCCATCTGGCATCTGGTACATTATGAGCAGTACATTAAAAGCTCAACTCACGCAGTGATTTATATATACACTTCATTATTCTGTGTAGCTCAACAATTATAAATTCTTCAAAATATATATTTTAGGTAAATCAACAATCTACATAGAACTGCTTGAAAAAAGACTTACTAGATAATAAGTAGATTTTCTTTTTTCCTGTTTTTTAAATTACATTCTTACATGAAATAGTGTCATAAAGACGTCAAATGCAGTCTCTCTAAGTAAAGTTGGTTGGTGTTTGAAATTAAACCTGAAAAGGAGCTAAACTCCTCTTTTCAGATTATACAGTACACGCACACGCACACGCACACACACACACACACACACACAGTACCCATTTAAATATTCAAAGTCTCAATATCTCATGGAAATAATCAATTTCTTCCAATTTTCTGGGCAGAGACACTACAAAAATATCACAATTCCTTCCTCCCGCCTCCTTGTTTTAAACTGTTGAAATCTTGATAAAATGTAGAGCTTTGCATCAGCATGACATTCTGAGTACGCTATAAACTGTTTTCAATAAAAGTACAGAATAATACACCATCATCAAGTGAGATCATAAGGTATTAATGAGGAACAGGCCCAGTGTCCAGTTGACTGCACATCCAATGTTGAGAACAGTTTTATTGAAATGTGCAGTGTGCTGTCTGGTGAGGAATAACTTTTGGTTCACTAAACTATGATTATTAGGTGCGTTTCCATTAATGGGAGTTTTGGGTAGATTTTTCGGTGCCTGATTGTTAATGCGTCTCCGTTACCAGGAACGGCCCTGCGAAAGTGGCGTTCAGGAACTTTCACGGGTAGGGATGGAAATTGATACGATTTTTATGATTCCGATTCCATTTTCAATTCTGCTTCATGATTCTGATTTTGAAAAAAAGGACAAAAAAGCGGCAAATGGCACTAATAGGAGAGGCAGTGTTCGTTAGTTAATTAGTTACCTGCAGTATTATTAGCCAAGGACATGCTAACATTGCTGCTCCTGCTGCTGGGTTGAGAATTACTGACATTGGTCCGGAGTGGATCGAAAAGCGACATTCATTGATTTTTATTACGTTCTGTGTGTGCAAATGTCCATCATACCATCCTCTGACTTTGGGAAATGCTGCATGCAGTGTTTGAGTCAACCGTAAACCCTTGATGAAGTCAGATGGCTGCTATCGTATTGTTCTTGATTGTTATGAGGTACAGGTGTGCACATCTTCAGTTTCATCTCTGAGTGTGTCTGTACATAATATGAAGGCTTACAGTGTGAATATGTTTTCTTTTTGGAAACAGACCAGTGGCGTGCGGTCAGGGGAGGCAGGGGAGGCTGTGCCTCACCTGCCATCATGGAAAGAAAGAAATGTAAAATGAAAAAAAAATATGTTTTTATATTTATCAATTGATTTGAACTATAAAGTAATTTTCCATTTAACTTCACCATTTTTAGATTATTTTTTCTTCAAAATCGCCGAATTTTCACATTTGCCGTTCAAATGCTGAGAATATACGGGCGGTGAGGCAGCACCCCGCTGAGAATCACCATGGATTGCGCAATCACTCGGCTAACTGTGCTGCCATGTTATGTAGTTCAATTCAATTCAATTCAATTTTATTTATATAGCGTCTAATACAACAGAGTTGTCTCTAGACGCTTTACAGAGACCCATACCCAGAACATGACCCCCGAGCAGTTATTACATAAACAATGGCAGGTAAAAACTCCCCTAGTGGGAGAAAAACCTTAAGCCAAACAGTGGCAAGGAAAAACTCCCCTTTAGGAGGGAAGAAACCTTGAGCAGGACCAGGCTCATCAGGGGGGACCCTCCTGCCGAGGGCCAGACTGGTGGGTCAGGGACGGCAACAGCACAGCAGGCAGGTGGAAGCAGCAACGGGATGACCGGGGGTGGGGACCGCAGGCCAGCACACAGCTCCCGAAGCTCCGGCCCAATCAGCAAGTCCCAGGTTGGGGTGCAGGGTCAGGAAAAGACTTGTGCTCCGTAATGCAAGCTACAAGCCACCCATGGCCACCTGCAGGACAAAAGAGAGAAAAGGGAGGAGAAGGGGGGGACAGCTACGGGATGACCAGGGGTGGGGACCGCAGGCCAGCATGCAGCTCCCGAAGCTCCGGCCCAATCAGCAAGTCCCAGGTTGGGGTGCAGGGTCGGGGAAAGACTTGTGCTCCGTAATGCAAGCTACAAGCCACCCACGACCACCTGCAGGTTCCGGTGTCCGGCAAAGGATGCTGCAACATGGACAAAAGAGAGAAAAGGGAGGAGAAGGGGGGGGCCAGCACAAGAAACCACAGGAGCGACTCTGACACACTAAAGTTTACACTACCTAGAGATTTACCAACACCAGCTAGAGGTTTACTAAACACTAACTATAGGCTTTACTAAACAGAAATGTTTTAAGTTTAGTTTTAAAGGTGGAGGTGGTGTCAGCCCCCTTAACCCAGATTGGAAGTTGGTTCCATAGTAGTGGCGCCTGATAGCAGAACGCCCGCCCTCCAAATCTACATTTAGATACTCTAGGAACTACAAGTAAACCTGCACTTTGAGAACGGAGAGCTCTGACAGGAACATAAGGCACTATCAGGTCTTGCAAATAATGCGGAGCCAAGCCGTTTTGGGCTTTATACGCAAGTAATAAAATTTTAAATTGGATTCTGAATTTTACGGGTAACCAATGGAGCGACGCTAATACTGGAGAGACGTGGTCTCTCCTGCTAATTCCTGTCAGTACTCGTGCTGCTGCATTTTGGATCAGCTGGAGCCTATTCAGCAAATTACTTGGACATCCTGCTAACAACACATTACAGTAATCTAGTCTAGAAGATACAAACGCATGAACTAGTTTTTCTGCATCACTCTGTGAGAGGATTTTCCTAATCTTTGCAATATTACGGAGATGGAAAAAGGCTATTTTACAAACCTGATTGACATATGGTTTAAACGACAAATCCTGATCGAAAATAACACCAAGATTTCTCACAGTTGCACTGGAAGCCATCGCAACACCATCTAATCCCTTCCTAAGATGCTCTGGACCAAGAATGATAACCTCTGTTTTATCTGAATTTAGAAGCAGGAAATTTCTGGACATCCAGTCCTTGATGTCCCTAAGACATGCCTGAAGTTTAACTAACGGTTCTGTTTCATCCGGCTTCATAGACAAATAGAGCTGCGTATCATCAGCATAACAATGAAAGTGTATGCCGTGATTCTGGATTATACTTCCCAACGGCTGCATGTATAAACTGAACAAGATTGGCCCTAGCACTGAACCCTGCGGAACACCATAACAGACCCTTGACTGTTCTGAAGAAACCTCATGTACATGAACAAACTGGAACCTGTCAGATAGGTATGATTTAAACCAACATAGAGCTGTCCCTTTAATCCCAACAACATGCTCTAACCTGTGCAGTAAAATGCCATGATCTATAGTGTCAAAAGCAGCACTGAGGTCCAGTAGAACCAGTATGGACACTAATCCCTTATCTGAGGCCATAAGGAGGTCATTCGTGACTCGAACAAGTGCTGTCTCTGTGCTATGATGCATTCTGAACCCTGACTGAAAGACTTCAGAGATCATTTCTATACAAATAGTCACATAACTGGCTTGAAACTGCCTTTTCCAGAATTTTAGACACAAATGGAAGGTTGGAAATTGGTCTATAATTAGCTAAGGTGTCTGGGTCAAGAGAAGGTTTTTTAAGTAAAGGTTTAATTACTGCGACTTTGAAAACCTGTGGTACATATCCTAAACTTAGGGATAAGTTAATTTGGTCCAGTATTGTCGTACCAATAAGAGAAAAAATATGTTTGAATAGACGAGTCGGGATGGGGTCTAACATACATGTGGTTGACTTAGCTCTATTAACGAGTGAAGTCAGCTCAGGGAGGTCTATAGGATCAAAACAGTCTAGAGACAAGTCAGAGCCTAGGGAAGTCGCTAAAGCTGAAGAAACACCTACAACCGGCTGGTTGATTTCTTCTCTAATTCTCGCGATTTTACTGTTGAAGAAGCCCATAAAGTCCTCACTACTGAGAGCTGCAGGAATGCACGGCTCAACAGAGTTGTGACTCTTTGTCAGCCTGGCTACAGTGCTGAACAGAAAACGTGGGTTACTTTTGTTATCCTCTATCAACGTTGAATAATAAGCTGTTCTGGCTTTGCGAATGGCTTTTTTATATACTATTAGAATATCTTTCCATTCACGATGAGAGTCTACAGACCTACAAGAGTACCACTTCCTTTCCATTTTACGCACGTTTTGTTTCAACATGCGGATATCTGAATTATACCAGGGAGTTAAGCTCCTGTGGCTAGAAACCCTCCTTTTCAAAGGAGCAACTTCATCTAAAGCTGAATGCAACAAATCAGCAGTGTTACTAGCAAGGAAATCAACATCTGCAGAGGTAGAACCCAGGTCACTGGCCTCGACTACATCACTATTTCGCACTGTCGTAAGATAAGCAATGGCCTCCCTAAATTTAACAATAACTTCATCAGACAAACATCTGCTAAAATAATACCTCCTATTTTGCACTTCAACATCAACAAAATTAAATTCAAACGTTATTAAGTAATGGTCGGATAAAAGGGAGTTTACAGGTGACACCAACAGACCATCAGTTTCAACACCGTAGGTGAGAACGAGATCGAGAGTATGATTAAAACAGTGCGTCGGTTTATCCACTTTTTGTGAGATACCCATTGATTCTAGAAGAGAATCGAAGGCTAATTTAAGATTATCGCTTTCAACATCCATATGAATGTTAAAATCACCCACTATGATGAATTTATCTGTGCTGATCAATAATCCAGAAAGGAAATCTGAAAATTCAGACAAAAACTCCAGATACGCACCAGCAGGGGGCCGGTACACTACCACTAACACAACTGGCTTCTCTGATTTCCGGCTCGGAAATTTCAGACCAAGCATGAGGCTTTCAAATGTATTATAGTTGCACTTAGGTTCAATTTTTGTTTGGAGACCGGAGTTATAAATTGCTGCGACTCCTCCGCCTCGGCCCGTGCTTCTAGGAATGTGATGATTAAAGTAGCCGGGCGGAGTTGATTCATTCAAACTAACATACTCTTCCTCCTGTAACCATGTTTCTGTTAAGCAGAAAATATCACTCCTGCTCTCTGTAATTATATCATTTACTAACAGAGACTTAGAGCTTAATGATCGTATATTTAGTAGTCCGCATCTAATTTTTCGGTCTGTAATTGGTACCAAATGTGCATTGGTTTTAATTTTTACAAGGTTATCTTGGTTAACGCCTCTATAACGCTGCACCTGGTGAACTTTTGGAGGGCGGGGAACTGCAACCACTTCTATTTTGCTAGGCACCTGGCCAGAGTCGCCAATATCATGTAATCCTACAGTTTTAGAGTCGCTAATTACATAATGCAATCCTACAGTTTTGTTGGCAGGCGTTGGTCCTTGAGAAGCAACAGATGTGTCGCTGAGCCCTTTAAGACTACCCTTCCTCCGAACCGTCACCCAGCTGCCCTGCCTGGCCGGCTGCCGGGGAGCTGCAGGGGAGCGGTTACGCTCAGCTGCTACGGGCCGGTCCGCAGAGGATTCTATCGGACTATGGTCTAGTTGGCCAAACCGGACCTCTAACTGACTAAGCCTCGCCTCCAGCCCTGTTAAACTACAGCTCTGCATCCTGGCCTGGACCCTGCATTGTCAGGGGGAGTGTCTAATAACATTGGCCAGATTTCTAGACATAAGAGCTGCACCATCCCGGGTGGGATGAATGCCGTCCCTTCTAATCAGACCGGGCTTTCCCCAGAATGTCTCCCAGTTGTCAATAAAGTCCACGTCGTTTTCTGAACACCACTGAGACAACCAGCGGCGGAGCGAGAGCATGCGACTAAACATGTCATCGCTGGTCAGATTGGGGAGGGGGCCAGAAAAACCTACAGAGTCCGACATGGTCTTGGCGAAGTTACACACCGAGACAATATTCATTCTGGTTACTTCCGACTGGCGAAGACGGGAGTCATTAGCTCCGACATTGATGATAACTTTACCATATTTACGATTACCCTTTGCCAGTAGCTTCAAATTTGCTTCTATGTCGCCCGCTCTGGCCCCCGGGATGCACCTAACTAAGGTCTCTGGAGTCGGCTTCACATGTCTGACTATGGAGTCTCCAATCACCAGGGTCGGTTTCTCAACAGATGTGTCGCTAAGTGGGGAAAATCTGTTAGACACATGAAGCGGGTGGTGGTGTTCCGTGAGCCCTTTAAGACTAGTCTTCCTCCGAACCGTCACCCAGCTGCCCTGCCTGGCCGGCTGCTCGGGAGCTGCAGGGGAGCGGCTACGCTCAGCTGCTACGGGCCGGCCCGCCGCTAGCTTAGCCTGGTTAGCTGAGGAGGCTCTCGGACTATGGTTTAGTTGGCCGAACCGGACCTCTAACTGACTGAGCCTCGCCTCCAGCCCTGCAAATAAACTACACTTTAAGCACTTACCGTCTTCACTAAAGGAGGCAGAGGAATAACTAAACATTTCACACACTGAGCAGGAAAGAGGTGAAGCGGTGGGAGCCGGAGCGGCCATGCTAAGATGCTAACGGAGGCTAACGGACAGAAAATGTATCGGTGATTGGTGACAGTGAAAGTTACGGAAGAGAAAATGAGCGAGTGTTGAAATAAAGACAGTAATGTACCAGATATAGTGCTATTTTACCAGAAAACAGTCTAAGTTTTAGATAAAAAGTCGGGAGAGATCTGAGCCTGCAAACGCCGTAAGACGGCAGCAGCACAGACCGCAAACACCAGGAAGTGACGCGATGCGTGACGCAATACGTTACCCAATCAGCAAGCCCTGATGCCAGCCCATCTGGTAGTGAGACCAGATCGCTGTCTCTTTGTATGTCACTATTAAAATTTTCAAACACGTTTCCTATATGAAATAAGTCTCCATAGTTAAGCTGATTTATATAATGAACAGCAACTATATGTGTGTAATGTGTTTCTTGTGCCGGCGCAATCATAAAACGGCTGAAAAGAGGCACGGGGTGAGGCACGCACTTCTCCTGCCTCACGGTAGGGGGCACTAGTGAGCACAGGGATTCTTCTTGCGACTCATTGGCTGCAGAATAAGTGACAACAAGCAGGAGTTTACACTTAGTTTCAGAAGGAGCGGCGCATGGACTTCATTTATAAGTAAAGGTAAGAACATAATAACTTTTTTTTTTATTAAATGTGCTTTTTGTGCGCTACAGTTTGTATGTGTAAAGCATTTGTATGTGAATGAGGATATGAGGTTTTAAACATAACCAGTTAACTGCTGCCATTCAAATGGTGAATAAGTTGGTCTGGAAGGTTCATATGCTTGTAAATCTGACTGATGAAGTCAGTGCCTCACCATCCATGAATCTCACCGCACGTCACTGAAACAGACAATGCATGCATGATAAACCCGTGGAAATGTCACACTCCCTTCATCTCCACCTGCCCGACCCCCTTGCTTTGTTCAGCACGTAAATGCAAATAAAGTCCCATTTGGGGAAGTCTTTTGACATTGGGAATTAATTATTTTGTCTCTATCTGGATATTTAGCATTGAACATCTGACTTACTTAATATTTGTAAATGTTTTGTAAGAAAAGATTATTTAGTGCTTCTACATTTCTAGATTGTACCAATCACCATTTCATCTCACTATAGGAAGTGACATCACATGTTGACAGCGTGTTCAGGCACGCCCCCCTGGAAATAAGGAGAGGGGAGAGGGCATGAGATAAACTGTGGTAGATTCAGAGGCAGACATTGGATTGGCATGGCTCTGAGCAGCTCAGCACTGCAACCTATCCACGAACCTCCTGCCTGGACTTTTCGATTCTCTCTCTCAAACAGCCTCCAAATGGTGCTGAACAGGGGAATACTAAGCTGTGCTGTCTTTTTACAGCATGTTGCAGGGCATTGGGAGATAGAGAGGGAAAATTGAGGGGGGGAGGGGGGGGGCAACATCACCACACACTTGAGCGATGCTCCGTGAGCTTCTTTCTCTTTCTTTTCAGACCGTCGGGCTTTTCTGCACCTCGGACTAATGGAGGAATGCAACGATATTACTTTTGGCTTGTCATGCTTGAATCACAGCTTCATATATCCTTTTGTGTCAGAGCCCTCATTGTCTTTGTCTGTCACTGCCGCCAGACCAAGTGTTGGGTAGTGTGGCGGACACAGCCTCCTCCTCAACCTCCCTCTCCCTTGTCTGTATCCCCGACTTCTCTTCACTCACGGCTCACTCATCTCTGTTTCCCTCTTCTAATCTACCCTCCCCTCTGTGCTTGGCTCATTTTTTCTCACTGCCTACTATCTCGCTCTTGGTACTTATTCAAAGCAGGCAGGGTGCTATTCTATCTTAGCAGCTTGCTACATGATCTTTCGGAAAACTGTTTTTGCTGCTGGTCTGCTGCCTCTCAATTCCCGAGTCCTTTCAGATATCTATCTCCATAACTTCAGGATGTTCATTCAGGAGGATTGATCCTCTCCACCCCTTTCACTCACCCCTTCCCCTCCCTTGTCCTGATCTCCTGTCCTCTGACCCTCAACCTCTTGTTTTCAGCCCCCCTCCCAGCTTCTCCTCTTTGTCCTTAACCTAAGCCTCGTCTTCCCTAACTCATTTCACCCTCCTGACCATGTTGCCATGTGTTTTCTGGCTTCAACCTATCCTCATTTTGCTGTCCTCTGCCTTATGGACCCGGGGGGAAAACTGCCCAAAAATGTGCTTGTGCCCAGATCCTCACACTGTGGACTGCAGCGGTCGTGGCTTGACCCGTCTACCCGATGAGATCCCCTTGGATGTCCGCAGGCTTTTGCTGGCTGACAACTGGATACCTCGCATTCCCTCTGATTTCTTGGTTCTGTACAGCGACTTGGTCTATTTGGACCTCCGGAACAACTCCCTCTCCCTCATAGAACCTGGGACCCTAAGCACCTCTTCCAGGCTGGTCTTTCTTGACCTGGGCAGTAACAATTTGACTGAAATCCCTCAGGGGACTTTTGGGGAGTCTCGAAGTTTGATCAAACTGCGACTGGGAAACAACCCATATCTGAGCATGGTCAGTGAGGACGCTTTCCTTGGCCTCACGTCTCTGCGAGAACTTGAATTGGAACGTAATGCACTGTCTACTCTTAAGGTGGGGGCACTGAGTCAGCTGCCCTCCCTTCGCGTGGTGAGACTAGAGGGCAACCCTTGGGTGTGCAATTGCAATTTTGCCAACCTGTTTGAATGGTTAACAGAGAACAGTCAAAAGCTTCCAAATGGTGAGTACATCTCAGAGTCATTTTCTCTCCCTCTGTTTAACCAAAATAAACTATATCTGAAAACAACATTCAGCAGTAATATGGCAAATCCATTGCCATAACACTGGTCTATTTATGTTTTCCCTGAAGGAGAGGAAACCTTCTCTTCCTTCTTCCACCCTCACAGCCCATAACATGTAAGACTGAGTGTGTAATATAAGACAGAAGCATTTGTGTGAAAGTGACAAGCATGCATTATTTGTAAATCGAAACAGTTTCCAAAGATATCAACTCAAATTTTAGTGATGAAAAAAAAAAAACATGAATAAACAACACACATCAAGAATGAACCATGGTTTCAGATTAGTGTGTACACATAAACCAAACACAGACCACTATGTTTTACATTTAAAGGACTGACCAGTTTCTGGACGATTTTTATTCTAAGCTTGCCATTTGATGGATATGACAATTCAGCAATATCCAGGAACAATGATTTTTTTCTCTACAACAGTACAAATCAAACCAGTTTTCATATTCATTTGTTTATTGCTTTATCCATTTGATTTTTTTCCACATAGACTCCATCTACTACTGTGATTCAGCCAGGAGGGTTGAGTTACGTAATATCAAAGACCATTTGGTAGTTTTGCAAAGCAGCCTCGATGTGCACACGCTTATATGTGGAGCAAAACAAGACAAAAGGGATGTCACAACATCTCCTGAAAAGTATTGACTGTACTGTGGGTAAAACCTTTTAATTAGGAGTGGATTTTCTATCAACAAGTGAAGCTGCTGGGTTCATAAAGGGGTTTGCAAAACTATTTTTGTTTACAAGAGATCATTTGGGTGTTTAAGATATTTTATATTTCATTTAAGCTCATTGGGCTGCAAAAACACCTGTAGTTAAACATTTTGTTCCTTGATAATATTGAATTTTGTTTTTAATAAGATCATGAAATGTCTTTCAACTGAAGGTGAACCCAATGGCCACAAATGTCCTCACAAAGGACACAGACAGCAGTTATCTCATGAGAGCAGGCTAGGTCGCTGGAGCAAGGAAGCAAAACTAAACACATCTGACAGTTTCACCACACACGTCTTCTAACTCATGCTGTTGTCATTTTTAGATCAGCGTATACATGTGAAATACACAGATTTGATATGAGCTAAGAATTTATTGAGTACAGTTCAATCAAAACAGTTTACATTAGTAATACAGGTAATACTGTTCAGGGCAAACATGTTGCATAAAAATAGAAAGTAATTTCTATTCAAAGGTCAGGGTTATTAAGGTGGGAAATATGAAATACTGTATATATATACAAAAAGCAGTATTTGCTGAAAGTTGAAAACAGATAGAAATTTAATTTGTGAAGATCTTTGTAGAACAGTTGTGTTTGAGTAAATGACGGCTGTCAAGTGCAACAATTGTCTGTGCTTACAGTATCATTTGTACTTCTTTGTCCTTTATGTTTTTTGACACTTTGCTTCCTTTTTGATAAAACCAGCTGTTGTCAGTCAGTTCCCAGTTTAAAATAAGCTTTTAACCAATCATCTTTCAACCTCTTTGTGGCACAAGGGCTAAACACAGGTTTTGGGACTACTGCTTCCAAAATCTATGTTGGTTAAATAGTCACAACCCTCCACTGAGCATGGGGTGAGATCAATGAAGACGAATAGCCTACCTATCTTCCAAAAATCTAAATCTTGTTTAGATGCTAATTGCATTTGAGTTTCATGGCTTTAATTTAACTGCCCCAAAGCTTGGGCAGTGACTGGTTCTTGCAAACTGCTGACATCTCACGAAACAAAACTTCTCATATACATTTAGAACACCGTGTTTTTCTCCTATTGATTTAGCCCTCACTTTCCACTGGCATCTTTTATCATCTGCCCCAAAAGCAGACCATTTTGAGTCTACATGAAAGCAAAGTTGATAAACTGGCACAGCTTCTCTGTTCCCCAAGCAAGAGGCTCCATTAATCACACGTTCTAAGTGTCATCTACCTCAAAGTATAATGAACTGCATTATCAGGCCTGGCATCAGCAACCAAAAAAGGATCCAATGGCTTGGCCATGCTGCGGACATGGTTGCCAACTGCACTGCCCCTACACTCGCAAATTGAGTTGTTCGTGCCCATCTCACCTCATATGTGGCTTTTATATCCCATCAGTGAGTGTTTGTTTTATGTCCCTAGAGATGAGTCTGCCAGCTTGGAGCAAAACACACACACAGCCATGCTTATTTGTAAGGGATGTATCCACTGGCCTACATTTTCATTATTTTAATCACTTTCCTCAGCCAAATGGCTTCTGGTATTTACTTTCTAATGCTAACAATGCTACAACACTGAAGGACAAATATCATCTCAGCAATAACGTTTTTCATTTTATTAATAATACATACATATAGAAAATACATAATAATACAATATAGAAAAAAGGAGCAGAAATTACAGTTTACAACCCCTTTCTAAATTTCCTAACCTGTTGTCATCCTCAGTTTGTACTGTCGACTGGAAATTCTTTGCTTCTCATTGTAAGCACATAAGAGTATGACACAGCTACAGCAAATATTGCATATCATGTTGCTCATCATTATAAATATAGCAATATCAATGCAGTTTTTGAAGATTTATCTTTTTGATTTGTGATAAATCTTCGAGACAGATATTGTTTTTTATAATTTCTACAACAGACAATAAGACATGAAACAGAAGAAATGCTCGAACCGAGTTTTATAAATACAACTAGTTCACAGGCGGTCATCATACTGCCCGGCCTAATTAATGTAATGTTCGAGCTCTCTGTTGCAGAAAAAATGCTATGAACTCCACTTCTAGTAATACTGTATTAGACGTGGTTACACTAAAACTGATGAACCTTCATTAGTGAATGAACTTCACTTGATAAGTGCTACATGTGTCAACACTAACAACGATCAGCAGAGGATTTTGACTTCAAATCTTATGACAGACAAAAAGTACAGAAATCTCAGTTATGGTTGTATCAAGTGTGCTGTTTTCATTCTTGAGGGAGTTGCATGATCAAGACAGGCTAAAACCTTATGAAAAGTGTGGACTCTCTTAAAAGTAGGAGCTTTACTGATATTCCAAAAATGTTCAATTAACTACAAAATAATTAATACCAAGACACTGCATAAGATTATAATATATATATATAAATGCATAAATAATACACACATATACAGTACACACACACACAATACCTCTTTGAGGCAGTCAAACTGCTTCTCACATCACTGTTATGCAGATGATACACAACTCTACCTGTCATTCCCACCGGGCGACCCATCTTTGCATGAATCTCAGCTTGAATCTCTTATCTACCCTCATAGATGAGGGATAATTACCTTCAACTTAACCCATCTAAGACTGAAGTTCTGGTTATCACTGCCCATCATTTGTTCAGCTTCGATATCCACCAAAATATTGACTCTACTTGTGCCAATCCCCCGAAGGCTACAAATAACCCGGGTATCATGTTTGATGACTAGTTATCTTTTCTCTGACCATGTTGGCTCACTATCCTGGTCGTGTCACTTTGCTCTCTAAAGCCTTCAAAAGATAGGACTGCTCTACTAAAACACAACTCCCTGTCACTTGCCAACATGGTGATCTCGGGCTACGGGCATGCCTATATGAATGTGATTGTAAAGCCTTACACCCCTTCACAAGAACACACAATAGCCTTGTCCTCTCCCATGTTGTCGGTGGAACAAGTTACCTGTGGCCAGAAGAGCAGTTGTGCCTCTCTTATGTTCAAGCAGGTGTTGAATACCGTCGTCTTCCAAGAACACCTTCTGTCGTAAACTGCACTCCCCTTTTAACCTCCCGAGCACTTAAGTGCTGTCTTAGTGGCACTTAGACACAATTAAAACACTTTAAACAATTGTATTTACACCTACTTTGTGATCTTCTATATTTACTTTGAATTGGTAAGATTGGTGGAAAATTGGGGTAATATGTCAGAATACAATCTATTGTGTATTTTGTGTTTTGAGATTGACTTAAATCTCCGTACAATCTCCAGACACTGTTTCTGAAAAACAAGTCTTACAAGAAAGCAATTAACGTGTGAATGATTTTTTTCAAGATTCATTATAAAGATTAATATGTTAATATTTAGAATGACACAGAGGTATGTGTTTGTTCTTTCATTGGATCTTTAAAACTTTCACAGGGAGATAGCGGAAAATGATTGAATAATAAATTGAAATTTGGTGTTTTCATGCATTAAAATTCAAATACATCTTTAAAAAAATGCAGTACAGATTAATTCCAGATTACATTAAATTACTCTCCTCATCCTTAAATTTAAAAAGTAAAGAAAGCAGTAGATAAAACAAAACTGGGCTGCTATTTTAAGAGGTTTCCCAAGATATTTATGGCTTCCTCCATGAATGCATGCATGAAGTAACACCTGCAGCCCCCATGCTGTAAATTCAATTCCCATTTCATTTTTCACTTCTTGATTTCCCCCGTGATTTTAAATTCACAATGCAGCACACCTCTCTGTTTGCATTGCTTTGATTACTACGTGTCAGAATAAAGAGTTGTAGGAATATGCTTGAAATTTGATGTGCTTGGTAAGATAAAAAAGAAAGTTTCCGTTCTGATGCTTATTCTTTAATTCTTTCCCGCTTGCAGTTTATGCAGTTTTGGAAACAAATGCTATATCTCTCAGCTAAAGAACTGCCGTTAGCTAAAAAGTTTCTCTTCACAGAAATATTCTGATCTGTCAAATGAACCTATTACGCTTTTTGAGTAATTTTATTTAGCTTTTAGGGGACCATATAAAAGCCTTTTTTTGCCACCAATCAGGCTCATAAATGTTTCATTGGAAGGATGAGTGTAAACATGATCCACTGCTGTCTCCAGTGCTCTTGGGTTAAGGATGAACAAAGGCCATGTATAATTCAGAGTGACACAGTTCTGTGGCACATTGGCCAGGGTAATTGGAGCTAGAGCTGCCTCCAGGGCAGGGCAGGCCAATTTCTCATGGGAGATGGGTGGCTGACAGTGAGGCCCGTCGTGGCGTTGCTATCAACACTATTCGTGACCTGAACAGTTTCCCTCCAAACTAACAGTTCATGTGACACCTGGGTCAGAGTCTGAGTTTTCCTTCACGGTCTATCAAGTTGCCCCTTGGAGACCAGTTATCACACTGCACAAACAGCTCTGGAAACATGACGGCCTCGACACACGCGCTGCACACACATTATGCCACACCGCTCCATACGACATTGCTTGCTATTTTTCCCACCCATGGGTATGCGATGAGAAAATATCTGTTCTATTAACACAGGCTGACAGCTTGTTTTATCATGGCCTAATTTAATGTTTATTTAAAGTTGGGATGTGAGAGAGATAAAGCTGGCAAGGGAGAGAGAGACGGGAGGGAAACGGTGCACTGAATTTAAAAAAGCGATAGCATCATCTGATGAATATATATAAGAAGAGAGGGATATTCTGCCAAAGCCCGAAGTGTTGTTTCTCTGCTAATGTCTGATTGATACATGTCTTTGTGTTGTGGACATCTGAATAGCAATATTCATGGCATTCACATTTGAGCGTTCAATCAAGATGACGAATGATAACTGAAAAAGAGACGAGGAAATAAGGTTATTCCTTTAACAGTAAACCATCATCACTTGTACTTTAGAATAGAAAAATGTAATAAGTGTCCCCCTGTGCTTTGGAGTGAAATATCATGTAAATGAATGCAGAGCAGTTAGTGAAACTCCACTATACCCGTCTCAATGATTCATCCTTGTCCCCTGTCACTTCAGTACTTGTCATTTCGCACATTTATTTTACACATTTTTCAAAAACCTTTTATTATCCATATGTTGCTTTCGACTTTACAACATAACTTCTCATTCAGATTTTGTGCACTGAACTAAATATGTAAGTCCACCTTCAGTTATGCCTGACTAATGTCATGCATATCTATCGTGTACTGCACTTGAGTGGCATCTTCAGTTAGTTTAATAGAGTAGGAAGGACACAGTCGTGTGACTCATCGTCACAGCTGGAGTATATACACATGCACGAGTGCGTCCCCACCAGTGCTCCAAGAGCAAACAAATGCGTGAGCATGAGCACAACTTTGCAGAAGTACAACTTGGGTGAAGCTTTTGCTGCAGAGATCAATCTGGCCAAACAGTGTGCTGTTGAGGGAGGGAAGACAAATAAGTCCTTCCAGCATCAGTCTCCTACAAGGTTGATCAATCACGGCTGAGACAGAGGGGTAACATATCGTGTCACCTGGCTGTAATCCTAAAAGTAATCCATCAACTGTACATGCCAGGACTGTAACATATCTGTGTGAGCAGACATACCTGAGAGTGTAAGGACGTGATTTGTGTTACATTAGTGGATAGTAGCCTGATCTGCAACGCCGGTTTGAACAGTCCCAGAGGTGGTTGGGGTAATTTAAGAAATGGAAACAATTGCAACACATCAGCGTATCAACTTACCTCATATCTTGGACTTTTTTTTATCAGTTATCGTAATAATGTCTGATTGGAATGACAATTAATAAGAAAATATTTTGCTTCCTATGAAAAGTCAGTCGTGGAAAGTTCCTGCTTCGATTGCTTCTAAGCCTAATAAAAGTGTTAAAAAAATATACAGTATATAAACACAATGTTGAAGCTTAGCATCTTCATCCCAGTTTAACCTCTGTCGAAATGTGCTGCAGTCAAAGCTGGCCAAGGATGCTAAACATTTGAAGGCTAAAAACAAAGGCCTTCTGAATATCACTGCCCAATCATTAAAACATGATGATTTCACAATAACTGCTGCTGTGTATGCTAAGAAAAAAAAAGAAAAAAAAGTGTGCCGGGCTATGTTCTGGTAGCGTGCACTGTAAATAGCTTTAGCCCTATTCTTTCAGATGCAGCTTTGTGGTACATCAGTCCTGGGAGGATGTAATGATCTAATACTAAACAAATCAAACCATTAAGCAGGCTTACTTGCTGATCTTATAAGGCTAACATGCTCATACTTTAGTGTCAGTCTATGATAGATAAGCGGTTAAGGCTGCTCAGGTTATACATTTGGTAAAAAGATGGATGTCGCAGAACACTTTTTTTACCAAGAGAGGCTTTAACCGTTTGCACATTGAGCTCCTGTGGTCTTAAAGTAATTGGTGAAACAACTTTCCAAAATAATTTGTTATTCCCATGGTGATCTACTGTCTGAAAGTATATTGGGTGTAAATTGGATACAAAGAATAATTTACAAAGGTCGGTTCCCCCATAAGTCGTGAACTGCCCCATTAAACAGCAAAAAGTCGAGGTGAAGCTTAATGTTACCTTGCTGACCATAAATCCTGTAGGTCTGTGGAAAGAAAGCGCAAAATACCCTGGTTGCTTTGTTTTCAGCAGCAGCAGCAGCATTCATCATATGAAATGCAAATAATAGAATCTGATATATCACTAAACCAACTGCAAAAGTACATTTGACTGTAAGAATGTGTAAATAACACAATCTTTAGAAGAAACTACTGTAACACAAACATAAAAATGATAATTCACTGTCTTGCTTGCAAATCCTATAGATCATGAAGTCCAAGCTTTAATGTTTTAAATCAGTCTCTTATGGATATGTAGCTTACTCTGCAGAGATTATGTGTCTCCTGCAAAGATGCTTGTCAGGAAAAGCCCAAGGGTTCAGAGCCTTCCACTGATGCCAACATTTTTTTTCTTTTTTTTCAGTTTAATGAGAGTTGATTTGATAGAATGGGATATTTTCAAGCACACCAGTCTCCAGATCCAGCCCAGTTGGCAGTAAAATATGATGCCATTTTACATTCTTGGAATGATATTTTCTGCTCATACCCTCTACATATCTCATGTATACATTTTTCATTTGTATTTAATTTGCCAACGCCCTTTCTGTTGCGTGACGGGTCAATCCGACGCACTTTCATCAGGCTGACATGTGATAAACCACAGCACAACGTTCTTATTTTAACATGCATTTTGCTGTTAAGACTTCTTTTTTCCATTCTTTATGTATTCTTTGGTTTCAGCTGTGCACCAGATCTATTTATTTATTTTTTAACTTTACTCAATAAGAAACCTGGCTCGGTCTGGGAAATATTAAATATAAAACTATACCAAAGTATTTTCAAACAAGAAGGCAATGCAAGGTATATACAAATTATTTCCATGAATATTACCCACTAAAAGTGACTGCAGTGATGTCTGTTCACACATTGGGCACAAACCTGATGTGATGCGATCTGAAAAAACCTTCGAAAACAACTGGGTTTTGATCTTTGATTGCACTTACAAGTAAAAAAGGATTTAGGCAGTTAATTCACATGTAAAGGTTAGAGCCAGGCTGCTGCTCTGCGGGCAGACAGAGGTAAAGGAAGGACAGCTGCTGCAAGAGAACAGTCTGCAGCTTCATAACTGTTTCTTCAATGCATTGGCAACATTTGACCCTTGATGATTCTTTGGAAAAAAAATTTCTTTGAGATGGCAACAACAAAAAGCAGGTTTAAGAAAGTCTACAGCTTGTTGCTGAGAAATAAGTCAAGGGTGTGTCTTTGCAGTGACTGTTATGTCAGACTATATTGGTAGAAGTGGTACTGTCTGATTATATGAAAAACAATATCAATGAAGAAGAAAAAAAAATACTGAGAATCCAACCCTGAACCTCAATAAGGTTTAGGCATAAGATATATGAGGTTAGGGTTTAAGAAAAATACTTTGCCTTCACATACACCATGGACAATAAATGCTGATTCTTCTTAATTTATCTAATGTAGCATTTGTAATTATAGGAAATGTTCTGACCAAGTGGACATTTCTGATCTATACATATATTAATTACTCAAGCTAATCGTTTTTTTTTTCTTTCTTGAGGCTGATAATAAATTTTCAAAGTAACGTTCATCAGATGGAGGTTTTTATGTGCCTGCGCCATACTTTACTAATAGAACTGGTCACTCTGCCAGCCTGTCTCGGTCTAAAGCGGGCTATACTGTATTTCTTAATGTAAACATTATGTTTTTAATTCCTTAACCTAACCAGGTCCCTAAATATAAGCAGGTGAGATAGACAATATCTGAAAACAAAGGTGAAGTTAACAGTTATACTGTATGTCTTCATAGCTATCCTGGGGATTTCTCACATCTTTCGCAATATTTCATGGCACTGATTAATCAGTAAAAACCAATAAAAGAAACTTTGCTATTTATTTTCTCAACTGGCTTTTTTTTACTCCATTAAGATGAATTACAAGCCTGCAACTCTTGGTGGGGTCTCGTGTTAAAAGGATGGCTTGTATGTCACATGTTATTCACTGAACATATAGAAAAGGAAAAACCGGACAGATCTGTGTCTAAAACCATCACTGTGTCGATGAAGATAAACAAACCACATTATAAATATAAACTATTTACCTCAAACACAAATAGTCAGGACTGTCTTTCCAGTACATGGGATTCTTAGTGTCATTCACTGGGGTTTTACTGAGGTAACATAAACAGCTTTCGAACATTTAAATAAAAAGGATCAAAGCATGCTTTCTGGATTTCTCTGCACACTTTACAACACAATGGTTTCCTTTTTCTACTTCATTTCAAATGCAACCATCCATTTATAGGAGCAACACTTGATTTATTTTGTGAATCAGTCAACTTCTGAGACTTTATAAGTCAATTTGTAAAATAAAAGACCTCTAATTTTAAATATTTTGTCACATTTGTCTCTGAAAATCCTCTCAAATGATATAGTGTGGTTTGCATGGCCAGCAAGTCAGCATTGTCTTTCCAGAAGACTTTCAAATTACAATGTGATTTTAGTTGAGCAGTTTGAGCACATGTACTTTAAAAGTTACTGGTGTCAATTTCTAAGAACTGAACATGCGCAGATCCGGTACCCTATTCACATGTTCCTTAAGTATTCCTGCCGTAAGCTCCTCACAGCAGAGCTTTTGTAATGCTTCTCTGGTTGCTTACGGCTCATAGACCCACGGATGCTCCAGCTTTTACTGAGAATGTTCTGTAACGGTTTTGAAGCAGTCCTCCAAAGATCCTTCCATGTTTCTGTATACAAGCAAATTGCGTATATTGATAGTGAAAAAGAGAGCAAAAATAGATTGTTTATCGCAATATAAAACTACACTGTTCTTGTTTACTGTCCTGTGATTCTGGGTGTTTAATAGCTTGTGTTCTCCTAAATGAATGTTAGATGAGATGTGACAAATCTATTTTGTATTAGGGGATTAGTGTCACCATGTTTTATCAAGCTCTTAAAGAGTTCAGTTACAAACCTAATTAATTGTGTAGTAAGTCAATCAGAGGACCATGGAAACCAATTCCACGCTATCACAAATTCCACTATTTCTTTTTCCATCAGCACTTAAACAAGTTAAATGTCATTTGTGAATGTACCAATCTTTACCCATCCAGAAAACCCATTATTTCTATGTTGAGTTTTAAGTTTTGTTTATCGTAAAATCAGCAATGCTCAAATACTTTATTTAGAAATGCCAGACACTGATGGAAAAAAAAAGGGAATTCGGTACATAATTCAATTTGTTGAGTGCATTCAACAAATTTATATTAAAAGGAGATGTTCCACTTTTATCACAAGAAAAACATCCTTCAATTGCTTTGGAAGATGCTGAGACTGCTGAGCAAAGACCCATACATTGCAAAGTGTGTCCATTTGCATGCACACCAGTGGAGAGTAGCCACCCACATTGCAAGCCTTCATCTCAAACCCCACAGTGTTGCATGCAGTATGTTTACTTTTCAATATGAAGGGACACATTTATTATATTGTTGTGAGTTTGATAACTGGAAAATACAACCTTTTAGTTTGAAAAAGTATTTCAGGTCTAAATGGATCTTCCTTCAAATTCAAGCTTTAAAAAAAAAGGGGTCAGTTGATAAAATCAAGTGAACGATGGGCATGTGAAAGTGAACCATATGTGTTTGCAGTCTTAGAAATATACATGGTAAAACTGACCTCAGCGATCAAGTGATATCATTTGGTATCATGTGTTTGAAAAGAGAACTCATCTTGAAATCCAATAATAGTGAGTAATTAATGATGTCTGAATAACAAACTATGTGAAAGCAACAGAGAGGCGGAGGAACATTCAGAGTTTTCCTGTGTTTATTTTGAAATTAGGTTTTTTGAAGCACTCCTTTAGATTTCTTTATGTTGTTTACATTCTTATAACCTTAAGTGTGAATCCAGCAGCACAGATGTTTTTTTTGGGGGGGAACAATCAGCTACAAAAGCTGAGCAATACATTGTCAGAGACACAAAGACGAGTTATAAGCTATTGCTGCTTACACTGCTTTTGAAAAAACATTACAACAAATATAAAAGCGCCTTTAAGAGTCTGCAACTACACATCACTTTGACCACATTTGTATCAGCACTATGACTCTAACTCTTATGTGAGGGCTTATTACTCTGTAGAATTGAGGTATTATAATCATTTACTACTTGAAATAAAAGTACTTCATAAATCAGGCAACTCAAACTGCATTTCAGCATTTTATTTCAATCATAATTGGTGTTGGGTGCTTGAGCTGTGGATTTAACTCGCAAAAGTGCATCACCTTTAAAATAAAACCTTTACACAATCAATTATGTAATAGTTTAATTCTTGCATTGGACATATCACAGAATCAGGGAGTGGCCGTGTCACAACACCATGATCCACTGTTGTGACTCCAGCAATAAGGGACAAAACCTAAAGAAGGAGAAGAGATAAAAACGGTCCTCTGGCTCTTAAAGAACCAGTTATTTAAGTTCTGCAAGACTGCAAAGTGGCTATATTTCTCTGGAAAGGTTTCAGCATGTCTAGTTAACTTCTTTAATTCCATTTCCGGTTTCTATTCAGGGGTGGAAGGCATGGAGTGCTCCCTCCCGATGGACGGCAGGCGAGTTTCACTGAAACAGCTATCAAAGGACAGCTTTCGTGAGTGCCAGGCAACCCTGACTCTAACAGACTTGCTCATCATCATTTTCTCTGGCATCTCTGTTTCCGTGGTAGCCATTATGACAAGCTTCTTCCTGGCCTCAACCGTTCACTGCTTCCAGCGCTGGAGTAAAGGCACCAAGGGAGATGAAGAAGAGACTGAGGAGTGAAAAGGATTTCTTTTTAAGGGCCTGGTACTTCAAACAGTTGGGGTACACTGGAGACAACGTGTGCCCCATGGTGTTTTCTACACGATGAATATTCTCAACAGCGGGACTTTGGCGTGGTACAGTTGCAGTTTGCACATGGACATCTGTAAAATGGTAATAAAAGACATTCCCAAGGAATGAGTACCATTAAAGATCAGTGACTGTGCTGCTAGGCGAGTGGAATGAAAAATTATAGAGATGATATTTTTTCTCTGTGAACACCTCTTGTCATCATTTTCAACCACTGGACCTTGGCTCAGTGTCAAAAAGGCCTCCAGAAATATGCTGAGGCCAAGACCTTTGTAATGAGAGAGAACTAGATCACAATAAATCACACAAAGAGAGGTCTTGCTGCAGTGCCCTCCAATATTGGTCTCAGAAAAACCAAAAACTTTGCAGCTTTTCCTCTGGCTGGACATTCAGCTTTGGGAATCTGAAGTTTGGGTTTGGGTGAGGCAACCCTTGATTGCCTGACAACCCCAAACAGATAGCATGTCATAGCTGCCAGTATTTGCTGACATGTCCAACCACTTGCAGTGTTTTCGGACAACCTCGCTAGCTCACGTTAAGAGGCCATCCTCAAGCGCAGAAGAAGGTTAAGACCGTTGCTTCTTCTGCATGTAGGACTTAGGAGGGGAAGGAAGCTGACCAAGAAGGGTTTTGCAAGCAGGAAAATCCCAGTTAGCGTACTCACAATTTCCACAGTATTTATATTCTATAATCACAAATTTATATCCAAAGAAATTGTGTCTAGGAAAACATAGAAATCAAATGGATAGACTGTAAATTGTCCAAATTGAAAAAACTGTGAATCTAGTAGAAAGAAGTTCTTGAAATAGATATATATACACACTGTAATCTTTAAAATGATGGCAAATACAATATTAAATCAGAGTCTATGTAGAATTATTATGTTGGCGATGCACTCTAGAAGGGGAAACTAATTTAGGCGCGGCCCTAATCACATCATGTAGATGATCCTGTCTTCATCTGCCAAAGATTAGACAGAGGACAGACACCCTACAAGGACTTTGTTGTGGACGACGTGTTAGTGAGTTAGGATAGCTCTGAAATAGAACGCAAACTACACTTTGCATAAACACATTGTACTCAAACAGTTGTGGTATCCAAAGATGATCATTTTCTTCCCGTCTGTCTGTAACTAACCAGCAGTCTTGGCTTCACATGCTGTCTTTGACCTCTATTTTAACAGGGTGGCCACTTCAGAAGTACTAGAAGTAAAAGGTTAGTTTCTTGAGGAATCCATCACTGTGTGTTGTTGTCTTTAAGATGCTCATCAGCTTATTGTCCATTTTACTACATATTATCGTAAATTTGCAGATTTGAGTAAATCAAAACTGTATCATCGGCTTCTGCATTCTCAAAAAAAAAAAAAAAAAGGTATTACAATACTCCTAAATGTAATAAACCAGAACCCTAAATATTTTGGATGTCTGTTTGTTATTTGCTATCAGTATATTCATATCCTCAGTGATTACTACAAATGCTAAGATATATTATTTAGTTTCTCACATTTTTGTAAGGCATCAGTAGATCATAAAAACTGAGATGTAGCAAAAAGAATGTCAAGCTTCTAAATGCAAATAAGCTGTGGATATAAAAAGAGCCATGAGCAAATGAAAAGAAAAAAAGGAAATCAATTATTTCTGCTTGGTTAACGTGAGACCCTTTAGAACAAGTTGTAACCTTAAGTTTGCAGCATTCTGAAGCACGTTCTGCAGAAATGACTAAAAAGTGTGGCCTTATGCATTTCTTTTCTTTTTTCATTTCTATATGTATCAATGAAAGCACAAACAATTCAAAAAAACAACTGATATCATCACAGTACACTCTCATAAGAGATGTTGCATTATACTGTATGTTGTCACCAGTCTGCATTTAATTTATGTGTGAAAATACGTGCTGTGATGAAATGGCAGATCCCCATGAAGAGTGTCCTATTTTAACTACCTGGATATTTTATATTTGATAGAATTTGGTTCACATCGAGTACAAATTCCCACTGCAAATAATTCAAACTGACCTTTCACTAATCTCCTCTGCTGAACTGCCCAACACGGTAGCAGGCTTGTAAGGCTTTAGATTCCTCCATATGTCAAGGCTGCAGGAAGGTCTAGCATAGGACAAAGATCAAAATATCTCACGAATATGGACAATAGCACATTTTGCAAGAGGTCCACACGCAAGTTAAAATGAAAGGAATCGCAAACTTGACCTCATTTTGCTTCTGAATTACAAGTTTAAATCTGGAAAACAAAAACCACATTAGATCCACTGTTTTGCAGCCAAGATGCTGCTGCATCCAAATTTAGCGTAATCACAACAGCTCAGTCCTGCGCCTACGACTCAAGCAACGCCAGCCAAACTTAAAACAGACACCACAAGCAGGCATCACAATCACAATGACATAATTCGTAGAAAAAATTGCCAAATTTGTGCTGGTTTATAAAAACTGTCCTTTCATTTTCAAGATTTTTAAAGTAGGTTCAGAGGGAGGTTGTTATTCTTTCCTAATCCCAGCCCCCGATCGCTTTTAAACCTAAACAAACAGTAAAATACATTAAAAAAGAGACATTTATCAAACCATAGTAAACGTGGACTGCGTTGAACCGGTCTTGGTTCTCTCGAATGACACACATGTCTTTAGAATTTAAAACTACTCTAGATAATAAAATAAAATAAGATAGTTCCAGGAAATTCTGTGCCTGATACTGTCATGTTTGTCGAGTTTCATTCAAGAGAATGAAGCATATTAAACACTAAATCACCAGCAAATTTTTATGTTAAGCACCCGATCGGTTCAAAATTCATGTTTGAATAAGCAACACGATAATTGTATCTTTTATTTGGCTAGCTATATACACTTGTTCTGCTACTTTGACCACAAGGCTAGTTTTATGTCAATGTTTTTGTATTTCCAAACCAAAATAAATCAAAAGCCAACAAGCCTGCTGTTATAGAAAATGTAAAAAAGACAAAATTCTGTAAGCAACCAGACAACAAATGTTTGAATCAGTCACTTACGAGAGGCGAAATCTGAGCATTATTAAAAGATGGTGGGGGTTAGTGAAACGGGAAATACTAAGACTTGTCTGCATTTAAAACTAAAGGGGAATGCCATTTATTTTCATGTTTGAATAATGTTATTTCAATTTAATTGTGACAGTTTGGTTAGGATCAATGAATTTTTGGCTTGTAGCCTGAAGAATATGGTCTCGGTTTTGAGTACAAACAGGCAAAAACTGTCTGGAAAGGGACATTTAAAATCTCAGACAGAGAAAATCCAACATGTTGGTCCATGAAGAGGATACTCACATGAGCAGAAAACAAATATATATATATATGAATTGGAGGAGAGTTTTTATACATATCATGATTTGCAACTACTGTGTAGTTACTGTATTCATGCCATTTATTATGTTAACTTAGTTTTTGGCTTGCAAGGTTTTAGCATGATTTTCTCTTACTTATTTTTATTAAAAAACAAAATCCGTACATTAGAGCATGCTCTGTTGAGTTACTTTACAGGTTCAACTTCAGATTCATGTCTATTTTTCTATTACACCTTTCAGAATGAAGCAGTCATTTACGTTGTGATTTCCCAGAATACCTTTCAGGCACTGCACGCCCTGGAAAGCAGAGACAGTGGTGGCTCAACTTGTATAGCGTAGCTTGATATTGCTTAAAATACCAAAATCCATGTCATGTTTTGTCAGATACATGTCAGAATGGCTCACATCTATATTAGGCTATATGTGACGGAAGAGAGTGTGACGATGCTGCTGCTGCTCCTGCTGCTGAATGCATTTCCAAATGTCAATCAGACTGTATGTGTAGCTGTAAATTGATGTTGGGGAAAAAACCCATGACAATAAAATACTTTTCTTTCTTCCCCTTGGTCTTTATTTGCAATTAAATCTATTTAGGATGTTTTTTTTTTGTGAATATATCCACGATGAGGCAAAATAACAACACTGTAGGAAAAGAAAATGCTCTAAATGGACTCAGAGTGTGAATATCTATATTTTTTAACACTGTTCGTTCGTTGGTTCTTAAAACCTGAAAACAGTAGAAACGTAATCAAAGAATCATCACTGGAAGAAAAGCTATATGCCTCAGTCATATTTTTTCATCTTTCACCTTCATATTCAGGGATTCACAGTTTTTGTTTGGTCACAGGAGCAATAAATACAACAGTAGACACACTGCAGAGTGTGTGATTTCTCTGTTTTCACACTGCAGGTATGCAAATGTTTGAACTATTTTTGGAAACGTTTTTTTTGGAAAAGGTTGGGGGAAAAAAAGGAAGAAAAAAAAAATCAGCCAACATCTGATTGCATAACAAAAATTCCAGCCTGTTCACGGACAGTCTGTTTTATTCAGTGCTAATCTTTGTGCACATACTGTGGGCAGTAGTGCCGTATGATAAAAAGGATAACAGTCAGACAGAAAGCAACTGACATCAGTGCAATCCAGTAGCAGGAAAACATTTCTCCCATTTCTGGTAATTGTCTCCTGATCATCATTGAGTTATTTGTCCATGTAGCACTGAAGACACAATAAGTGTTACTTCCTTGGATGACATATATTGTATGTAGAGAGTATTTTATCCCTCATCCTGATGATTCAGTCCTCCATATTTTCTCAACATGTGCTGCTGTCATGTCATATTGTGATCTAAAGCAGTGTATGTGCTTTTACTAAAGAAGTTCAGAGTCAAGAAAAACCATAGGATGAAAACTGCTCTCCCTGACTGAAGATGTAATCTTGACAGTGAGCAGAATGACGGCGCACTGCACAGAGGAATCATTTACTGCAAATCAAACAGGAATTACAACATCGGACAGGGATTATCATGCACGGAAGATAGGAGCATGCTGTGCTCATGCACCGCTAAAGAGAGGTCTGTGAGGGTGGTGGTCGTGATGAGGATTTTCCTGCAACCATTTACCTCATTTGGTTGTCATGACTACACAGCCGGAGGCCTGAGCACTTGGACGGCGAGGCGGGAACGGGGAGAGGGAGGGATGCTGGGAAGCATGGCCCTGCAGTGTGGTTGCCTCGCCTGCTTTTCCACGCATCAACTAACCCGACCTGGCAGTTAAGCAGAAGAAATATATATATATAATAATGTTTCCACAGAGCTATATCCCCCCGACCCATAATCTACCCTCTTTCATTTGCCTGCAAAGGGACGTGTAATAGACCAGATAAATATTGCAAGAGTATGTTAATGCCATTGAAAAGAGGAAGATTATTATTAAACATAAACGATTGGAGGTCCATGGTTAAAGAGAGTTAAAACAAAGAGAAAGACAACATATTGTACACATTTAAAAAGGTGAAATATGATGTTCTTCCTGAAAAAAAAGGGGCGGGTTATAGTCAGTGACATGCTTTCATCAAAATATCACATTGATTTGAAGGTCATGCTAATTAGCTTGGTGAAATACATTAGCATGGAGATTTGGTTTAACCAGAATTTGAAAAGAAAAAGAAGTTTCATTGTTTCATGGTAGGGAATTCCGGTTCCATTATTGATATCGCTTATTGATTCTCATCAAGTTACGGTACAAATATAATACAAATTACTTTGGTTACATTAACACTTTAATCTTAAGTATGCACCAATATTTTGCACTCAATTTCAACTAAATCAAAGCTGGCTTAAAGGGAACCCTGGCTATTAAGACATGTAGGTCTTAAAAGATAAATGTTGGTATCAATTATAACAATGTGATATAAAAAACCTTTTTGATGTCTTCTTTTTTATAAAATTTGAAAATATAATTGAACTCGTAGGTCGCCATTGTTGTTTACGTCGCAATGCACTCTGGGTAGTGACATCAGTCGGTTGCACCTGCTGGCCCCTGTACACTGTTGTGACTGTTCCACGAGATAATCCAGGGGATAAACATGTCATCTGTTCAGCCATTTCAATTTGAACCCGAGCGCAAGGTCAAGGAGGAGGACAACACTGAAAACATAACTCAAAACGAGCCAAATGAAGACCAAGAAAGACGGGATGAGGCGAGAGTGGGACAAAATCATGAGGACAGTGGCGCCGCCAGGATTCAATTTCATAATAGGCACAGAAACAGTCCGTCCACTGCTCTATACGGCTAATTTCAGGGTCCCACTCGGCCTGAATATTCCACTATCCAATAGGTAGAGAATAGATTGGTTGGCTATTCAGAGTTCAATAAGTATTTCAAAGATCTTTTTTCCTCAAACAAAACTTTGCAGTAACAAATTGGATAACGTGCGCACGGCGCACTACAGATATGGTGACATAATTATGCGCAGCTCCACACGGATGCAAACATAAACATTATGGTGTCGGCGCACCAGAAACACAGATGAAAACACAGCTAAACATTAAGGTGACGGCGCACCTACAAAAAAGTAAAAAAAAAAAAAAGTACAGCACCATAAAGCATGAACTATAAAAACACCATAAAACTCAGATAGGCTAACCGACCACACGTTTCAACTAGCAGATAGCCTATGCTACAATACAAACCCCAGCCAGATGTGGCTCCACCAAAATGATCAGAATAGTCATTAAATTAAATAATGATGGTCTTGCCTATTTGAAGCGAAGTCTGCGTCTCTCCGTTTCGTCAAACTCCCGGGCAAGTCCACTCAGCCTCTGGTCTGTCATGGTAACATCAAACGGTGGACCGAGCACAAAATAAATACATAAATCCTTCCAAAAAAATTGTACGCACAGTGCGTACAGGATTCCGGCTGGCGGCACCACTGCATTAGGATATACAGTTTAATGCACTGATAAGGTGTGCACGACTTTGATCATTTTTGCAGATCTACCGTGCATCGCAGCACACGAGAATTTTGAGCCAGTTTGCCTCAACCGAGCCGTCTTATGGGCTGCTCTCGTCAGCCTCCACGACCAGTCGTGTATCTATGTTTTAGATACCTGTCGCAGCTAAACAAACGCGGCTTATCTTCCCAGAGCAACCGAACCACCTCATCGCCCCCAGAGTGCATTGCGCAGGTAAAACATGGCGCCTCCCGCAGGTCAAAATATGTAATAAAAATTGTAGATTTTTAAAGCAATTACATTATTTTATGTGTTTCTAACAACATATTTTAGTATAAGAGAACAATTGTGGCTTATTAGGGCCTACAATAACCGGGGTTCCATTTAAGCTGAAAACAGGAACATTTTCAAATGAACATTGTGATATAAATACAATTGCAATGACAGTTTTTATGCATAAAATGTTTCAGAGTGTTGGAGGTATTTCTCCCCTTTGATGTGATCAATGTTCTGCACCTCTGGCAGTTGCAACCATCGCCAACCATCTCACTTCTGCTAGAAGCTCATGCAGAACCACGGTTCCCTGCAGCTGCTGCCAAAGTGAGTCCATCTCCACTGACCTCCGTGTTAAAATGTCCCACTAAAGCCTGGTTCAGAAACTGCTCTGATTGGTTCGTACCATGCCAGGAGTTAATATCACGCATTACTTTTATTTCTAATATGATTGTTTGTTTGGCAGTCGGCTCAGCCAAATACGAAGCGTGTACATGACGTCATCACGTAAATGTGTCAGATGGACAACAGACATTGAAGAACCGGTTCTCGATTCCCATTCCTATCCGCAAGTTATTTTCAGGTCTGACAGTTAAACCCGTCAATGTGTCAGCAAAAT
Source organism: Cololabis saira (assembly GCF_033807715.1). Taxonomy (NCBI): domain Eukaryota; kingdom Metazoa; phylum Chordata; class Actinopteri; order Beloniformes; family Belonidae; genus Cololabis; species Cololabis saira. The sequence continues at coordinate 17,063,269 of NC_084594.1, forward strand.
AATGAAATGAGGCTCAGATTCACAATTAGCGCTGGTAATTATTTCCAAGTCCTTTCAGTTCCAGCATAAAAACACTGAATGTCTACATAAAATGAATTAAACTTAAAGATATTGTTGAGTTACAGACTTTATTAGTTATGTTCAAGGCAAAAGGCAGAATATTGCCTGAAAATAAACAACGTTTTTTTGTGTTTAGTTCAGAAAATAACGACCATAGGAGGAAACTTGATTTTAAACATCTACTTTAAAACAAATGTGTATTTCAGTATGTGGTGTAAAATTATGGAATTCCTTAACAATTGATTTAAAGGATTTAAAAAATATTCACCAGTTCAAGAAATTGCATAAAGACCACACAATTAGACAATATGAATTTAACGGGTAAAGTATCTTTTGTTGTTTTTTTGTTTTTGGTGTTGTTGGTGAGTTATTGTGTATGTTTTCTTATTTTTTGTTTTGTTTTGTTTTTTTCATTCTTTTTTTTTGTATTATATAAGTAGTGATTGTTGAACAGACGGACAGACCATCTTCATATGTATTGTTTTATTTTTTTTGAGAAAGGGGCTTGTAATATAAGGCTTTCTTCTTCTTGCCCCTTTTCGATCATGGAATGGAACATGTATGTGAACTACCATTTCCATGATAGGGAATAAATAAAATTGAATTGAATTGAAAAAAAAAAAGACAAAATACATAAACACTTCTTTTTAAATCGTAATATATACATATTGCAGTTCTACATACTTTTATTTAGAATTTCACGTTTTTTCCTGGAGTGGGGTCAAAGTGAAATTGGAGACTACATTAATCGTCCCATTTAGGTGAAACAAAGTTGTAAAAGTGCGGCAAGAATACACTCTTGGTGTCAAGCACTGAGCAATGATCATGAGGCAAAAAATAAAAGAAGGAACTGCGGTTTCAAAGAGCCTAACTGGTCCATCCATAATTCATATTTGTGATTCTGTCTGGAGTAATGAGGGGATCTGAAGCCCATCCCAGCCACGTGAGAGGTGAATTACACCCTGGACAGGCCATAACGTCAGCGTATTTATTTATTAACAACTGTATTTTCTTACTGTCTGCCTCTGACCCACAGAGACAGGAAGGAAGCAGACAGCAAGGTAAGAAAACCCTCGGAGAGGAAACTCTGAATGAATAATGGCCTGTTGACTTACGGGCAGATTAGAGTTTGGGGAGCGGTGGATAGCAGAGTGGTCAGGTTGCAAAGTTCAAAAGGGGGCGCAGCTTAAGCCTGTCTCTCTTTGTGTGTGCATGAGTGACTAACAACAGGATGGTTACCGGGATCAGAGAAGTGGGGAGACTGTAACGATGATAGTGTGACAGGGTCAAACCGAGATGATTGACACTGAGGACTCGTCTTTAACGCGCTTCCTTTTCTCCTTTCTGATATATCCGCTCTTAAAACATGACCTGAATATAGATAGATAATATAGATATTTATATGCAAAACAGTTTTATTTCTTTAGGTTGCGTGTCGTAAAACAAACCTGCTGCAACCAATTTTTATATTGCAATTTATTAATAGTCAATGATGTTAAAAGGGGACTTTAAAGACTGCGCTAAATCAAGGAATTGCAAAATGCAAAACATAACTGGAGCAACAGGAGGCAACAGATATCCTGATTTTAATCCTCTGCTGACATCACCAGTGTTATTTGTTTCAAACTTTAAAACAGCCTCCTCCACAGAGAAAGACACAATTATGCAACAGAGCGAGTCCAAAAGCTGGAAATTACTTCTGTTGACGAGCAGGATGAAATCCACGAGTAACATCTGTGCAGCGCCCCTTTAAACCCGCCCTTGTTATGTGGCAATGGATAATAGACCTCACTACTACTCTGAGCCATTAAAGGATGATTCATATCTATTCAAATTCCCAACAGCCCAAATATTCTAAATTAATTAGATAATATTTCAAAATTTGACCAAATTTGGCACTTTTTTCGTTTCATTGTGCGCATAAGATTAAACAAAGAAAAACAAACTCAGTGGATGTAAGATGTTCAGTTTATAAAAAGTTGCATGAGGTTTTGAGTTACTCTTTTTTTCTTCAATTTCCAGCAAGACGCTGCAATATCACTTCCAGAAGAGATAAAAAGTGTTGACTCTGCAGCCCTGAGCAGTGATGCTGCCTGGCAAAGTACTCGTCCACCGCTCAAAAATAAAGCCTTGTGTTATAATGCAGACCCATTCCCTCAAATTTTAGTCATTAGATAGAGATGAATGATAGAGGAATGATGTGATAAATGCAGTACACCTTTGTCCAGTCACAGTGCAGGTCTTTAGGATTAATTTAACGCAGGACAGAAGAAATATATCCCTTTGTTTTGTTGTTCACAATGAGTTATGATGGATGTCGCTGGAATAAATGCAGTGTTTGGTTCCTGTTATAGCAGTCAGGAGCCTCATCTCAGACATCATGATTCATTTAGAAACACACACACACACACACACACACACACACACACACACACACACACACACACACACACACACACACACACACACACACACACACACACAGGACTTTTCAAATGGCTTACATGACCATGACTGTTGTTTGTCGTTTGGAAGTTGCGAGTTGTTTAGAGCCCATCCAAGGCGCTGATTTGCTACATGAGCGGGGATGGGGGTTAGTGTCTAATGCAAACACCGAGTGGGGACCGATATCACCTGATTGATGTGTGCTGGACTGGAGAAATTAATCCAGTGCAGCAAACACATTAAAGATGAATAAGGGAGAGGCAAGCTGGTAGCGCCAAGTGACAGGAGGAAATGGATCTTCGCAGCACTCGAATACCGACTCACTCTGGACCTAATGAGGTCAATATGTCTCACATTAATCATCTTGTCAGCAAAAATAAGCAATAAATATATGAATTTGAATGAAATGGTCCTAGTAACTGCAATTAAATTATAGAAGCAGGAAACACACAAGGATGCAATGAATTTCAGTTACAGATCCATCTACTGTATATGAATGTCTGGGTCCACTTTATATTCTAATGTTTTTGATGTAGTGCTTATCTTCCGCTGAAAAACCAAACAAACAAATGTACTGATTAGACTTAATCCAGGGTTACAATTGGAGCTGTACTGTATTATGTAACGTATGAAGATCATCTTGCTACCTAAAAACAAATGATGCGGCAGAGCAGTTTCTCATGTCCCTCAGCTGTATTTTTGTAATTCAGTTGCTGAATCCTTTTGAACTAAAAAAAAGATAAAAATAAAGAATCAGCATCATCTTGATAGGAAAAATATACAATTAAGTTCTGCCAAGACCTTAAAACGCCTCCAATCTCTAGTACAGCCTACGTTTCATGAAAGAGTTTATGGTTAATTCATTATTTTGATGTTTTTACCTATCGTTGTTACAAATCTTTGACAGGGGAATTTGAATCGCAATGATTTTACAAGGAAAAATTCAAACAGAGTTATGTTTCTCTGGTTTTGTTTGCCAACTTTCATGGAAGTATATTATCATGAAAACTTCTGCTCCAAAAAACAGAAGAAACAGGAATATGAGTTTAACGCTGTTTGCAACAGGAGCTAGAAAAAATAATTAAAAAAAAGTTTCAGGATTTGTAATTGTTGTAATATTTTATATCTGTAGACGTAACGATGTGAAGATAAATTGAGTTGAGTAAGCAGGACAAAATCTGGTCTGTAAACACTTCCTGTGGAAAATCCCCTCTACATTCTAATCCCCTTTACAAACCGTTTCACACCCACATCAATGTTAAGGCAACGCTTCAACTGTCAGAGTGCTCAGACATACGCTCTGCAGCATTTTCCATGTGAATATTTCCGTATAAACCAACAACAGATCTTTCCAGCCTTTAAAATCAGTTTCCATGGAAAAAAAGGCAGCTGCTCACCACAGAAGTGACAGACTCATAGATAGTGAACCCAGCAACCTCTGCTGGTTTGTATGAATGTGTCTGCTGTGTGTTTGGAGGTGAAGATGCATTAGTGACTCAAATCGGTATCTGACTCAGCAACCCCTCCCACTATAGCCTTGACAAGTGTCAAAACTATGCACTATCAACCAGCTTTTTGAAGAGTTGGGTGATCTGACACCAATTAAGATGTGTGTCTGAGACACTTTGATATTCAATTATTATAATAGTGTGTTGCAATCATCACAATATTAAATGGACAGAAAGGGCCATTTAGAGTTTGTTACTGTTTTGTCAGTTTTTACTGAATTTATTGAATAGGGACAGCATTCAGCTTCTAAAGTGCTGTATAGTCTTAAAATTAAACTCTCAATGTTAGGTTAAACTTATTTATTGGTACTCTTAATCAATACTCACTTCAGACAGGCAGGTCGTCCAGTAATTCGTGAGTTGGAGGACCACAGATCTTCTGCTATGGCATCAGGTGGCTGCAAACACTACAACATTGAAAATAGATTAAATTAAAGGGGACCTATTATGAAAAACAGGTTTTCTCTTGCTTTAACATATATAAAGTGGTCTCCCCTCAGCCTGCCAACTCAGAGAAGGAGGAAAGCAAGTTGCAACCAAATTCTGCAGTGTCTGTACAGCCGCCCGGATGATCCATCCAGTCTGATGTGGCTTCTACGAGCCGTTCAGATTCTGCTCCCTTTCGTTACGTAACGAAAATGCGCTTTACACAGGTTGGCCTCCGATGCGTGAAACCACGCCCACAACTAACTCCGCCGGCCGGAGATTCCACCATTTTTTCGTAGCGGTGTATCGCGTCATTCAGGCAGCCAATCAGCACAGTGCCTCATTATCATAGCCCCGCCCACTCAGAATCCCACATAGATAATGAGGTTGGAGACTGGGATGATAAAGACATGACTCAGAGGCTGAATTTCTAATTTATTTAGCAAAAACAATCAAAAGCTTCTTTTTAAGACATTCAAGGCCTGTTTAAAATAGGTATTAGATGCCATAATAGGTCCCCTTTAAAACACTGGACTGTTACCCTTTTTCTATTATTTGTCAATTCACTAAACATAACAAGCCAAAAAATGGCACTTTAACAACAGATTATCTTATAGAAACGCCATAAAACAACATATTAACATACCTGCATTTATACAAGGGAAAGCAGAAAGTGACGTAATCTAGTGTGACTTCATCTAGCGTGGACAAAACGCATTCTCGTTCTGGAAACACGGCACAAACACACAAAAACATTAATTATTAACTTAATAAAAACATGGCGAAATTCCTCTAAAACAAATAATATTCAACTAAAAGAAAGCCAGCTTAACTTTTATACAAAAGTTAATAGTCAAGTTAATATTCGAGACGTTACCTCTAAATCTAATATTACTTTGAGGATTACCCATAATCCTCCACTACTATTGTACTACGCAATGCAGGCACGTCTTTAAACCAGCAGGTAGCGTGCTTGTCACTTTTAGCAGGATTTAACCTGAACCTATTGAGCTATGTTCTAGAAATAAGGCTTATGAAGTCAGCTTTCACGGCACAAATGCAGAAGAGGTGACAGGAATACAAACAAAACTCCTTTGATTAACATGAAGCGCTGCAAATGCAGGAATACAAAGAAAACAAAAAAAAGGTCTTAACCTGTGATGGGACAAATGAACTGAGCCTTCAACGCACGAATGTAAAAGTTAGCTTTTACAAGGCTTGTGTCGCGTACGAAGATTGTAGCCTATAAAACAATGGATGAAGCATTAGGTCAGTTTTCCTAGCCTGTTTTTCTGCAGTCACGCATCTTGAGAAACCGATGGGGACGCACCAACTACACACCAATCAAACTTAGCTTGAGTTAGCCGAACGTGATAACAGATAGCCATTGGCTTAGCTGACTGTCAATCAATCAATCATTTTAGAAATGCTTGTGCTACTTTATTTTTATTGTCCTGGCATGGTATAAAACAATTCACGCCCCTCAGAGTTGTCATGGATGTGAAAAAAAACGATTGAGACCAAAATGTTTTTTTGAACCAGACTGTAAATACGTTTTTCTGCTGTAAAGGTGGATCAAAAGGAGATTAACTTGCTTTTGCAGACAGCTTCTAGCATTCAGCTGAGGAACTGCAATGGAGTTAGATGGATGGCGCTTGATAGTGTACCAGGAAATCACGTGACTGATGACAAATAGGCTCTGATTGGTCCCGATTACGTCATCGGTTCATTCAATGTACATTTTTATCAAAACCCTTTGATATCGCCACACTGTGGATGTGTTGGCGTTTGTGGTGAGTCTGCGTGTTTGTCAGCATGTTTATATGCACTAACAGAAATTTTGATTTAGAATTAGATGTGCATGTAACCGCACTGACCGAATAAAAGGAGAAGAATGGCTTGAGAAGTGGTAGTGCAGGTTTCTACTGGTACTGCATTCTAATGTAATTCCTACATTTCAGCTCAGATAAAGGTAATGTGGCATTGCCTGTCATATGTTAATTTGCACAGCAGATGGCACTGTTTCAACGAGGACTCCAGCAGAGAACCATTTGGTGAAGCAATTGGCTGTAAAGCTTCAGATTGAAGCCTTCAGTAAGTCACAGGCCTAAAATCTGTCATTAGAAAAACAGAGAAACTGCTCTAAGAAGGTAGACCGGCAGAGATGGCAGGGGAAAACACACAGACCAGGAGGGACGAAAGGGCAGGACAAGACAATACATACTCACAGGGGGTGATGAGACACAGGTGCAAACAATCACAGACACAGACTTTCAAAATAAAACAGGAAACAGGTCACAAACACAATACGAAACCTAGAGAACCAAGTAAGACCTAAATTAAACTCAAAACCAGAGCACAAAATCCATAAATCATGACAATAAGTCTTTTATACCATAAATCTAGTCAAAATGTTATTTTTTTAAAGCAAAAATAATACTTTGCCCATGGGGTAAGAACAATTTCCTTGGCTGGAATTCATAAAACAAACATTCCAAAATAGTTTTCAAATTTATAGTAAAGGCTTTTCTACTATCTTAGAAATTAATTTTTGCATTGTGTGAAACTGGGGCACAAGTTTATGGTTTTTTAATCTTTCCAAGATAGTCTCAAATTTCTGGATTTAAGATTATGGTTAGAAATTGCATAGAAATGAATGGTTGCTTGGTAATTGACCATGGTTTATTTCTATAAATTATAAGAATAGAAGTTATATTAAAATTATTTTTGGTTCATATGAAAAAAAATCTAAATACATTACATTATAATAACTTTGTTCCTGATTGTGATGCTGCTAGACTCAGACGATAAAGTCTGATGAGCCTTTTAAATCCTTCTAGCATTCTATGTGAGCGACAGAAAAAAAAAGTATACGGAGGGGATAAAAAGGAGGGAACAGGAGATGGGCAGGCAGGGGTCCAGATGTGGAGGTCTGCCCATCTCAAACAGTGCTGGAGCAGAGCAGATGGTTCCCTGCTATCACAGGCATGGCTGAGATTAGATGATGTGAGAGAGGGCACATGGTTGATGAGGGGCGTTAAGGGAAATACACATCTGTTTGGATTATCCATGCAGGGAGGAGGCTGGGAGGACAGCAGGGGAGACCATGCATCTCTCTCACAAAAATAGTATAACCTCTGATCATTTATACAGGCAAATAATCTGCGGCTCAAATTCAAAGCAGAGGAAAAGAAAAATGTAGCTTATAAGATGGCTCATTTTTGTAAATTTGCACTGTAGCTAGAAGGTCGGAAAAAGTCAAAGATCGCAGAACCTTTGTGACTCAGGGCGACTCATGTGCCCAAATGAAAGGCAAGATCCTCCCTCAAGCTTCAACTTACAAGCTCACAACCTTTTCTCTTCACTTTTGTCTCAGGGGACACTTTCCACTCCTCGACTTTTCAGCTAATTGTGACCAGTTAGTGTGAGACATTACTGGCACGCTCAGCAATCACTGTCGCGTATCCTAACACAAGGGCGACGTGATGCCCTTCAGGAGCAGACAGGCTGTCACCACGTACAAAGGCTTCTGTTTATGACTGTTAAAGAGAGAGGAATTGACTTGCATTGTTTTTTTTCCCCCAAAACATGTCAAGCACATCACTGTCAGTGTAAACAAGACATGGATGCATACTGACTCACTTGAGTGTAAAGTATTACATTGCAAAACTGAAATACTGTCCATCAGCTAATACTGTGACATTGACCCAAATATCTTTAACTATCCTTCTTGTTTCCCTGATGCTTCATTTATCCACCATTCAGGCAATAATGTAGAACATGCTTATCCCATCATTTATTCATGTGTTGTGTGGCATACATGCATAAGTAAGCAGCGTAGCACTAGCCTGTGGCGCTCCTCGCCTTTTAATCCTGCCCCATCTCTGCTAATTAGAAAATGACTCTGAACACTGTTTCCTTCTAAACCCATGCTCTTTTTCAATATACAATGCTAGTCAGAGACTAACCAAGTTTCATTCAAGCACTCCTTCATCGTCCGTTGCAAGTAACAATTTTGTTAAACAGATGTTGTGGAAAACAAAAGCCAAGTTTAAAGAAACAATCGGAGCATTTTCATCAACTGGGGTTCTGGATAGTTTTTTCGGGGCTGGATTATTAGCAAGTTCCTCCGTTAACAGGACCTGCCCTGCAAAAGTGGCCTTCAGGAACCGTCTACAGCCCGAGAACCGTTCCTGTGGTAGGAGAGGTACTCAACTCATTTGGACCTACTGGACGTCAAACATTTTGCTGCAAGTAGATTTGATAAGGATGACTATTAGAATAAAAAAAGATGATAAATGAGATTGACGAGTCGGTTCAGGCCTTGTTGGGGTATCACATTAATGTAGAGGTCTGGTGGGGGATTTGCTTTTAATCTCAATGGCCACCACTAGGGCTGGGCGATATATCGAGATTTTAATATATATCGATATATTTTCAAACGCGATATGGTACGAGACAATATCGTTTATATCGATTTAATTTTTTTAAATTTTTTTTAATTTATTTTTTTTTTATTTTGATATAGTTTATTTTGTGAAAAATTGACTTGAATGTTTTATTTGAGATTTGCACAAATGTTTTGTTATTTGCACAACTGTCAACCTCAGTGGAAAAGTCTGCCTGTTACTGTCTACACTGTATTAATTGTACAGTGTATTTTAATTTAATTGTTATGCAGGAAAGGGATATTTGTTTTATTTTATTCAAGAAGCATTTTATTCTATATATGCAGGCAGTTTATTTTTATTTCATTTGTTTTATACATTTTGATATTGTGCAGACCTCTGTTAATAAATGTACTGTGTGACATTTGGCACGAGGCATTGTATTAAAACTGACTGTTTTTTTAAGGGTTTGCCTCAGAAAAAAATGAAGCTAAGAGAGATGCTATGCTATAATGCTTTGGGGGAAACCCCAATTATGGCACAGAAAAAATATCGAGATATATATCGAGTATCGCCATTCAGCTAGAAAATATCGAGATATGACTTTTGGTCCATATCGCCCAGCCCTAGCCACCACCAAAAGATGCCCCATCCTTTATTTACTTGCTGCATTGATCTTTTTCATCTGCCTTTATGCCGTTTTGAGAACAAAAAAAAAAAGCAAATTTCTGCCATCCCATGGTCATCTGTATTGTTTGTTAAGTCAATGGTCCTTGTGTGGCGCTCAGGGGCGTCACTAGGTTTTAAGGACAGGGGGGGCTTAGCCCCCAAGAGATGCACAGGATATGAGCGAACGTAGCGCACGAGCACAAAATTTCACTAACAGAAAACTAAGACTGAGAAATTGCTTTTCAACTTTTTTGGACAGATTGAACATCTTAGGCCACCAATAGATTTGTTGTTTTATTTCAGTCTGTTTTTCTCATTTTTTTTATCATTTTTATGGCTGGGTGGAAGCATCAAAGAATGCCGTCTGTTTTTAAGAGTGGCAAACCGGTCAATCACTCTGTTGTGACTCAGATGCTGAAGCGTGTCTTTTTCAACAGACATGACTGCAAGACTGTGAAGTGTTTTGTGACCCATTGTTTGACGCAGCCAGGAGTGCAGCCGACGCAGTGCACTCACATACCACAGTCATTTTTTGCTCCCAAATATTTTGAAGTTACACAGATTACATTTTAGGTGCATATGTGACTAAAATGGTTGCAACGTAAAGCCCTGAAAAATATTACTAAATTACTTGAATTAAAGTTATATTGAAATAGAACCCTCCAAAATATTTGGGTCAGGCTAATTTGAGTCATATACTGTATATCTCTTGGCTCTCTCCACTTTCTAATCTTGACTCTCTTAAATAAAAGCTCAAGTTAAATAAGTCGTATATGGTCTTATATGGTGTACCATGACTGAAATGTTTCATATTTCATATCCATATTAAGTTCCATAAAATTCTAATCAGACTGTCTGCATCACAAATGACTCCATCCTGTGAAATCCATTACTCCCCTCTCCAGTAGAGGCATAGATATATATAAAGGCTAGATGACTCAAGGCGGAGTCTCCAGCGTCATTCACCGGCGGCCATCTTGCCACAGGAGAGCTCGCTCAGTCATAACATTGTGTTTAATGGTGCATGTACTGCTTAAACAACCTTTTTTTTTGTGATCAACCTTTTATTTATTTTTCATTTATATATATAGAGAAGCGTCCCCACAGTCCAGGGAGAGAAAAAAAAAACACAACAAAAAACCACCTACTCAGATGCTTCTTCCCCCTTCCTTCCCATACCCTCCCACTCCCACCAACCCACTCCACCCCCACCCCATACCCCCCCAAATAATGGATCCAAATGCAGAGAGCCAAAAAAAAACAAAAAAAAACAGAACACACAAAACAAAAACAACAGCAACAACAAAACGCAAAGCACGTACACCACTCCCAACCCCCTCCCCTTGCCATCCAGGAATCCCATGACATTCCTATTCACTAAATAAGCCATTCTAAACATAAAATCAAACAGACAAAGATCATGTAAACCATGGACGAGTTGGACCACAACATTCATAACCTCTCAGAAATTTTCTCTAATAGATTGGACCTTGCTTAAAACAACCTTAACTTGCTCAATTCTCAACAGATTTTGTTTGTTATGAACGTCAGAGATGTAGTTATGACACTGTATACTTGTGAATAATTATGAACATTGAAAAACGTACTGTTGTATGAAAATAACAAGAAACAGATAGCTATGACATGGTATTTATATTAAATCAATATTTCTATAGTATTCTTAGCAATATTTATATTTACATTATAACATATATACATATATATATATATATATATATATATATATATATATATATATATATATATATAATGACATAATATGTATTTATATTATTACATTATAACATATACATATATATATATATATATATATATAATGACATAATATGTATTTATATTATTACATTATAACATATACATATATATATATATATATATATATATATATACACACACATGTTATAATGTCATAATATAAATACATCATAATGTAATAATATATAAACATGTTATAATGTAATAATAATAATATATATATATATATATATATATATATATATATATATATATATATATATATATACATGTTATAAGGTAATAATATATGTTATAATGTCTCTCCCCTCTCACTCTGTGCTCCTCTGCCCTGACTCCTACAGGTTCATAGGGATGGAGGAGTGATTATTATTAGTGTATTATTATTATTATTTCCACTGATGATAACCACACCTTGAATGAGTTTAGCTCAATTTTTCAGAGCTAAAACAACTGACAGAAATCAACATAATGCCAACAGTTTAACTTAGTGTGCTAGCCAGGTTTTTATTTATCAAAATGGGGAGCACCGGGTTCATTAATTACATGGGACTCTCTGCTGTTAGCTGGAGCTAACTAATTGTTACTACCAGCAGTGATGAAGACTTACTTTCTTGACAAACCTGCGTATATCCAGTTGTCTGTGTGTGTGCAGCTCGTAGCTAGTGTGTCCGTATGTGTAGATGCAGCGGAGTGTAAAGTGGCAGTGAAAACGTGGACTGGATTTTCAGTAATGTGGGCGTTCTCTATGAACAACTGGAACGGATTGGGTAACGAAGCACTGACGCTGTCCTGCATGTTTTAGATGTTTCCCTGCACCAACACACCTGATTCTAATTAATGGTCCTAATTAGCTTGTCACCAAGGTCTGCACAACTCTGTTGATGACACACGTACTTGTATCACGGTGTGCTGAAGCAGGGGAGCACCTAAAACATGCAGGACAGGGGGGGCTCGAGGACCAGGGTTGGGAAACACTGATCTATGGGACCAACAGATTTATGATTATATTTAAGTGAATAGTGACAGGTTTATATCATTATTTATTTAAACTCATATTCGCGCATCTTTATATTGAATTGGTCTGCATTTTTTGTAAAAAAAAAAAAAAAAAAAAAAAATACAATAAGTAAAAAAAAAAAAAAAAACACCAAATTATTAAGGGGGGTTTAAGAATATTTGAGGGAGGCTTCAGCCCCCCTAGAATAGGTCTAACGACGCCACTGGTGGCGCTACAGCGTAATAGAGACACTTTGGCCGAGGGGGCTGAGGAAGAGGTTCCTGTCTTTGGAAATGTACCTCTTTCTATAGACGAATCCGGCGACCGGTTTGTGTGCGCCGCCATCTTGCGGCGGCGCCATTGCTGCGGTGGCAGGTGTCAATCTGCCACCGCAGCGCTGTTATTGTAACCTGACGCTACAGCATCATTATAGCTGGATTGATGATGTTAGACAGTGGCCTTCCATAAATAATGAAGGTATCTTAAATTAATGCTGATGTTAATTTATAAATAATGATTTGTTTGAGCGATAAGCAGGAAAGAATAGAGGAATAGGGAGATAAGGGAGTGTATGATTAAACACTGTAATATAGCTCTCTCCACCTCCTCTCCTTACAAGGCATGTCTGCACAATTAAATATTACCTGTTTATGTTTTGTTTAATTTTAGGTATCCAAGAATATTTTATTGATCGCCTGGCGTCCAATGACGAAAAAAAACGCAATTACAGGTCTCTAATTGAAGGGCAGAACTATCTCAGCTCCGGATGATACAGAATACATACATAACCCCAATCTTCAGATAAAACTAGTTTGTTGAGGAAAAAATATTAACTCTATTTGTAGCTGCAGAAGAAAAAAATAATCTCACGAGGAAAAGAAAAATATTGCTCACGCCTCTTCAGCATAAAAAAAAAAGAAAAGAGAAGTAAGAGTAATAAAAAAGATGTACTGTATGTTGTACTATTATACCAATTTATTGAAACACATGGCGAGTCAAACATTTACCAAAGCAGCTGCCAAACACTAAGGTAGTAAGACGTGGGTGTTGCAGAACTGCGGCAGTAAATCCTCATCGGAGCTTCACTCTTTAGTAGTGATTTCATATGAACCCAAACCATTAATAATCATTATTTTCTCCATATACCGCTCCCTGGCTTCCTTTTTTAAGGTATCCAGGTAAATTCCAGTTCCTTTCCAGCAGTTTAACATCTTTTTTTGCGTTCCGTCTGTTCACTTGGTGAAACAGAAAAGTAGTTTTTAAAGTCCATCCCTTCTTCATTCACTATCAAAACAAATGCACGTGACGGGACAGGAGTGTTCCGATGATACAAATACATTAAGAGAGCCTGGCAGGGAGCGGAGTAATAGATCCATACGTATATATGTCTATGGGCTGGAGCGGAGGAGCGGAGCCGCCACCGCAGTAATGGCGGCCCGCTCGACTTCCGGGTTTCGCCGGATTCGTCTATATTCATCAGCCTGGGGGGGGGGGGGGGGGGGCGGGTCATTGAATTTAAAGCAATATTCTGTAGTTAAAAACAATCCTAGGTTTATAATTAGATCGTAAGGAGTGTGAACCTTTATCAGGGTTGAAGGTTTTAGTGAGATTTGAATTAGCATTTACAAACGGCATTTAAAGGTATTGTGACATAATTTTTAACATGCTTTTAACACTATTAAAAGTCTTGGCCAATATCCCTCAAATGTGTCTAAAGGGGTGTAACAAGAAAAACTTCACTCCAGTACTCCATGCCTGGCTTTTTTTATGACAGTGTTTTTTGCGCAGTGAAAAACGCGTCCTTTTCCCCCTTTCCTGTCAATCATTGCCCCGCTCCTCCTCCCAAAATTCCCAGAAAGCACACAATACACTGAATGTTAAAAGTTCGGTTTTTTTGGGTGTAATTGATGTCAAGACACCCAACTAAACACAAAAAATCAAGAAAAATGTGTTTTTCATGTCACAATACCTTTAAAGTTAGCATATTGGGCAATAGACCTATGTCACAATAAATTACTATTTTAAATCTCTGACGAGAATCATAAATGTCTTTCCACTTAATTGTGAGGATCCCCAAAGACTTTGTAACTGTACAGAAAATGTATATAAAAAAAATGTATAAAAATAAACAACAAACAAACAAAAAAAAAAAAAACATTGACTGTACAGGCATCTCCTTCCACCAATTCGTATAGAAGTCTGTACAAGTCGACTACTGAAAGACTTCCTTTTGTCTGTAGGGACCCTTCCACACCATCACGGAAGTGAAATTACATTTTTGATATTTGTCAGATGCCAAAAAGAGGAATTTATTTCCAGGTAAGTCATTTGCCCAAGTGCTAACATCCAATGGCAAAATCTTTGATTACTTTGATTGGTCCCCAATAAAGCATTACACTCCTTACCATGTAATAACCGACCAAAGGGTTTTATAATTCCAGACTGTTCCTTTAAAACTAAGTAACACAAAGTGCCACTTTGTTTGGAGCCATCTGGATCTGACAGTCACTGGATGATCCATTCAGATTTACAGGATCCTTTGTCATCACAGACCGTAATCATCACGAAATTACCAGCTTCTCTTTCTTCTTCCAACGCCACATAATGCTGCAGTTGACAAGCTTCAGAAAGAGCTCAACCCTGCTGAAGAGAAGACGGGTGGAGTGCACCTGTGTCTCACTCCACCCACACAACTGACTGTTATAAACAAACGTGTACATGACTGAAAAGTTTGATTTTTGTCCTGTATCCCTATGGAAATTTCACTGAAACAATAAGCAATTGCAACATAAAAAGAAAAGCCCATAATTCTCCTTCAATATTAGTTGCCACAAAAGGATTTCATTTTTCAAGGAAACTGATATCTTTGTTGTGATAGAAAACCCTGCCTGCGTGATGCGATATCACTGCAAAGTTACTCAGCTTCACTAAACTGATGAAATACATATGCTTGACCTTTGAAAAACAAACAAATCAAATAATGGATGTCAGTGAAGTAAGGTTACACTATATTTTTGCATGATTACCAAGTGCTTGGCCAGACATTTTAGAGAGCAATGACTTCTCTGCTGCCTTATAAAGAGGGGGGAACTCTGTCAAAAGTTGTTAAATTTCAGCTCTGTGTGCTGCACTGTCTGCAAATCTAAGCCCAGCCACTGACTCGACTCAAGTGGTTGTCAAAACACATCAAAATTATGACCAGACAAGCTCTAAAAGTACTTTCACAACTAAGAGAGGTCCGTAGGATTCTATTTGGCTTCCATTTATTTTAAAAAGCAAATCTCACAGTTTCAGTGAAAAAAAAATCCACACCCCAATGTCAATTTCCTAACTTCTTTACCAATGCTTCACCTTTCCACATTTCACAAAAATGTAGTTAATGTTAGCTTGGTGGCAATTACATTCACATTTACTGAAGAAACAGTCGGTCCATGCACAATAAAATGGGTTGAAGGTGTAAAATGTTCTTCTCAACCGCAGGATCTGCACAAGGTATCTGGCTTGAAGGATAATTAGAGGTTTGTAGCTATGGCTTGCACCTATACCTTTAATCAGCCCAGTTTCATAAATAGATAAAAAGGATATACGATTGTGTTTGTTTTGATGGAAATAATTGTATACTTTGGTGAAACCCAGCACGAGCAGCAAAGGTGATTTATTTGAGTGGGGAGCAAAGCAATGGCCCAGGAATGGCCCACTTACTTTACAAAGATGATGCTTTTGGGTCTGGCTGTTTGGAGATGTCTCCCTGCATCCCAAAATTATCTATTAAAAACACATTTTCAAACCTAGAATTGCTTTTTTTTTTAGCTCTTTTCAAGTAAAGTAATCATCTCACCCAAGTCACTGAGGATAAAAACGTTACAGCGAACATAGACGTCTAAGCACAGTGGCTGTGGAAGACGTGCACCTGTAATTTAAATGTAAATAGATCATCGATCCAATTCAATACCCACCGGTTTAATAATACATTACAGTATATATGTGTTTAAATATTAACAATGTTCATCATCACAAAAGAACGGTTTCATCCTTTTTTGTCTTCAAATCCATTAGATTTCATAAAAGTGTCTTTAGTGTATGTCTGGAGGGACGATGTAGATGAATAGCTCAATCAATATCTGACTCAACAGCCTCCGCCACTACATCCTTCACAGTGTCAAAACAAAAGGACCATCCCAACTGTTATCAGCAGCGAGTCTAAAAAGCCAGCTCCATCATAGTATGGGCTGCATCCGTGTCCTTGACAAAGGTAATTTACAGTCCTGTGATGGCAGCATGAACGCTATACGGTACATGGGGAATTTAGAGCAACATATGCTGCATCAAGACAAAATCTTTTTACAGGGACATGATGCATTTCGTTTAATATGACACAGCAGAAGCATATTCTCCACACATTACAAAGGCAGGACTGCATACGTACAGTTACTGAACTGGCTTCCATGCCGTTCTGACCTGCAGTATTTCCAATCAAGAAAAAATAGATCAGCCGTGTGTTGTTGCACACCTCAAGATGTGACTGCAGGAAGAATTGACAAAATAAAAGCTTACATTTTACATCGCTTGCAGTGCCAGAATATCTTCTATGTGTTGTGAAAGGAATGGCAACATTCAAAAGTAACGAAAGCTTTTTGTTGCTGGCCTGAGATGCAGAAGTGGATGTGTAGTAAACTGAACAAAATAAATACAGTTTATGTGGCATAACCCCCCCTATACTGTCTGGAAAAAAAGGGGTGAAACTCAAAGTACATCAGTCACTGCATCTTATTTTATTATAAAGTACAAACATCTTCAGATTTTGATTAATGGAGTCAGATCTTGATTAATGTAGTCAGTCGTTATTGCCATCTTGTGGTAAAACACGGGTACTGCACATGCCCTGCAAAATAAAGCGAATAAACAACAGAAGAAAAACAAAATAAAATAATTAGTGGAATTTACATAATATGAGGATTTGACAGGGTAATATCTTCATTATTTTAATTGTTTTATTTATATAAATTTTGGTGTGGTGCAACATTTTTTTGCTGATCCTTCCCCTTTTGTCAGGAAGTGCTATTGCTATTCATCATTTTTCTGGGTCTTTAACAGTGTTCAGATGAATGGCTCACGTCAAAAAACGCCCACATGGATGGCATGACGATTTTTAAACAGAGCATAGCATTGCAACAAAATGATCAATGTCACTTTTCGTCTGCACCATGTTCTTGACACTGCATATATCAGAGCAACATAAGACTGGATCTGTGATTTGCAGTGCTAATAAAAGATAATCTGGGTGCCATAACCTTTTAACTTTAAAAAGCATTTTTCAGAAACATGTAGCAGGTTCTCCAAGAACAGCACAAAAGTCTGAGATCTCGGATTCTCAGATCCATTTTGTCTTAAATTTAAATTACTTTAGCACTCGAAAGGGAAATGTGATGCATCTTAATGTGATACAGCAAATAAAAAAACAACAATCTTTTAGGATGGTGTGTAACAAAGAAAATTTAATTAAGGGTTTTTATTGTTTAGTTTTGAAATATTTCTAAACTTGTATTCAGAGCTTTCTGTTCAGTTGACATTAATTGTTGAAAAATTGCATTGAACAAGGTAATTTTATATTTCTACCCGCAGACTTGTATTTTTGCTACTAGAAAACTGTTGCCCAAGGCAAGTCTTCTTTTGATTATAATGGCCTCCTAACACCTTTTTCAATAATCTGGATATTGTTTACTTTTCCTTTTTCTTTGAAGACGATCTCTTGCTTGTCTCTTTTCTCACGAGAACATTTTATTAAATCCTGGAGGCAGCTGTCAGAGTAGATCTTAATCCTTTTCTTTCTTCTATGCGCCCTTTAACTTTGCTGAGATCCAGCTGAGATTAAAGTATTATCCCTTTCCATCAACTCACTTTAGATCTGTAAATCGCCCGTCCTCACGCCGGGGGAACCCTGGGATAAGCTGGCTTGGAAAGGTTAGTCCTTCTTTTGTTTACAAGTTACTTTAATATTTACTAGTAATGTATGTTTGATATTGATGTATTAGAGTAATTACTTTCACAATCAGAGTACATTCATATGCACACAATTAAATGGCAAAACCATTCATTTCCAAGTCATTAAAATGGCTTCTTATTTTATTTTCCTCAATAGTTTTACAGTGTATTTATTGCAGACAAAGATCACTAAAGAAAAGAAAGATCACTAATTTAAAAAGGCATGCTTAAATTTATCCATGGATGAGAATGTCCTCAAAGTTTCTTAATATAACTCTTTTCATACACAATCATTTGGAAAGATAATTACACAGAAGTCTAGAATTATAACAATGTATTGTTATATATTTAAAGACAGCCTTGAGGACATGTTTTCCTGTTTGCTGCTGAAAGCAATTATAATATCAAATGAAATTGGTTTTATTAAAATTCAAATGCACTGTGAGATACACAGATTTTTTAATGGAGTGTGTTTATGTTTTATATGTTGGAAAAAGCTTAATCACGAGCCATTGTCTTTAGATCATTTTTTTCTGTACTCTGAAAGTATTTTTCTGTCACAGCAATTTGTGTAGTTGGAGTGAGTCAGTGAATGTCAGTGAATATCCTCATGACTCTTCGCAAAATAGAGAATTAAAGTCAGCTGCCTAATATCAGCAGATAGCACACGCACACAAAAAATAAAATAAAATAAAAATAGAAAGAAGTCTACATCATTTTCTAACAAATATGTAATTACATATTTTCACCACAAGGGGGTAAAATTGCATCATTTTCAGAACAAGTGACTGCATCACTGGTATGTTAGGTGGTGCTGTTTGCAGATACTTTTGTTTATTTTATTTCCCTCATGTTATGAATAGTTAGATGTGGTTTTGAAATAATCTTAAAAAGTTACCTTGAACAAAAACTGCAGACAAGCTTTTTCAAATGTAAGCATTTCAAAATGTAAAAACAGAAAAAAACCAGACTTTTCTAGCAAATTTGCTTTCCTTCCCTTATTGGAGATCCCATTTTTGGGGAGGACATTTTAATAACTATAAATCCAACAGCCCCTGTTGCTGGCATCATAAATGGTTGACAACTAAGGTGACTATATTTAGTGACTTTATTATGAGAAATTCATATTCATAGGGGGAGGCCTGCCAGATCTCCTGAAACCCTGTCCATCTTTAAGCCCTTTATAGTAGCACTGCTGATGTCTGGTTCCCTGCCAGCCGCTCAGCTCTAAGCTCACATAGATTCAGGCCGAACGGATAAGTCCAATAATGTTAGAGCCACAGCAGCAGTTAAAAGTTCAGAGTCAGAGGCAAAGCACTTCAGGTCACTTCAGACATTGACCCAGACTCAGTGACTCATCGACTCACAGCTTTCAATGGAACAAACAACATAATAGAGACATAACTTGTCACACACTGCTGCTCTTGACTTCAATCGATTGAAAACAAGCTTCCTCTTCCCTGCAGAAACTGGATGTAAAATTTTGTTGCTGAATGAAGCTTTTGTGGGTTTAAATGAGCAAAGATACAGTTATGGGATACGTTTCACTGTGCAATAGGCAAAGCAACCAACAAGGTGATTCAAAGTGCTTTACAGAAACATTAAGACATCATCATATAGTACAAAAAAAGGAAAAAAAATAATTAAATCTAAAAAAAGAAAAAAAAATAGATAAAAACAGTAGTTAAAATATGATCAAGTTTAGGAAGTCAAGCTTAAAATCATCAGTTCAGATTTGAAACTTTGTTCAAATGTAGCTGAGAACAGGTGTTTTTTCAACTTTGGCTTTGTGGGAGTTTCTTCTTCCACAGGCGTAGGGCCCTTGTAATCTTCCCTAGGGATTGGGACACCACTTGCTACGTCACTGCGTGGTTTACGTTCGGGTACGTAAGCAACTGCGTAGTTACGTTTGCACATACGTCACACCATATCAGGAAGCCGAGAGCTAAAAGCTGTTTTAATTTCCGCTGTTAGGCTGTTAATATGCCACTTTATTAAGTTTTAATATTTTTTCAGGCGTAAAAGTAACCGTTAAGATCCCCAACCTGGGCTCAGTTTATCCAAATAACGCCTGTTAAGAAATTTGCTCTGATGTTTTCGGGATGAGAAGAGCCGCCGGGTCGGGAGCTGATTTATGGTTCTACGTTAAATCGACGCAGAGCCTACGGTACGCGGCGACGCGCACCGTACGGCGCGTGTTGCCGCGTAACCTACGCCGTAGGCTCTGCGTTGGTGTAACGCGGAACCATAAATCAGCCTTTATTCTGGCGAGATCTGAAGATACAACGCAACAACGACCAAGCGATTGATTATGTACATTCACTGAGTAAATATTATGAAAGTAAAATATATATTTCTCGCTAGAAATGTAATCAAAACGCATTTTTATGCAGAAACTAACTCAAAATATTGATTTTATTCACTAAAAATTAGAAATGTCCGCCATGTTTTTTTGTTTGATTCAGTCTGCAAATGATGACGTAAAGCATTCCAGGAATTTTTTCCGGCCCTCGGTCGCGAAGTCAGCATCTGAAATCCCTAGCTGTGAAGGGCTAGATTCATACACATTACCCCTCGTTATCCCCACTAGCCCTAGATGCAAAGAAGAATTGGGACACCACTACCCTCATGGGAACGTGCAAGGGGGTAGGGCTGAAAAGTAGGGCTAGGGGGTGTAATGGGACTGGCCCTAAGACTGACATTTTCCACTGTCCATATTCAAGCATATGTCACTAAACACTTTGGTCAGAGCAGTCTCAGTGCTGTGGTGCTGTTGAAAACCTGACTGGAAGACATTGTAGCAGAGGTTGTGTGTTAAAAAGTTAGTCAGCTATTGAAAAAACTGCTTTTTCAATGACTATACTTAAAAATGGACGATTTGAGATCAGCCTGTAGTTGTTCATTTGTGACTTGTCAAGATTTTCCTTTTTCAGCAAAAGCCTAATTACAGCTGTTTTCAGTGGCTCTGAATAATAGGTCATACCAGACCTAATGTCTTCTGCACTTCAGTACTACGGTGTCACAGCCAGTCTACTGATTAGGTTATAGAATAATGCAAGCAATCTGTATGTCCCGATTCGGTGACATTAATTTTCACACTGAATATATCTTACTTAAACAGCAATGAGGAATTTAATCAGGCTTTTAGAAAGTGAAAAGATTTCCTTCAGACACTGTTGGATAGAAAAACAATAAAATATACTTACATTCGTCATATCATTAAGTTGAGCATTTACATCATGTTATAAAAATTCATTATTGTATTACCTTGACTAAAACAACACTTGTAAAATGATGGTCTTGCTGAAGCTATACTAAATCAAAAATAAGGTTCAAGGTCAGTGTAACAAATCAAGGAAATGTGGTAACCCATGTATATATTCAAATGGACCCACACTGGCAAGAAGCTCTGCACCCCAGGCACTGACCCCTAAATAACAGAAGAAGATGGAACACTGAAGAAGTAATCTGTAACAAAAGAAAATGACCACACTGGATATCTCATTTGCATCTCATTTATGAAAACTGTGCACAGCACAAATTAAATATACAGAGCTATTCAATTCACTCCTCAATACGGCACCAGTTTGAAGACAAAATAAATCTCAGTAGGCTGAAATGAGGCATATCACCACGTATCACAGCCGTCAGATGTTCTCATTACAATAAATACATTCCTCTCTTCCAGTGCATCTATACTAGGACATGGTAGTCAAATTAAATGACCAGTAGCTCATGTAAACATCATGTATGCATGCATGTATGCATGTATGTATGTATGTGTGAGAGAGAGAAAACCCCAGGGCCTCAGGGCTTGATATTGGGACCATTCTATTTTCATTATATGGTTTGAATCCGTGTGAAAATGTGACAAATGCCTGCGGATTAATGTACTGATGTCTCACTAGGACCTCATCCATCTTATTCTCAAATAACTAGGAAATAGCGTTGAATTTTAAGATAACCACTCCCCACAGATCTGAAGTACAGACGTATTTGGGGATTATCTTGGATCAGACCCTGACTTTCAAGCGACATGTTGAAAACCTTTTATCCAAACTAAAACTAAAGTTGGGCTTCTTTTTCAGGAATAAATGCTGCTTTTCTCATCAAGTGCATATTTAATCTCAGCAACTTTTATGTCAATAATGGATTATGGTGATTTACTTTATATGAACACAAACGGTCACAACTGGAGTATGTGGGGCCCATATGCAGGAGACAAAGGTGGCAGGTGTTCCAAAAAAAGGTGAATTATATAAACAAAAAGTGCTGCTGAGCAGGATTCAAAATGAAACAAGATCCCAACCTTGACAAATACAGAATTTAACCATGACAAGAAACATGATGGTGAATACAGTACGGACAAGCAGGGAGTAAGGGATAGACAAGATAAGATATACACCTGGGACTTAATGAGACACAGGTGCAAACAATCAGGGCAGATGGGAACAAGGGAAGTCAAGACAAAACTAAAAACACAAGGACACAGGTTTTCAAAATAAAACAGGAACATGAATCCAAAAGCTGTGACAAAACCCAAAAACCGTGACACAAACTGATCAATATCTTTAAAAAGCTGGATGCTGTGTATCATTGTGCTATAAATAGCTTTATAGGCTATGAGAATTGAAGTCACTGTTGCGTTTTGTTTGCCACAGCCAAATGCCATCTTTCTATGTTCGAAGGCTCGCACTGGTTTGTTTTTATTAATAAATGTATTCCTGCACTGCTCCCCTCATCTCTCTGAACTCATGGTTCATGATCAAAGTTATTACGCCCTTCAAACACAAAGTTCCTCCATGATGCCAAGGCCAAGAGTGAAAACAGAGCTTGGGGAAAAAAAGCTTTTAAATACACTGCCCTGACCTTCAGAAAGATTTGGAAATGTCAGAACTAATCACCTTGGTTGAATTTAAATCAATTTTAGGGGAGAGACAGGGGCATTATCTTGGTTCATGTAACTGCTCTAATTTAGGTAAAATCATATGTTCTGCTTATTTTTGTATGATTGATGGGGCTCTGGGTTTTATTTATTTGTGACGCAACTATTATGTGTTTTAATGCAGCCATCTTGGCCAGTTCTTTCTTGTAAAAAAGATTTTAATCTTAATGAGAATTTTTGCCTGGTTAAACAAAGGAAATATATTTATAAAACATAAATAATTGGAAATCGTGTATTTAAGTATTAGGTCATACTAACAACAATAACAAAAACACCATTGCATATATATATATATATATATATATATATATATATATATATATATATATATATATATATATATATATATAATATGGTGAAAATAGGACATAAGAGGGTAAATTGCAGCATGGTGCAGCTAATCATCATCCCTGGATCATCAGCAGGTGAAGAGACCCTCATTGAAAAGGGGTTAGGAAAGAAAAAAGTTACAGCTGCACATTTGTCTGGAAATGGTTATAAAACCAATTCCAAACTATTTGGAGTTCAACGTTCCACAGCAAGAGAGACTCTCCAGAAGTGGAAAACATTAAACATTTTCCAACCTTCCTAGGGATGGATATGTCATTAAATTTAACCCAAGGTCAGACCGTGCAATTCAAAATCTTTAGAGTTACACCTCAGATGCTACAGGCCTCATGGAGCGTAGTAAATGTTAAAAGTCCATGACAGCACAATTAGAAGAGGGCTGAACAAGTACTGTTTGGAGGGGTTGCCAAAAGAGGCTTTCTGTTGTTTAAAAAGAACATCAAAGCACAACTAAAGACTCCAGAAAAATCTCCTATGGACAGATGAGACCAAAGTGGAGTTGTTTGGCCTCAATGCAGAGTCTTATGTTCCAAGAGCACCTGGCTGCAGGCTGCATAGAGAATGGAGAAAGTATAGAGGCTGGAAGTGACATGGTTCTGGTTTACAGAGGAGCAGAGTGGAGCACAATCTGCAGCCAGGTCCTTCTATGTTTGGCAAACCCCCCCGCCGCCCTTAAACCTTTTTGAAGCAATACCTCATACCCACTGTCATGCATAGTGGTGGTGGGGTGTTGATTTGGGATTTGGTTAAAGCTGATCATCTTGCAGTAACTGAGTCAGCCACAAATTCCTTTTACTACCAATTAAATGTGAGGCAATCTGCCACATGCCACAGATCCAAAGTATACCAGTATTTCTACATCAGAATGGCTCAAAAATAAGAAAAAATGAAGGAGCTGGGATGGCTTAGTACAAGTCCTAGCCTCAACCCAACTGAAACGCAGTGACTTTAACTTTGGGGTGCCACCAGGACCAGAAGCACCATAATCCAGTTGCATTGTGTTTTTCCCTTGTCGTCAACCTGGCTTCCCGGTCTCACTAGAATAAGGCTTACAAGAGCTGTTGAGCTGTCTAGATTTATGAGATTATTAAAGCTTCAAGATTGCGAGGGAATCACTTATTAATTTAAAGATGCATTTTTCACAATTTCTTGTCGATGTGACATATAAAAATGATGTGATAAAATACTCTTCTCGACCTCTAAAATGAATCTATTCATCTGACACAGTAGATATCTCTTTTGAAACCTTCTGTATTGCATAGAAACAGCTTCACAGATTAATGTAACATTAATTCATGAGCCAGCACCCACCTGTGGTGTTTATTTTGAAAACTGAGCGGGTTCTCTGTGCCATTCTTGTGTCTAACTTCCTGCCAGCTTGATCTATTATATATGAAGTGAAGAAGCCTTTTGGCACCAGAGCGCCAAAACAAACTTGGTGTTTATCTTTAGCGGAGCAGAGCAGACAGTTGCTTCTGGGACTCCTCTAGAGATTGGCAATGGTTGGCACAGTGCAGCTTCTGCACTCGCTGGGACCCCGGCATAAGAGAGCTGTGCATAAGTGCCCCAAAAACTCAATGAACTGAAGCAACATTGTAAAGAAGAATGGGCAAAAATTCAAAACATTTGAAAATATTGATAATAAATAAAATAACATCATGCAGTAAATTACTTCTTGAGGTTATTCCACCTGAAAGTGGCTCAGGTATATGGAATCTTTGGGGATATTTAATGCTAACCAACTGCATTTTTTATGTTTTAGATTAATTTTTGTAAAAATCTTGTTAAATGTTTTACATTTTAACATTACATGTTGTTGCCAAAATCCACTACAATTCTCTAAAATTTCTTTTTTTTTTTACTAACAAATTGACTGGAATTAAAAGAGGACATACAAAAGTTAGGACATGACTGCAGCAGTTACCATCAGTAAATCTTTTTTGTGATGAAGAATGTGTTAATAGTTCAATCTATAATGTCAGTACTTTAATCTATAACACTACATCATATTTCATGAAGATTAAACTGTTTTGGATGCACACTCTGACAATAGCTGATAACTCTCCCAACACTTTTGAAAGGCACGTGTGAAGAAAAAGAAACATCTGAAGGGGCAATAAACTTGAAAGGCTTTTCCTCTTTGTGAGAGAAGTAAGAGAAGTTAACTAGGTGACTCCGAAAGGAAAGGGCCGGGAGGCGTGATGGTACTGGTAGGGGAGGCAGGGAGGACGGGAAGCAGGAAGGGGTCGGGAGGGGGTGAGGGGTGATCCTTCTCTGGAAAATGTATTGGTCTAGTTGGAAAAACAGGTCCCTAAAAAAATAGAAGAGCAGGAAAATTTAGGGGTGAGGGGATCCGGAGCTGTGGCCTGCAGATGAACCCATCAGGGACTTTGCTTGATGGGGTCATTCCAAGTTCAGGTCTTTCCCTTGCTGACTCTGCGAGAGCGGAGGAGCTGTCCATGGCTGAAGGGGCCTGCTCTTGACGGCCTCCAGCCCCTGCTGCGAGCCCCCCAGGGGCCCTGTAACACAAACCCATTTCCAGCAGGAGTTCTGCGGGGTGTGTGGGTAACGGGGGCATGCCCTGGGTAAACGGAGGTCATTCTGAGGATAGAAGTGTGAGGAGAGCCACCTTCCCCTATAAATATTTTTCTGACAGTTAGATGAAGGTTTGTTTTTAAAGCTCTCATCCCTGAGTGTCTTTGTAAAGGCTTGTGTTACTATTCTCACTGGACACAGAAACAGCTCTGCAATGTGAAAAACACAGTGTATATAGTCACAGAGAAAATATCCTGCAGCAATACCGTGAAATTGAGTCAGATAAGAGACACTGACTCAGCCTTCTCTTTCTTTCACTATAAATCCAGCATGTAAAATGAACAATAAAGTTGTTTGTTTTTCTTTCACCTGTTCTTGACTTGAATGGTCTGCTCATGTGCGAACTTTGAAGAACAAAAAATCTAGTTGGATGTGTGGACAATGGAGATGGAGAAGGAGCATGTAGGTTTTCGAAAAAGACAAATGAGGGACAATCTATCACAGACCAAACACCAAGTCAGGGGTGGCCAACTAATCAGGCAGTTTGCACAGGCAGCACAGCATGGGCCCTTTGAGTGGATAAGTGGTCCCTCCCTTAATGTCAAGAGTAAAGCTTGTACCAGGGGTTAGGGGGAGGTTGGCAGGGAGTTAATGAGATGACTGAGATGACAGCAATGAGAGGTTTGAAGACCTATGACACAGTGCAAGACACAGATTGATAAAGATGGCTTGCAATCTGTCTAGATTTACGAAGTGTTTGTTTATTGGTTATCACATCAGGTGGTCACAAAGACATACAAGTCGGACTACAGCATGACAGAAACAGCAAATTTGTTCACAGCTATTTTATTCCAGGGCGCTTTGAGCAAGACGTTATCTCCAGAAATAGTAAATGAGCACAATACTGCAACACACTTGGGATCATCAAATTTCCTGAGCTATTTGAGTAATATCCCTGAGGACATTAATGAACGAATAACAAAAACACTGTAATGGTATCCACAGTTAAGCAAATAAAAACCAAAAACTACTTTCTTCGCAGAGCTTAAACCAACCATTGAAAATAATTCATTCATCATGGCAAATCATTAATTTCTAAGTATTTTTTACATTTTACCATATATCAAAGAAACATACATAATGTAGAACAGAAACACCATGCTACCTACAGTTCATCATTTCCTGCGCCTCTAAAAAATCTTTGCACATATTTACATTCATATAAATGTTTTTTTCACGCAAGTGTTTCTTTTTTTCTGTCAAGATTTATTTTCCTTTTATAACAGATCTTCAACATTCTGAACTACTCTGAGCCCCTCCCCTTTAAGGGAGAGCCCGAACACCATCTGGAGGAAGCTCATTTCCACCACTTGTATCCACAATCTCGTTATTTCAGTCACTACCCACAACTCCTGACCATAGGTGAGGGTAGGAACGTAAACCGATTGCTAAATCAAGAGCTTTGCCTTTCGGCTCAGATCCTTCTTCACCACAATAGATTGTTGCAGAGCCTGCATCATTGCGGACGCTTCACTGATCTGCCTATCAATCTCCCACTCCACTCTTCCCTCACTTCAGAACAAAACCCTGAGATACTTGAACTCCTCCATTTGGGTAGTATTTGATTCCCGACCCGGAGAGGGCCCTCCACCCTTTTCTGGCTAAGGACCATGGTCTCGGATTTGAAAGTAATGAATGGAATCAGTGACAAAGGGGAAGCCTTGGTGGAGTCCAACCCCCACGGGAAAGGGGTCCGACTTACAGCCGACAATGCAGATCAAGCTCTGACACCGGATGTAGAATGACCGGACAGCCCGTTTAAGGGATTCTGACACCCCGTACTCCTGGGGAAGCCCCCACAGGAGTCCCAGAGGGACAAGGTCGAAAGCTGTCTCCAAGTCAACAAAGCACATGTGGTCTGGTTGGACAAACTCCCACGCACCTTCCAGGACCCTGCTGAGGGTGTAGAGCTGGTCAACTGTTCCATGGCCAGGACGAAAACCTCACTGCTCCTCTTCGATCTGAGATTTAACTATCTGGCAGATCCTCCTCTGAATAGACCTAACCAGGAAGGTTGAGGAGTGTGATCCCTCTATAAGCGAAGCACACCCTCTGTCTGTATTCAATGTTGCGCAAGCATGTCAACCAAGACAGCCACAGAACATCCAGAGCCCTAAGGAACTCAGGGAAGATCCAACTCCCCCTTGCTTGCCTTCCGTGCCTTGCTTCTCAACAACCTCTGTGACCTCCGCCTCAGTGATAGGAAAGCCCACCTCCAAGTTCAAACTCTCTGTTTCTTTATAGGAAGGCATATTACTGGGATTGAGGAGGTCCTCAAAGTATACCCCCCCTCACACCGTCTCACAATATCTCTATTTGAGGTCAGCAGTGCATTAGCCCTACTATACACAATATTGGTGGTGCACCGCTTCCCCCCTCCTGAGCCGTCAGATGGTGGACCAGAATCTCTTTGAGGCCATGCACAAGGCATTCTCTGTGGCCTCTTCAAACTTGTCCTAGGCCTGGGTTTTTGCCTCAGCAACCATCAAAGCTGCATCCCGGTTGGCCTGCCGGTACCTACCTGCTGCCTCTGGAGTCCCACAGTCCAGAAAAGCACTATAAGACTCATTCTTCAGCTTGATGGTATCCCTAACCACTGGTGTCCACCAGCACATTAAGGGATTATGGCCATGACAGGCACCGAAAACCATATGACCCCAGTCTTGGACAGCTGCCTTGACAATGGAGGCACAGAACATGGTCCCCTCAGATTAAATGTCCCCCGCCTCCATCGGGATGTGGTTGAAACTCTACCGGTGGAAGTTGTAGCTCTCTCAGGAGACAGGAGACTGACAGACAATCCCAGCAGACCCTCACAATACATTTGGGCCAACCAGTAGGCCGACTACACCCCTCCCAACGGTGGTGAGACCATAGGAACACTGGATTCAATATTTAATTCCTAAGACAACAGAAGAAAACAGTATGATAATTGCAAAGCGGAAACAGTAAAGAATGTTCTAACATTAATTTAATTTAATGAAAACAAAAGTATTGCAATAGTCTTCAAATGGAAGTCAAATCATGGCTGTCAACACATCTTATTTGATTCATAGTATAGAAAATTAATATGCATTAATTAACATATATGCATCCATTCATTTTCCACTACTGCATCATACTGTTCAGGGTCATGGAGGACTGACACCTGGAGAGAGGCGTTACCCTGGATAGGTCACCATTTCACAAGTCAACCAGACATGCATTTTTAGTATTCTTTTATTATTTTTTTTGGAATGAACGATTAATCCATATTGCCCAAACTAAACCCAGCCAATCCAGTGGGAGAATGTAAAAACTCCAGGCTGCCACCTTAGATTTATTTCAGTTCAATTCAATTCAGTTTAATGTGATAGCATGCAAATTTGTAAAAAAAAAAAAAAAAAAAAAAGGTTGCTCGCTAAGCTTGGTATAGCCGCTGAGAGTGGGGGGGAGACCAGTTTAATCGATGATAGGACAGGATAGATTTTCCAGGGCCAAGTCAGGGTTTCTCAAACAAGAAAGCACTGCTTCGGAACCAGGAAAAAAGATGCTTCTCTGGCTCTAAAACTCTGTTAGGCTAGATGCAAGAACTGGCTACATTAGAAATTAGATCCAGAATTATCATGTAACATTGTTGTCACATCTGTCCATTGTTTAGTCCCTCCATCCTGGGGTGTAAGCCAGTAATGGCATCAACAAAGGCAGGATGAAGGCTCGCCTACTGTTGTGTGACAGTATTTCCCATAAGATAGAAAATTCGCTTACTTGTAGTGCTGGAAGTTAGGAGAGCCAAATAGCTTTTGTAAAACTTGGCCAAACATGGAAATCTGCTCTGATTATATGGGCCCACCACTGCAGCAAGCTCTCTGGGGTGGACATATGAATCATAGAAATAATCAAGTATTTCCTTGGCTGTGGTGGAGTAGTGTGTTGTTCTTCTCTCACACGACTAAACTGGATGGGTTGTTTCTAGTTTACTGCAGCCACCTACCAGGCCCCTCACTGTTTAATTCAATGCTACTAGGAATCATGTAAGCAAGTAGTCAACATAAAGCATAAAATATCACACTGCTGCAAGGCTAACAGCAAAATCTCAGAATTTTTCACTTGTCATCCCCTTCCCCATTCACTTCAGAGTGCATTTTAAAAATCTGGTTTTAACATATAGAGGTTTCAGTGATCAGGCAGCACCTTACATGAGAGACCTTCTGCAGCCCGATGTCCCCAGCCAGACCCTGAGATCACGTGACCAGGGTCTGCTCATTATGAAGCAAACACGGCTGCGATCTAAAGGTAACGAAGCCTTTGCAGCAGTGGCTCCCTCCCTCTGGAACTCCCTTCCTCTCAGCCTGAGAGCTGGAGACTGCATTTTCTTTAAAAAGCAGCCAAAATTGCATCTTTTTACAATTACTTTTGCTTAGTTTTTCTTTGTTTATAGATTTTACGATTTGTCCTGTGTCTAATTACTCACTTACTTACTACTGAGCAGTATAATCCACTAGATGATGATGCAACGCCTACCACTAATGGCGCCAGGAGCATTGTTAGAAAGGTCTTTGTATTATTGTCTGCTGTTGTTCAAAGCATTTTGGCAGCTCATTTTATTTCTTTTATAAAGTTAAGTATGTTTACCTCGAAAGGACTTGAACGTATTGTTGTTTAACTTTTTGGCATAACTGCTTGTAAAACCAGTTATGCAAATGTTTTTTTTTCATGACCAGTGTTT
The DNA here is from genome assembly GCF_033807715.1 of Cololabis saira. Taxonomy (NCBI): domain Eukaryota; kingdom Metazoa; phylum Chordata; class Actinopteri; order Beloniformes; family Belonidae; genus Cololabis; species Cololabis saira. The sequence continues at coordinate 17,094,119 of NC_084594.1, forward strand.
TACGATCCCATAAGAAATAATGAAAAAGAAAGCAGAAAAAGCTAGGATAATATGAAAAATGCAAATTGTAAATAAATAAATACATATCAAGCTTCAAGATTCTCATCAAATTCATTTCATTTGTTGATATACAGTATATCCTTTTTTGATGTTACACTCGCAACACATTCCAAAAAAGGTTGCTGGAGAGACACTTTGATGCCAGTAATAAGGTGAAAGAAGAAAATGATGATGAAACTTTAAACAGGTGATGTCAACAAAAGCGAGATCCACGAAAGGGAGGAAAAGGGAGGAAAATCACTCAAATGTTTAAAAGCAATGTTTCTCATAAAAGGTTTGGAGGAAATATGGATATTTCACCCTTTACAGTAAATATAATAATTAAATAATTCAAAGAAATTTGGGGAATTTTATCATGCAATAGGCAAGGAAATTAACATGCACTTGTCACCTGATCTCTAAACTTGCAGGCGGCACTGCATCAAGAACCGTTCATCAATTGATCAAGTGATGTAACTACACAGGGAAGGGATAACTTTGTCTTTGGAACTTTGGAAACTTTTGTCAAGCATTACGGTACAGGGCTACATTTACAAATGCCAAATACAATTTTTACTGTGCAAAACAGAAGCCTCATCTGCACCTTGGCCAGACGCAGCATCTTTCAGCTCAGAGGTAAAATGGTTGCACCATCACACTGGTATTCCAGATCTGCTTTGGAAGATATGAGTATTGTGTGTTCCAGACCAACAATGAAGAGGAGCATACAGACTATCATGGGCAACAAGTACTACTATGTTGTAGTAGGGAGTTGTGTGAGTGTCCTTGCCACAAGTAAATTACACTTAGGAAGTAAAACAGTAAAGTAAATTGTTTTTTTAGAGCAACGCCGTCTTAAAGATGACATCATATCCAAGGATTCCATGCATTTTCCAATAAATAAACTCGAAACCTCAGTCAGTGCACACTTTAAAGGCATATCTGAGGAAAAAACAGAGTATGGGCTCTTTACAGAATACAAAAACTTTTCATATTTGGGCTCCTGTTTCCCAAAATCCTTTATTTCCTTTTACAAGATTGTATCAGAATGTATGTGTTGTCCCAGGAAACAACAGTTATTTGGGTGTCGAGAAAGAGTTTATCCGGCACAAATACAATTTGATCCCAAATATTTTAGGATATTAGAGAGTTAGAGCATTTAAGAACATTTTGTCTCCATTAGTAAGACTACAAGACCTGTTTCTCAAACACACCGGCAGCCAGTATCTGTCTCGTTGACCAGAGCGTCATATAAAATTAAGAGAAGGGAAAGCAAAATGGGGTGTGAAAAAATGCGGCATGACAGAAAAGACTGAGAGAAGTTGAGCGAAGAGGGAGGGTAGAGTCGAGAGGTGAAGGAGGGTGCAGGGGATGAGGGGAGAACGGGGGAGGGGGGGGTAATGGGAGGAGTGGGTTGCTGTGCGTGAGTAGAGGACCTCCCTGTGAACTGTGCAGTCGCGAGCCGGGTCATTGGGGCGAGGTTGTCAGAGCGTGCCTGAAACAGTACACCCAGGGGTTCAGCCAGAGTTCACACACTCAGTGTGCAAGATCCATGTCCTTCAGTCAGCATTTGCCTGCCATACAGCAGCATTTACACAGAAACACAGAAAAATGTGAGTGTATCATTACCCTCATGCATAAAAACGATAGAAGAAAAGCAATCCATAAACAGATGCACTTCCTAAACATACACTTACCGGTCACTTTATTAGGTACACCTGGTTTGCCTGGTAAAGTTGTGAGTTTAGCAGTCTGACCAGCACTTATCCATGCTGGAACCTCCTATGTGATTTCCTGCTTGGGTTGTTTTTCTCAGACGTGAGTCACTTTGGACAAAAGCGTCTGCTGAACTGCAGTAGTAGTAGTAAAATACATAAATATTAGTCATAAAAGGTTGAATTATGTTTACAAATGACAATCTTTTAAGCTGGGAACATATCAATAGCACAAACAGAGTTTTACCCACAGCACGTGTACAATTTGGGCAATATGTCATCTATCTAGTTGAGTGTCAAAGACAAAATATTATGCAGAGACACTTCTAACGTGAAATGTTTTACTGAACAAAGTTGAGACAATAACTGACAGTGTTCATGGCCAGCGGTTGCATCAGCTGCACCGCTGAGGTTTGAACACAGTGAGAAAGATTTTCTTTAAGTCCAGTTAGTGTGCTTTAAATAAGTGAGGCCATGAAGCCAGATTCCCCTCTGTGTGACTGAGCTCTTTGTTGGAAAGCTGTCTGCTTTACTCCCATTGAAGACTGGTTGGCCCATTGTCAAACCCAGAGCTTGACCTGGTGTTGAACCCAATTGTCAAACTTGCAGTGTAGTGTGGGACCTTGCTGGGGGAGGAGAGGCACCAGTGCGGTTTAGCACTGAGGCAAGTGTTTGTCATCTCTGACTGGGATTCGGCGTAATGATTTCCTTTGCCTTAAATTATGTAGCTAAAAGCTGTGAAAAGTGGAATTTCTCTTCAAAAGCTGTTTCTCATAATAATTTGGCACTTTAGACCTAAAACACAAGCGCTCACATTTCATTAAAGCTCCACCAGTAATGTGGTGACCACACCAATTTTTCCTCTTCCAGTTCTCACGCTGGGGATAGCTCAGTTTTGTGTCACATGAAGATTTGACAGACAGGCCCAGCTGTGGCAGCCAGGCGCCAGAGCACCACGCCCTCCGAGTGTGCAAAGGCAGACAAGGCCCAAAACCCAGAACAATTCAGTCTTTGTGGATCTACTGGAAACTATCAACTGACTCCAAATGACCGTAAGCTGTAGATACAAGCCAGATGTTGAGAATTCCTCGGCTCAGTTCAATCTCAGTCCAGTCTGGCTCATCCAAGTCCAGCAGCAAAGCAGTGGCAGGAAAGGGGTCGCGTACTTCTGATCATTCTGTTATATGAGACCTGGTCTAATTGAACAGGAGGCACACATTTCTGCCTGGCCTTTCACCATATATGGTACTACTGTTCGAGTTAAAAACTGCTGCATGAGGCTTTGAGACAATTGGAAACAGGTCACTTTGCAGTTCTCATTATTTTGATGAAATACTTCAGGATATACAGTCATGTCTCAAGAGGGCAGCTGTGTTGCACATAATTCTTTGTATAAATTCTTCTTTAACAAAATTACCCCCAGATGCCACATTCAGATTAGTTAGACTTTATGGAATTAATTAAGAGCGTATCAGCGTATTCAAACCTTTTAAAGCTGTCTTTCTGTATGAGTTAGATAGCTTCTTGCGACAAACCTGCAGCAGATACTACAGTCTGACCCAGACATTTTTTTTCCCCTTTCTTTTTTTTTTTTTTTTTACATATTTTCCACTGTTTTCCCAAGGCCAGCCTATTGTATAATCAGGCCCTCTAAAAGGCCATTACGATATTGTTTAAGGTCAACAGTGGACCAAATCGGACATGCTCACTGTGATCTGTTGGAAGACTTATTTGACCAATTGCAGGCTAATTACAGCAGGCTGTGCGACTACCCCCAACATTCTCCGCCAACCTTTCACCTCTGAGGGTTTGAGCGGGCTATTACTCTTCTCGGCTTCTGTGTGACGAAGTGGCTGTTCCTCTACATCTCTGTGGTTCATTTTTCACTCTCTTTCCCAAACGCTCCACAGCATTCATGGTACGGTACTCGGACAACATGCAAGTGCAACACAGACACACGTACCCATCTTTAGATGCAGTGAAATACCTCATACAGGACGATGGCTGCTATGGCTTTGCCTCCCACATCTCTCAATACTATATCACTTTGTTTTTGAGCTATTGTTTCTTTAATCTCATAACCCCTGGATTTGATTTTAGCCAGAGAAGCAGATATGAAAAATGTTTTAGAGGGATCCAACCCTTCTACATTCAGCATAGAAATGCTCCTATGTGCAGGTTCCACTTTAATGAAAGTAAGGCAGAGGTGAGAACTGTCGTCCTGCAATGCGAGGTTTCTGAATGTGATTTTTACTCATATTACTGAGCATCATGCTGACTCAATCATTTCAAGGAGTGCTATCCAGCTGTCCTTGTCCTGCTTGATAAGCCACATCCTCCACTCAGAACCCACAGTTACAGCCCTCCAGAGGGATGCTTTCATCCTGACGCACACTATGTGTTTGGTCTGTTTCCATTTAGCTAAGTTCAGGTGTAGTTCACAGAGGCTGCCAGCTCTGATCACATGACTTCCATGCAGACTTAAGGCTTTGGAAGCCTTGTTTATTTAATATATCCCCATGATAAATTCATAGCGTCTGTGCCAAAGAAATTGATAAAAAAAGAGCATATTTACAGCCAATCAGTCGTTTTACACATGCCGAACATAGAGCATAATGCTTCACCTAATTTTATTTTCGTCAGTTGTATCGGTGTTCCTTAGTTAGCTTGTGGCCCTCATGTTTCACGTTGTGTTGACAAGCGCGGGCTACGTTAGAAAGGTTGTGCACACTAAAGATATCTGTGCTGATGTTCCGATGAGGGTGCTGAGAGAATGGTGCCCTCTATCTGACCCACATCCGATTCACCTTGAGCAAGGCGGGCTGCTGGCAACAGACACCAAGCCGCAGAGTTCAATCGCGCTGTGACGATGTTGCGTAATCTACAAGGAAGCTGCTCTGTAATAAATAAATCTGGCTGAAGCGGTCCATCTGGGAACAACATTTTTCAGCACAACTCTCCTGACGTGATGCCTGGTGGGCTTTATAAATATCCTAAGCCCATTCGTGCAATGTGAACTGTGTTTCACCCTCCCACACCCTTCCCCTTTGAGTGTTTGCCTTCTGCTTTCAGTGAAAAGGAGGCCTTACTTTGCTTTGTTTGTCCCTCAGTTCCTACCTCCCACTTTCTCCTTGTTAACAGTTCAAAAGCAGAACACTGGAAACCACATGTGAAACAGGGCGCTCTTAGTTTCATGGTGTAGTTGAATGTCCCTGAGGGATTTCTTTTTTTTCATGTTCTATGGGCACACAGGATGATGATTACTTAAATTGCCACTTGTCTTCTTTTGGAATCAATGATGGGCCAAATTACAGAACTCTATACAGAATATCTCGTTTTTTTTTTTTTTGTCAAGTGCCATTTGCTGTGTTATACTCACATGATGTTTTATAGTGCTACTAAATTGTTTGTGAACCATCCACCCATCCATTTCCTGCTGCTTGGTCTCTGGGGCAACGGCCTGAACTCAGGACTCCAGAACCCCCAATCCCCAACCACATTTTCTGAGTCTACTTTAGGCACACTGAGCAGCTTGCCGGCTAACCAGGAGATCTAGTCCTTCCAAAATGTCCTGGGTCTGCGCCGAGGCCGCTCTTCGGGCTTGTCTGAAGCACTTTCCCTGGAAGGTGTGTGGTAGAAATCCTCAACAAATGCCTGAATCAACTCCTTTCAATATACGGAAGCAGTAACTCGGCTTCTCTGACTCTAAATGCAAACGCTTTCGCATTTTCTTTAATGTAAATTTGATGTACATGATTTGATTTTCTCATTAAACAACATGTATGTGGCAGTTGCACCTCACAAGTTCATTAGAAGTTAGATATGGCATATCCTCTACATGTCCTTCCACCATTGGGCTTAATAGTGGCTATATGGTGTTTGCACTAATATACCGTGTTGACTCTTCATCAAAACAGGTATATAGCAAAAGTTGCCTTTGGTCTTGTCTGTCTGAACATTGTTCCAAATGTTTGTTCAGATGAAACTTTGCAATTCTAAGCCATGCTTCCATGTGCTTTTTAGTACTGGCCTTTTTTCAAACAGGACATCCTTCTTCACTCTTATCAAATTTTACAGAAATTTTCATATTTGAAGTGGTTTAACGCACTTCAACATGTTTTTCCACTTGTGAATAATCTTTGTCACTGAAGAATAATTGACTTTATGTTGTTTGGAAATTGTCTTCTCAGTTTGGTGCGCAATAACAATAGTTTCATTGCTGATGTCTTTATTCCTTGGCATTGTGTTGAGACTTATCTGAAAGTTGCAGACCAGCAAAGCGTCAAAGCTTCTGCTTTCACAGAGGTGTTCAGATGGTGTTTTGTTAAATATAAACACAGTGTAATATATCATGTGGCGCTGCTAATATCCCCGGTTGCACTCACATAATTTAACAAACAGCTGCTGCTGACAGACTTTGTCAACCAACATATGGAACTGTCTGAGGGAAATACGTATACACAATAACGTCCTTCATCCATTTGAATGCAGCTAATTTCGAACATTTGTCTGCAGAATTCTGTTTGTCTCTGTGTGTGTTTTTGGGGACAGACACCCTCCGAGCTTGCTGCTCCCTTTAACCTTTAACACCACTGTGTAAAATAACTCTTACGGTTTGACAGTTCAGCTGAGGCGTCACGCCTGGCCCCTTGCTGTGGGTTAGGGCTCAGCCTTTTTATCATACTACCTACCCGGTGATGGATGAACCCGGCAACCAACAGGAAAGAGGGCTTACAGCACTGCTCGGAGAAAACGGATGAGGCCCCGTAACAAATAACACCTTGGTGAACTTGAGCGCCTTCTTGTTGCCCCTGGTTTCACTTTAATTTTGCTATTCACTTTGTGCCACAAAACATACAGACTTAAAAGGCTTTTTTTCCCCCTAGACAATAGTCCACAGCTCACATGTCTGATAACGCTTGAGTGCGTTACCACAAAGCAACAGGATTTTCCTCCCAAGCTTTGATTCAGATGTGACACATTGCATTACGACTGGTACAACAACATTTACAGCCTGTGTGGTATTTGTAAAGGACAGAAGTTGGCAAACACCTATAACACAGGCTTGGCATTTGTAACACATTTATCGCGTTTGACCGAGCCATTTGAACCTGCAAAGTCGCAGCGAACCATCTGCCAGGAAAACCAGAGACACTGAGTCTGTAAGTGTATGTGATGTGAATAATGACAGAACCCGGAGCTGGCTGAGGTTTTACATGCGTTCAGCATCACTGCACATCCAGCCAAATGGACTCCAGATCTAGGCTCCTATAATGGATTTAATGGATCATGGCAGGCTGACTCTCCAAGCAGCTACGCTGGGACTGCACATGCTTGGACCGAATATAAACATACTTGTTGCTCTGATTTTAACTATTAAAAAAGGGGGATTCCAGAGCCTTTAATAACAAAGGTTCAGTGAGCACGGATGATGACCAATAAATATCTGAAATAAACTCACAGAAAACAGATTTGTGGTTAGCATTAAAGGTGATGGTTTGAATCACTCCACAGTTTAAAAACTAATGACATCGAGAAAAAAAAGAAAAATGCTTTAAAAAAAAAAACAGATTAAATTAAATATTGAGACACTTGGGAGCATGGTTACAGCTGAGACAGCTCCACTCTCATTCTTCCCATGTGATCAAACCTTAAGCCCTGTTTCCACCTGCGCTCGGTCAGTCGCCCTGGAGCTGAGTGCCTTCAGCAGGGAAAATACTTTCCAAGCCCCCATTTGATTTATTCTGTATTTGGCTAACCCTGCACTGAACCTGCCCCAAGAGATTTCCAACCATTTTAGCCCTCCTTTTCCAGCATACGTGCACAACATGCCTCCTCGACCTAGTTCCATCCCAACATGCTGCTTCTCCCTCTGCTTTCGTAACAGCCCACGGAGAGAATGAGAAACAGGCCCTTGAAGGAGGCTCAGGTTCACTCTCGGCAGAGCCTTCCCCTCCACCTCTGCCACTCTTCCCCTTTCCAACACAGTGCGGGTCACCCACTGATCACGATGTGCGGCCCTATGGTGAGTGCGCAAGAGGGCATTTACGGTTCACAGGGATTCAAATGAATGTTTATGAGCCTTGTCTGTCAGCCAAAGGCCAGGCACTGTCCCAGCTTTTACAGCCACTCTCAGATCTGGGGATTCAACCTCTTGAGTTTCCAGCTCTGATCACTTTTATTTCACAAATTTATTTCTTTTAACCTTACACAAAGAGGTTCTTTGTGTATTTTTGCTGGGTGCGCTGCTTTTGCAGAACCCAAAGGATACGTTTTATTCTCTTTACTCTCAGCTAGATGTGTCACTCACAATCTCAGGAGGAACAAAAATGGAATAATATGCACAAAACATGCTTTAGATCTACATGTGTCAAGATTTATGCCTGTTATCTAAAAAAATCTGAATGTGTTTTTAATATATGAAAGGCAACGTTTTCATCATATTATTTCCATTGTATGTGATGTGAGGGAGTATTTTTTCATCCTTTTTTACAGATGAGACAAAGAAGGAGACTTTTGAACATGAGGCACAGCTCTGCAGCTTTCAAGGATGGTGGTGGAGGTGGTGATGTGGGCTGGGTTTGTAGCCACAGGACCTGGACACTCTGCAGTCACCGAGTCAACCATGAGTCCTCGGTATAAAAAATGATCAAGAGTCAAATATTAAACTTTGGATGAAATTGGGTCGTGTGACAAGTTCATGAATACATTTTCAACAGTTGCAGGGACCCTGTCAAAGTTCAGACCTCCACATCACTGTTGGAATTTAAGCTCAGTTATGAGCATTTTTTTTTCAGGTCTGGTTCTTTTAAAGCACTTTTTAAATATAGTCGGTATGGTAAATAAGGCATTAGCAACATTTTTGAATGATCTTAAAGTTATTGCTGCTAAAGGTACAATTTATATTGCTTGTCGTGTATTGTTGTGAGTTTACCTTTTTAGGGGGTGATACAGACCTTTCTTTTAATCATGTTCTGATATGTAAAACCTTACAAGGGAAATAAGGTGTACTTTTTTCACATGACTGTATGTCAACACTAGAAATGAAATATACCTTTATACACTGCAAAGTCATTTGTAAGAAAGTGAAAAAAAATTAGAAGACAATCTTTGTTCATTTTGATATTTTTAAGAATTCTAGTCAATAAAATTTTTTTTCCCTATTGACAGAGATTTATTTATTTATTTTTTTTGCTTAAAATAAGACAATTTTGTCTATATTTAGGAATTTTAGGCTTACTTTCTGGAGGGCCTACCCCCAAACATCTATGTCCAGACAAAGTGAAGTGTTAAAAGTGCAGCTGTGTCCCAAATGGCTCTGCAGCTTATAAAAAAATAAATAAATAGGCGCAGCATTCTTTTGTCATACGTATAAGACCAAACAAATGTTCACACCAAGATTGGATGAAAGGTGCAAGAGATCCAGCGAGGCGTTCATGTTCACATAGCTAGATCAAACAAGATATTTTTCACAGCATAAAAATATGCTGTCTTCCTTTTCTCTTTTCCCCAAATTTCCTGTCCAGCAACTTTCAATAAAGGCCTTTTTTTTTCTTTTTAAAGGTACGATGAGTTCAAGACCATTCCAGTACCGTACAACTTGTTGCCTTTTGAGCTAAACTGATTTATTGGTCATAGCTTTAAAAATCCGATTTCAGTCTTTAAGAAAAATTGCTGTATGCTGCAAGATGGCAGGTTTTAAACTCCTTCGCCATTACATTCCTTTATAGAAATTAGATTTTTGTTCTCCCCCACTGACATACGAGTTAATTTCCATCCTGGCTCACTTCTGTTACACACTCCTGGGTGGGTCTTGCACACAATAACTCATTCAATTTAGCTCACCTGGACGCTTGTCTGGTCTCACACACCCCTGGCTGGATCTTGTGCACATCTTTCTCAGTCTTGCTTATTTTTACTGCGACTATCGTTTTCTTTGGCACTTTATAGTTTGGTGCAAAAGCAGTGGAAGACGCTCAGATTCATATGCAATAAAGAAAAAGGGAAAAAAAATTGTTCCATTTTGTTTCTGTAATTTCTGAAATAAATATGTCTCTCCTGTGGATGATCTACTGTTACGAACATCCTGCATTTGCAAACATACCTGAGGCTGGCAAAATTGAATGCAACATCATCATCTTCTAAACAGACAAAAACAACATTTATTTTTCTTGAATAATAAAATCTTTGATCGCTGAGTGCCGTGACTACAGCGCGCTCTGCCCATCTTCTTGCGGGGAACCGCGCTGATTTCATTTGTGTTCATTATGCTCATGGAGAATTACATGACCCGCATTGTTTCCTCAAAGCTGAAATCGATGCCCCGCGTGCCTCCCGAGGGTGCGTTCCATGTTTTGACAACACCTTTGACACAGTCTCATGCTTGGAATAAATCAAAGGTGCTATGGCAGTGCGACGCGTCAAAACCCAGACACACAAAAATGTGTTCCTGAGTAACGTTTTTCACCTTCATTATGCACAGAGACAACGTGGTTCTAAAATTCTCTTTTATTATTTTGCTTGGATTAAGACATATTAAAAAAAAAAGAGAAAATTAAAAATAAACAACAAAAAATCTGTAAAAATGGTAAACAAGTGTCACAAAACCCTTTTCCAGATTAACTACTGGTACAGATCTAAGCATGGCTTCTGTTCAAAGTGAGAGTTGCATTCAGTTATCTATACTATACACATACATGTGCTTGCACATGAACATGGGTCACGGGGTGTTTGCGCAGTTTTTCACTTAACTCTACCTGCAGAAGAAACACCCTCCTGCCCCCTAAAATGTTTGTCTTCACAACGTCACGGGGGCTCCTCGATTTTCACATTCCTTTAAGGTCCATATTCCCTTCAGTACACCGCAGAGCTCTCTCCCACCGTGTGCAGTCCAGGCTCATGTCCTCCCTTTGAAAGTGTTCATGCAGGTATAACTCCCAGAAAACTTGTAGATTTCTTCAAGTGCAACTTGTGGCATGAAGCTAGAGAGTGCAGGAAGATCAGTGATACAGTGTTAAGCATGAAGCATGAAGTGAAGTAAGATGAAACCAACTGAAATGTCAGAAGAGGACTTTTTACCTTTTAAGAATGACAAGGGCGTGCATTGTCCAGGGCAAGTAGAGGAACGCCTTGTCAGTTCTGACTGCATCCACAGTCTTCTGGGCAACTACTTCAGGTCTGAGAGGTGGAAAGAGCTGGGGAAACCTACGTAGGAAGAGGAACAATGGTTTTCAGATCGAGGGATCATCAGGGATGAGCAGACCTAGATTTCTTTCTGTGCCATAAATGTCAATAAATCTGCCTGAAGACAGCAACCACAAAGGCCAAATGATGAGACATTATGTTTACAGCAAAATAGATGCACATTTTGCAGTTGTGGATCAGGAAATGGTGATAGGTATTATCAAAATAAAAGCAAAATTCTCAAGTTTATTTTATGTTAGATGTTGCATTAGCTGATTTTAAACTGTCTTGAATGAAAAAAAGTGGTAAAAAAAAAAAGCAGCAACGAAAACTGAGGTCTTATGGTGTCAGGGGATTTTACTCTTGTCCTCATTTTGCTTCTGTTGTCAGGTCTAGAGTTAAGCTTTTTTGCTGTTTTATTTTGAAAGTCTTATTCCTTGTGTGTTAGTTTTAGTTTACTTTCCCTGTTCTCTGTCCTGCTCAACCCTGTGCCTGTAATAATTACCCCCTCTCTGTTTATCAGTCTCTCTGTTTGTTCTTCAGCCCCTTTTTGTTTTTCTGTGTCAACCTGTTAGGTGTAGCAAGAATGAAGCAAACCTTCTACGTTCGAAGGAATAATGATGACAGTACTCATTTAATATGAAAAACTCAAGACAAAATATGCACGTAGAATAAAGCCTGTGACCTACACTAGTGTAAGTCCATGATGATTCGTTTTGTTTGCAACACAGGGTCGAGTTTATTTGCCCCAAATAAGGCAACATAAACCTTCTGAGACATGATTATTCTTTTTTTCCAAAACATTTTGAAAGGTTCTTATACATTTTTAAAGAGTTTGATAGAAGTAAAGCTAATGATTAAAAGAATAGGTCACCGTGGAAAGTCATTTTATCATGTTTATCTGGGATTTAAAGGTCTTTAACTCAATAAGGTCCACAAGGGTAGAACTTATAAAGAGGAAAAGTAAGCGGTGACAACCCAAAGGACACATGTCTCGGTCCCCATAAGAAAATGATGTGCCAATCCATCAAATGCACACCAAACTCTCTGACAGTTAAAGTGAAAAACTTTGACCTGAAAATGAGAATCACTTGAAATGTTTGGATTTCTTTTCTTCTCTCTCTCTCTCTTTCTCCTCTAAAACTTGAAATCTGCAGCACATTTCACAGCAATCTGGCTCATGGCTGATAAGATACTTTTAGTCCGTGAAATAAATGTGATGCCTGGGGGCACTGCTAGAGGGAACGTCTGGAGGTCAGTGCGTGCACAATCTGGCAAATTTAGTCAAGTTATCTAAGGGGGCTGTTGGAAGGACTAAAGCTAACATCCCTGAAGCTACTCGAACTTATAAGTAAAAAAAAAAGAAGTTGTGATTCGAACTGTCAAGTCAGTTTTAAGTTAATTAACTCGAAGGTCCAGCAGGTTCAGAAGAGGTTGTGGTTTCTAACTGGTAAAACTTTGAGATGGACAACCCAAGACAAGTCCATTCATCCACGTATTACAACAAATGAAGATGATTTCAAAGGTGTATTTTTTTCTTGGGTATGTCAGCATTATTCTTCCATGGCAGCAGATATTGGCCATTTTTATTTTCTTCACAAGTAAGAAACAATTTTCCTATTCGTGTTTGTGGAAAGACGACTGCTGTCTCTTTAAATTACTTTACTATTTACTACTATCTACTATATTACTTTAAATTACTGTGCTGTTTTTTTTGTTTTATGCTGTTTTTTTTGTTTTATTTTGTTTTGTTTTGTAAAATTGTCTTGATCTGCCATTTTGTATTATTATTTCTGTTTTACTTGTTCATATTTACGTTATATATCATTTGCATGTTCGGAATAAATCACTAACTAAAAAAAACAAAAAAAATCACTGGAGACGATTACAAACAGACAACAGGAAGAATATTACACCTTGTTCCTACCTGACTCTCATCCCCTGGAACATCTCTGTGTTGGTGTGGAAAGGAAGCACGGTGGTGCAGCTGACGCCGGGGCAGTCCAGCAGGCCGAGAGTCAGGCTCTCCATGAAAGCCAGCGACGAGGCCTTGGAGGTGCAGTAGTCTATGGTCCCCGGGATCGGAGACTGCGACAGGATGGAGTTGATGCATACTACGTGGCCGTGCTGCAGCTCCAGCATGCGTGGCAGGAACGCTTTTGTCGTCTGAGACGGGGACATGAAAACAGGAGAAAGAGGGGGAAAAAAAGACAAGATGGAATGAGGTGAGGAAATGCAGTGAAAAGTATTCAGCAGAGAAAAAGGAGCAACAGACAGGAGAAACAAGCTCACAGTGTCAACCCAGATTATATTTCCATTTCCATTTAGTGGATAATTGCATTTCTGTCTGCATACGACCAAGTCTTTTGATCTCGATTCAAAATAAAAATGACATGGGTTTCAAAACACCTCTGATGTTTCAGGGGTTGAGAGGCAATTTGGAAATACCCCACTTAACCTGCCATAATATCAGCCCGGATTGATATGTCTGGGGTGCCCACGGCATAGACTGCCACGCTGTAATCAAAATATGAAAATGATATGGATAATCGTCTCGGAAGAATTCCCCCATTTCTGCAGGTGAACTAAATCTGCTTCAATTTCTGCAAAGCTTACCCAGAACTGTCCCAATGTGTTGATATGTTGGGATTTCAGGAGGGCGTCGTCATCGCTGTCCATCAGACTTTTGCCGTGAACCACTGCTGCGTTGTTCACTAATATTGTAACATCTCCCACCTGCAATCCAAGAGGGCAGCAATGAGAAAAGAATAAACAGAAATACATCACACCATTGGCAAAGAAATACAACCATGCTTCCAAAATAAAATGTAGACATTGTGTAAAATACAAATAAACGAGAATGCAATGATTTTCCAATCTCACAACAGGTTTCATCTACAACAGAATATATGAAAACATATCACATGTTCAAAGTGAAATATGTGATCATTTCATGATAAAACTGTGGAGCATCTTCTCATGTTAACGAACGGCATTTTACTTACATGATTAAGATTTAACCTGCTTTTGTAAATGTAACAGCAAAAGTATATTGTTAAACAAATATTTTTTGTGAGTGATTGTAAGTCCCATCCCGGTATCTTGCCTGATTTTTAATGCGACGTCACCTGCATCATTGATTTTTGCTTTGGTCCCTAGTGCAGAAACAGTTTTTGCAGATTCTTGATTTCTTTTGATATTATACTATAATGTAGATGATGAGCTGTTTAAATTTGCTAGAAAAATGTGCCCACTGGAACATTATTGTCCAATGTTTTCAAAATTGATAGATGCTTATTTGCTTAATTTATTTATTTTTGCAAACTGGCATGGCTCTGCCCACCATGACTTATTTGACACCTTGTCTTTAAGATGCTCTTGTGATACCCAATCATGTCACAAAAAAAAATGTATTGCAAAATGTTACTCCAAAGGTTAATCTTTAGTTGGGGTGGGAAAAAATATCAATATGGCAATATCTTGCGATACTTTGCTGGCCGATTCGATATCAATATTCAAAATTTTAATATAATTTTTTTTTTTCAAATAATAAATAAGCTTTCAGACGGGTTGTAAATCCAGTACGACTTTATTGTATACATGGGCTTAAATAATATTGTTGATGGTAATTATGTTAATGTTAATTTCAAATAAATAAAAAACATTTGCAAATATGTTGTAACTTTAGCTTGTATAGTTACAATAAAACGGCATGGATAATTGGAATTACATTGTTTTGACTCAGTTTGTCCCGTGAATTCACTTTAGTCTGATGTACATTGAACTCCGATTTTAAAAGTTTTTAACGCTTTTACAGTGAACTATATGTACAACATCGCAATATATCACAAAATTTGGATATCACAATATTGTATGGTGACTCAAGTATCGTGATGTGTTTCGTATTGTGAGGTCCTTGGCAATACCAACCCCCAATCTTCAGTAACTCTTACTTTTACAGCCTTTGCTTACCACACTTCCACCTTTTTAGTGGCACACTGCTGGGATCAAATTCAAAAGTGAGTTAATATTTTTCATGAAATGGTAAAATCGCTCTCTTTCAACACTTGATGTGTTTTCTATGTTGTTTAAGGGAATAAATTATGGGTTTATGAGATTTGTAAACCACTGCATTCTGTTTTTCATTTATATTTTACAGTGTCCCAACTTTATTGGCTCTGGACTTGTACCAAAGAGAATAAATCACAGTAAATGTTCAGACAATAGAAACTGAGAGGCATATGAGTGAAACATTTTATAATCAGTTTCAGAGTGTGCGAGTTTCATTTGTTTGCATCCTGTAGGAGAAGAATTAGATTCCCAAATAATAAAATGCTGTACCTTTTCTCTCACCACCTTGGCTTGCTTGTAAACTTCTTCTCGATTGGCCACATCACACACAAAGTAAAGGCACTCCGTTCCA